>NC_068971.1:39131082-39444177 GCF_016808095.1 Vigna angularis
AAATGGAAATAAATGACTATGTAATTTTTGCTTAGGTCAAGTTCGTTAATGGGATGGGAACTGTAGACTTTTTAAGACTTAATATTTGTGATAAATAGTAATAGATTATTTCAACATTTAAAGACTGCTAATTTCTGAAGTGATGTGCTACTGGAACCCAAATAATCCTAAAAGCAATGTATGTATACCTAAGAGTGATTGTTTATCTCTAATCTTCTCCCTTACGTTGAACCCTTTGTTCTCAAATCATGGACAATGACATAGTACTAGCCCTCATGACCTGGTTAAAGTTAAATTCTATGATGATTTGGGGAGGCTACAAGAAAACTCTTAGTATTTGGTAGAAGTTGCTCTTGCCCATGTTAAGAACCAAAGCAAGCCAAAGTTTAAGCTATTGGGTACGGGGCTACCATTGTCTTTCTTACTCTAAGCTCAGTTCTTGAAGAGTTCAGGTTTGGCCGTTTTTTTTAATTGATGGTGACTGTTTATTACTTTTGGTATATCTGTTTCCCTTTACATGTTCACCTGTGGCTTAACCATGTACACTTGCATTTTATGTAAATATGTTGGTTTACTGTTATCAATTAAAAAATATACTCCAATAAATGTATTTTCAGTACAGGAATCAACACTAACAAAAAATATTCTAATTTGTTATTTCCAATATTATCAGGTTCAAGACTGGAACCTTTTAATCGGACCACTGGTTGACAAGATGTTTGCAAATCCATCAAATGCAACTATTGTCAAATTCTTGAGTTATATAAGTGAAAACTTGGCAACTGTTGCTGATCTTGTATTGCATCATGTTATGTTGCATGTTAGAGACCAGAAGCAGTGAGTTTATGAAGTACAATGTTTTAAATATCAAATGTTATCTTTGATCCTTAAACCAAATATTATAGCTGTTATGTTTTCCCCTTATTTATAATTTTGATCTCAAGAGCCTTAACTGCAGAACCAAAGACCCGTGTGCTTGTGACAAATACTTGATACAATGAAAATTCACTTCATAAGAACTTTTAAATCCAATGGATGATAACCTGATGCATTCCACATTGATTGAGAGTTCAAAGAAGATATTTGAATTATGCTCTAGTTTATTGAGCTGAAAGGCATGGTCTCAGTGTGGAATGTTGCTTGGTTTGCTGGTGTGTTATAGAAGTCAAAGACTTAAGGAATCCATAATTTTTTCTGATCTTATTAGCCAAGCTGTTAAAGCATGAAAAGATAATGAAGAATTATGCTCTTATTTTATGGTTGGTTTTGATTTATCATAATAGTTTTTCTTTGGTAAATTAGGATGCATTAGTAACTCTTTCCATCTCTCTTCAAACACAATTTATGTAATTACAGCACCGGACTTTACAGTGGCTTGACATTACTTTGTTGTTTGGAATGTCTACATTTGTTCTATTGTAATTCAAGGAACAGCAGTGTTTTAAGTCTGCATTTGAAAAACGGTCCTTCCTACTGATATATTTGTCCTGGTTGTATTGCATATTTTTTTTGTTTGTTTTGGGACAGCTGTCAAGTTTATGATGACTAATAATTTATGGTTGGTTTTCTTTTCTCATACGAATGTTGCCCCTTGGCTTTTCTATTCATCACTTATCCACATGAAGTGCACAATATATGCATTATTACTGGCCAAGTGATCAAAGTTTTATTTCTGCTTCAGTTTCTTTCTAATATGATTGTAGTGTGTAATGATTGTACGAGATTTATCATGGTCATATACAATATTTCCAGTGTGTAAAAGTGTTTATTTGAGTCAAATGGGACATGCTAATCTCATTCATAATATCATACTGTGTCTTCATTTGGATTATTATAATATTAAAATCTTTTTGTCCTTATATTCTGTCATCAGAGTGAATGTGTCTATATAATTGTCTCAAAAGTGGGAAAATTCTAGTGTAGACTAAATGCATTGACAATGGATGTGTAATCACTAAATGTAATGTGGCACAAAGACTTGTGCAATTATTTAATTTGTTGGTGATAATTTCTTTCGTGATACATTTTCAATTCTGCTGCAGGATTGGTGAAAGTTTCGTATCAAGATGGGAGCAAAGAACCTACACAAGTGAAGAATTTGAAGAAATGCAGCTATCTCTGTTCGAGCATCTTTGCCCTTTGCTCATAATTAAAATTCTTCCCTTGAAAACTTTCAACGACCTCAATTCATCAATTATGTATGGGCATCTCAGTAAAAACATAATCCAGGGTATATATTTCTGCCTTGTATCTGCCTGCCTGATTCTCTTGATGGCTATATTGATTCTACCATTGCCCAATTATTGTTCGCATGTCAAGGATTTATAGAGTCTGCTACCTTTTTTTTTTTCCACATGCAGATCTTCTCTTTTAGAGGTTTGATTTTTCATTATTTTTTCTTTTGTTAACAGTTATCCATTCTGTTTTACCTGGTATTAAAACCTGTTATCTAATCTTCTGATTTGCAAATTTAAAGCTCATGGAATCAGATTTTGTTCCTGTTTCTATTTGCTCAAGACTAAGGCACATCTAGAATTTGGTTGCTGAGCCCATTGAATTAAGATTACTGTGGTTTTTTAATGTTTCCAAAAGTTGGATGCAAAACTTAACTACTATGTGATTCCTTCGTATAATAAAATCTTGTTCTAGTTTAGTTTGACACTGTAAGATGTTAAATATGGACTCTACTTTTACATTTTGTGGATATTCTGCTACTTTGTTTAAATGTGTCCCTAAATGATCCAACACTTAGTAGACTTGTATTGTAGACTGTAGTTAAAAGAATGACGGATGGACTGAGACAATACTGCCACTTAGAATTTTTTAAATTCTCTCTTCCTTGCCAATGTTGTCAGAAGTTCATCTGCTCAAGGTGCTTAAAACTATACTAGTAGTAACTGATATTTCGCATAGATGAAACTAAAAGGTAGACAAAAGAAGTCTTACCACTAAACAATTCATTGTTAAGGTTGTTAGTTTTATACAGTCATGATTCTGGACTCCAATCCTAATACAATCTCATGTTCTTGAGCATCGAACATTAACTACTATGTTTGTCAGACCAGACATTGTATCATTTTTCGTTTAATTCATTGAGTTTTTCTTCTGAAGTTATTACAAACTGTGTATATTTCTTCCTTGCGAGGTAGATGCAGCAAACAGGAACACTGATATTGATTGTGATTGTATCGCTGCTTTCCTTCTAAACAGGTTGGTCCTTGAAGAACATAGCCTGTCTCCTTCAACTAAACATTACAGGAGCCTGATGCATATGTCCTTTATTCATTTGTTTCAGGGCTTTTTGTGAGTTTGAATTTGAAGATGTTCAGAAGCTCTCTGCTGAGCTGTGTGGACGCATTCATCCACAAGTAATGTTCTCTTCCCAATCCCCCTCTACCCTGGAATTTTACAGGAAAGACATCCACGAGAACAACCTTGGTTTTATTTACATTTCAGTTTGAGTTTTTCTTTACATTGTCTTGTATACTACATTATTAGGGTGTAAGCCGGTTGCACCTAACCTGCAATCCTTTCTAACCCAGTCCAATTGCATTTTTCTGGGTTGGGTTGGGTTTGGACGTTTTTGTGCACCCAATTAAAATTGGTTGAGTTGGGTAACGGGTTCGAATTCCAAACCTGATAAACCCGACCTAATCCAACTACATAAATATGTAATAAAAATATTATTTGTCCTATTAATTTACTACAAAAATGATTTTATAATATGAATATTATTTATAAATTTGTTATAAATATTGTTTATGCCCTATAAATATTAAGAAACATTGAAAATATTTATGTTGTGATATTTCTTAAAAGTTAATATTTTTAAATTATTCAACCAATGACCCAAAGTGACCCGATTATAATTGGATTAAGTTGTTAAATAAAAAGAGGTAAACCCAACCCAACTAAATTTAATTGGGTTTGGTTGGAAATTAGATTAAACTCGACCTAACTTGAACTACTTACACCCGTACTACTTTACAACATGATTGAGTTTTAGATGAAATTCTTCAATACTATTATAATTTTTGTTTTGATGCAGTTCTTAGTTCTGCCAGTTTTCGATAATCGATTACAGATTCTTATAATAATCCTTGTTTCTTCTCTTTATGACTGACATCTAATCTGAATCTGGCACCACAGTAAACCTTATTAGTTGTAACCTATTGGCAGTTTATATTTATTAAAATGTCACTTCAACCTTTCTACGCTTTCTGATTTTTTAGGTTCTGCTCCCATTTGTTAGCTCCATATTAGACGGAGCTGTTGCCTCTAAGAATATACTGAAGATAAAGACCTGTTTATTTTCAATCTGCACATCACTTGTGGTAAATATTTGCCCCCATCATTATTTAGATTTTTTGGTGCTTTTTACTAGTTTGTTTCAGTTTCTGGCATTTTCTGCATCAATTTGGCTGGCAATAAGGTGCCGTTTTTGGATTTACAGGTCAGAGGATGGGAGACACTCTCTCATCGTTCAATGTATGCAATCAGAGAGATGATTGAAACTGTATTGTTATGGCCTTGTCTGAACGCTGATTCAGGTTTGTAAGAATTTTGTTTCTAAGTTTCTTTCAATTTTATTTGAACCAAATCTAATTGTGATGATTACGTTTTCTCTCAGTTTCTAAAGCACAACACGGATGCATTGATTGTCTAGCACTAATGATATGTGCTGAACTACAAGCTAAGGAATCAATCTCTTCCATGCCTGGCAAAATTAGGGCCCTTGGAAAAGAAGGTATTATTGATGTGTTTTAGTGAATTTTAAGCTTGATGCTCCAGGTTAGTTGAATGTGACTTCATCTCAGTTCTTTTGAGTCTTCTGCTGCAGGGAAGTCTGTTGTCAGCTATGTGATCAATCAGTTCTTTAACTACAAGAATGAACGAACTTCAACTCCTGAGTTTGGGGATGAAAACTCGGAATTTGTTCCTGCTTCAGTTTCTCTCTCTTTTCGTCTGTGTATGGGTAATGTTCTCATTAGCACTTGCCAGAAGATACCTGAATCTTGCAAGAAGCCCTTTGCAGCACAAGTTATTCCTTTTCTCCTTCAATCTCTTGAGGTAACAGTGCATATTAAGATCACATTTGCCTGATAGTACTCGTTTACTAGAGTTTTAGTTTTTGAAACTTCAACAATCTTGATTAGTTATGAAACTAACTATATTTGGCTAACAGTTTGAAACGAAGTCAGAGATTAGAGCAGCATGCACCCAGGTTCTATTTTCAGCTGTCTATCATTTAAGATCTGCAGTTCTTCCCTATGCATCTGACCTTCTCAGAATTGCCCTAAAAGCCCTAAGGAAGGAGTCAGACAAGGTAAATTACCTTTGTCATTCACCATTAATAATGCTACATATGTTCTTCTGATAATCAATGTTAACATATATGTAAATTTATCAGAATTAATAGTTTTACACAAGTTTCTTATCTATCTACTTGCTGCATCTTGGGTTTGGTGTATTGACCATATTGTTGGTAGGTGTCTTAATCGTGGATTGAAACTAATTACTAGGTCACTTAAAAAGAATTTTATCGACTTTGGTGCCATAATATTTGACAATAAAAATTTATGGTTGTGTTCTTTTTTGTTTGCGTTTTGAATGTTGTCAAATATTTATAGCAAGCTTCACAGGTAAATTGTATCACCCACTCACCATTGTAATTTTATTAGACTGTCATATCTGTTAGCATATAGCTGAAATAATGAAACATGTTAGAATCAATATTATAGGGTTAAATATGTTTTTATTTCCTAAACTTTGATGCAAAATTAGAATTCATTATTTTAAACTTTGATATAGTTTGGTTTCTAAACTGGAAAAATTAATAGATATAGTCCTCTTAATCCAATTTCGATAAATTTTTTTGACGTGTTAAACACGGTTTTAGTATGGTGTTTGAGTTTTTTATACCGATTGAAACGTTCCAATTCAAATGTCAGCCTAGAACACCGTAACAAGTCCAAAAAAATTAATATCTTTGGGTTAAAAGGACTATGTTCATTGATTTCTAAGGTTTAGAGACCAAAATGTATTAAAGTTTTGGACAAATGTGAATTCTAATTTTGCGTCTAAGTTTAGGGATTAAAAACATATTTAACCCTAATATTTTATCTTCATGATGTTTATGAGTATCTTAGGACTTCAATTATATCTCAAAACTGGTTTTCCATGTATTTAGATTATCTGTTACGAATAGTTTCCCTATTTTTATCTCATGATTTGTCTCCTTGTTTAATTTTAATTTAGATTACTGTTTAGTCTATAAGTAAGGGTTTGAGCTTTATTTCTTATCATTGAATTGGAAAACACACTATTGAATAAAGTCATGAACTCAGTGACCACTCTCTCTTTTGTCCTTTGCCCTCACTACTTTATAAAACCCCATAATTTCAACAATATCCTTGTTGAATTGAGGCAAATAAAGTCGCATTAAATTTCAATCTGAAGTTTATTTTAATTTAATTTCTATGTATGTATGTATTGACAGTGTAAAACACAGAGACTATTTATTTATATTTATTGGTGTGGAAAATGTTTATTGAAATTAAAAGGAAGGTAACCAATAGAATTGTGGCAATCAAAATGTTGGGAGAAAGGCAATGGATGACAGCTTGCTATAAAGTGGACAAGTAAGAAAGCTGATACGGCTTTCTTTTGAATTTGAGTGTAGCCGTATTATTTCTCATAACGTGTGAGAAAATGTCGTATTATGTTTATGCATTTTTAATGTTCAACAGGAAAGGATAGCAGGTGCGAAGCTCATAGCATCACTTATGGCCAGCGAAGATGTGATTTTGGAAAACATATCTGTTGGACTATTAGAAGCCAGGTCTGTACTCTCAACCATATCTTCGTCAGATCCTTCTCTTGAGTTACAACAGCTTTGCCGCAAGTTGCTAGCATGCATATCTTCTCCTTGAGTTGCAACAAACTCTATTGTAGGCTTGTAGCGGTATATTATTCAGTGTACATAGTTCACTTTCGTATGCGCAGATAAAATATTTTTGAAATAGGTTCGTTGCATACTTGTATGAGACAAGAAGAATACATTCCCATGATCATGTTGTATACAACATCTGTTAATACCCGTTAACGTCAAATTCAGGGACATGCATGCAGACTTCCATATCTTCTTTTTTTTTCAGACAATTGGCATCCATCCATTTCGTCCATATCGTGTATTTTTCTGCTTTCGCTCCTTTCTGAAAATGAAACGTTTAAGATGAGGTAAAAAGCTACATCACAGCTGTATGCTGGAGTTCAACTTGGCAATAGTTTTCTTATTGAAAAACAAGGTTTATTGAAGAGTGTGGTATGGAAGAAAAAAGGCAAGAAATTGTACGGGATAGTATTTTTATGGGGATTGACAGGGTACAGGGTATACTAAGTGAGAAAGACAATTTTATACGAGAATGGGTGAAATTAATTTGGGCACATGAATATGCAGATGATCGGATTAAAATATTTTCAAGTCGCATAATAAATAAAAATATTAATTGCTCTTAACTTTAAGAAATTCACTTCAATCGTGTATTTTTATTTCAATCTTTTACAATAAGATGTAGTGATAAATGTTAATGATATAACTATATTTTGATGGAGTTGAGAATTTTTTTTGTTCATTTGTGAAAATGTTCTATGTAAGCTTTATTTGTATAGATTAACTTTAAAAAGAGATTTGGTGTTGTGAAGAACAGAGCATTTTT
This sequence comes from Vigna angularis, assembly GCF_016808095.1. Taxonomy (NCBI): domain Eukaryota; kingdom Viridiplantae; phylum Streptophyta; class Magnoliopsida; order Fabales; family Fabaceae; genus Vigna; species Vigna angularis. The sequence goes on from NC_068971.1 coordinate 39,138,801, forward strand.
GCGACATTTCTATAAATGAGATTTAAAGCAAAAAAATAAAAAATAATTTTGACACACCCATACATCCGTCCCATTCCAACATCTTGGATAGTAAAAGTTAAACCTCTTTTGTCACTTCAAATACTGTTCAACAAATAGTACAGAAAAATAAAAAATGTAAGTACTATGTAATAATAAATTAAAAGTTTTCATTCGAAAAGGTTTTTATATTTCTTGTTTGACTATGTTTGTATCATAATTATTATGAAATATAATTGAAATTTTGAAAACAATACAGAGAAATAAGAAGTATTGGAGTGTCATAAAAGTGATTACTCTGTAAAATTTATCGTGTCATTACTCTTTCATTCCGAGCTTGAATGACAGAATGATGAGCATCTGATTTGAGTGCTGGTCCCTGTAATAAATTATTTAACAATCATGGACCGATCGTAGAAAAAAAGTATCTGAGCGTTGATTACTACATATTTTGCATTAATTTAAAAATATATTTACCCTTATAGAATATTTTCATGTTTTGCCATTTCAAAATTTTTATTAAGATTAAATTAATATTAAACATGCATTCAACACAGAAAATTAATTAAAGGCCAAATTGTTCTTTGGAGATTAAGTTTAATAATATTTTTTAAAGAATCAATATGTCCCGCGAGATATTTTTCAGGAGAGTCTAGCTAGCTAGCAGGTGCGTACGCCTAAGTTATTTTAACAATCTAAAGTATCTTTTTTATATAAAAATAATATAATCCTATTCTACCAGCGACATATTCATTCTTTTTTTTTTCTCAGTCAATAGTCTTAGCATTTCACTACGTTTATTCCAATACAATTCTACCTCGCAATGCAAATTGTTCAATAATTGCACAATCAAATTCTAGATTTTCTGTATTGAGATGTAAAGTGTTTTACTATTCCTTATTCCTCCAAAAGTTAATTTTCAAAATTTAAACATAATAATAGAAATCAATATATTTGCTTTGATAACAGTTCCGGAACGACTTCCTGATATAAGGTGAAGAAGCTATGTGCGAAGTGAGTGTAATTTATTCTATTAGATTTTTCCTCTTTAACTAATTTATAAGTAGTTTTTCTTCTCTTTTTTTTTCTGTTGCTAAGCTCTTCATCTGGTATCTTTAATATCTTGTGTTATTCTCTCATCTTGGGATAACATGATCGATCTCCTATCATTGTGGAGGTAGTTAAACGTGTTCCACACCAACATGGTAAAATAACAATTCCTAAATTTCTTTTCTGAAGCATAATTATTTTTATCTAGAAAAATATTATTTTTAAATTGGTAGAGAAGAAAAAGTAAATTGTTTGAAGAAGTTAGACAATTGTCAAACAAAGAAGAAAAAGACGAGAAATAAAGCAGCATAGTAAAAGGGAAATAAAAGAAGTAGTTTTGAAAAAAAATTGGATTGGTACGAGGAAAAGGACGTGATTTGCCACCGTAATATTTTGTTTGCAGAATATAAATACAATCTCAACCACCTTTCACTCATTTATAATCCCACATCGAAAGTGGCTCTCTCACTCTCTCTCTCTCTCACCAAAAGAAAAGAAAAGGAAAAAAAAAAAAATGCTCCAACTGGTGTTCGCCGTGGCGTTCTCCGCTGTGCCGCTGACTCTATACATTCCGCCCATACGGTGCTTCAATCTCTTCGTCCACGCCCTCCAGAGCTTTCTACAAGATTCCTCTATCTTCTCCTTTCGCGCCTTTTTCCGCATCAGACTCGCTTTCTCCCGCATCTTCAACTCCTTCGTCCACGTTGCCTGGTAGATCCTCTCTCTCTCTCTCAAGCACTTCAAACGTTAGGGTACCGATGTATTACGCCACGTGTAACTGCTTCTTCCTGCCATGCCATCACATAATTCATTCGTCCATCCATCAATAAACAACAACTTTTACTTGTATAATCTTCTCTCATCTTGCTTTCTTAATCTCCCCTTTCCACAATTTCCCCCTCTTTTCTTATTGCTCATCAATTTTTATGTTCGATTGTTGCGACTTCAACCAATTGCAATTTTGCTCCATAGGATTCACTCGGATCCAAGCAAATTTTTGCCTTACTTTTTACTCTCTCAAATGCTATATTTCTTCTATTTTGCTTTGATGTATTTTAATCTCGCACAAATTGGATCTCGGATATCATGATCATGCAATTTTAATCTCTCTACTATTTTTTATGCTACGTCAACATTGTGATCGTCTTACGGGATCTTAATGGTATCTGGAAGGGAGTGAAGGAACAATTAAACCGCATTAACATTCATGTGAAATCAGGCAACAGTAAATTGCCACATGATTATTCAGTGTCGTGTTAGCAAATTATAATTAAATTTAAAGTATTTGACTGTGTAAGTAAAAAAAAAACTACAATAGGAATTTTTCATTTTTCATATTATGAATACGGTTATTCAATAAAATGTCATTTTTATTATAGATTTTAAGGTAGGTATTATAAAATTTAATAACTTTTGTCATAAAAAAATAAAATACTATCTTGTGATGATAATTGTATAATAATAATTAACATGGTTATCAAACTCTCGAGTTAATTCGTAAATTCACGTTTATAGACATGCTTCTGAGTTAACTCGGAAGTAAACTTGTTCTCTGTGTAAATTTGATAGAATCGACTGTGAAATTGGTATAGAATTGCAAGGTTGGAGGGATTCTGGGAGTTTGAAAGAGGAACAATTAAGAAAAACGAGGTTGTTTGGAGTTTAGGGTTTCATGACCTGATTATTACTATCTCTCGCACCCCTCTCTCTCCGTTGCTATCGATAATATTTATTTTTATGAACAATATATCTATAAATTTTATTTATTTAAAGTTATATAATTTTGTAGATTTATTTGAATTAAGATATTATTTATATAATTTTTTTTCATCAACACTTACTGAGTTGAGTTTACGAGTTGAGTTTGATAACCTTCACCGTTAACTTACAATTTCACTATATAAACTATTTATATCCCAAATATTTGATCGAGGTTAGAACACAGGTAAGTCATGCATTATTATTCAATTATATAAGTTTATTGTTTTAGATGGTTATTTTAAAAAGTATATTGATTGATATCTAAAAACTGAATAGAAAGTCGATGGGTATTTGGCTGTATAGATTATGCAACGCCTTTCTATTAAGTAGTTTATGACTTTTATACTGCATAAATAAATTTTGTTTTTGAAGAATGGGCTTTTTAGTTTTTACATTGAGCTAGGAATAGGACAAGAAAGGGCAAGTGGGGAAAAGATGTGTCATTTTCTATGGAGGGGTTGGTTGCTTGGTTCCTTTGACGATTTGGTTTGACTTGTGGTTGGCCTTTTTTACATGATTTTTCTCGTGTTTGTCGGTTGCAGTTGCAGAAGCCTTGGTGCATGTCGACCAGGGCAACATTTAAAAACTTTTGCGTTTACTTTTCAACCCACCAACGCCAACTTCCCTCTCATTAAATCACATCAATTAATAGTCAAAAATCTAACTTTCATGTTTTCTTTGAGATGAAAACTTTGGTACAAAAGACAATTTCACTTTAGTTGAATGAAGTATTATAACTAAAATTAACTATATGAAATTTAAATTATTTTTCTTTGGCAATGATTGATCAGGGTAATTAAACGAACTAATTACCACGCATAAGTTTTGATGTTTATTACCTCTTCAATTTTGTTCTCAAATTTTTTTATTTTTTACAGTTTTATACTCTTATTTATATATACATACATATACGTGTATATATTACGGTAGTTTCATATTTTAATTTTTAGTATATATATTAAATGCTGATATTTTAGATTAATATATCATTTGTTATTATTAATAAATGTCTATTGTGGAATACTTTTAAATATGAAGAATTTAGAATGGAGGGGGGAGTATGGGATTAGTGTTTTGTTAGGATAATGACTCTGACTTTTCTTAGATAGAGTTTTCTGATTTAGAAAACATTTATTTTGTCTTTAGTCACTTTTAAATAGTATCTTAATCATGGTTGGCACTGTGTCCTAGTGCCATATAAGTGCAAAATTGGGTGATGAGAACTAAGATATTGTTGGAAGTAAAATAAAAACAATACCTTATTTAATATTGCTGATGACATTAGATAGCAGGTGGCGTTATTCCCCTCATTTGACCAATATTTCCTTACAGTTGTTAATGATTTAGATTAAGAAGTGAGAACTTAATGGTGTTCTTTCTTCCCACGAAATTATTTATAATATAATAAATTACTCTCAGAAAATAAACTATGAGAAGCAAAAACGTTATCTTCTCTCCTATGCTCGCTGAGTTTGCTTGAAGAAAATAAATTGTTCTAGCAAAGAAGTATTAAAACTGATGAGCCATAAATATTTAAAAGAAATATTCAAAAGTCCCTTTTATTTTGTTCTCTCCTATCTTCTCAATTTCTCTCACATCTAAAATGCTTTAAAACTCTCCGTTTATTATCATAAAACATTCTTAAATACTTTTCCTTCATAATTTGTCCCTTAGCATTTATTATTAACATTTCTCTTATCTACCGAATTTTTTTTATCCACATATAGGTGGTAATCGGTCTATTGATTTTATGAATGACTTACTTTCACACATTCCCTTTAACTTTATATTTAAAGAACGTAAGATTAAAAGTGTCATTTTCAAGAATTAACATAATCGGTCTAGAACCTATTACCACATCGTCTCTTAATCTTAGTATGTGAAAATGTAAGGCTAAAAGAGTTTTTTTCAATAATTAACATAATCAGTTTTGGGCTTACCATCACATATCCCTTTAACCTTAGTATTAGGGTTATAAAAGTTTTCTCTTTATTCTTTTGTTATGCTACTTTTTACTTTGTTTAATAATATAAATCATCTTTACTAACATTTTGATAAGTTGACTTTCATCTTTTTTAGGATGATTATCGGTTATTTAAACAGGTCAACCATTTACTTAATGGGAGACTAATGTTTATTAATTTTTAAGATACCTTATGAGGTTAGTGATTGTCTTTAGGAATTAATGCTTAACCAAACTTTTGAGAGACTAATGCTCACCAAATTTTTGGGAGTACTTTAAGACGTTTATCCTATCGCCTTTTATGAGATTAACACTCAACTAATCACCTTTTAGGAGACTAACATTCAACTAAATTATTGGGAGCGTAATGTTCAACCAATTATGAGTTAGGAGACTCATTGTTCAACCAACATATTGCATTTTGAGAGACTAATGTTCAACCAATTATGAGTTGGGAGACTTGTTGTTTAACCAACATATCGCTATTTGGGAGAGACTATTTGCTTACCAATTATGAGTTAGGAGATTAGTTGCTCAACCAAAATATCACCTTTTGGAAGACTATTACCAATGATGAATTGGGAGACAAGTTGTTCAACTAAGTAATGTTTAACCAATTATAAGTTAGGAGACTAGTTGTTCAACTAACATATCGCTATTTGAGAAACTATTAGTCACCAAATATGAGTTAGGAGATTAGTTGCTCAACCAACATATTGCTATTTGAGATACTATTAACTCATCAAATATGAGTTGGGAGACAGGTTGCGCAACCACTATATCACTATTTGGGAGACTATTTAAAAAGATTTGCAAAACATGTAAACTTTATTTATGCCTCGTTGAAAACATTACATACAACAAGTAAAAAAAAGTACATTACACCATATAATAATTTAGCTATAGTAAAAGTGCATATTGCTTACATTCCTAGTCCTTGAGACTCGTCTCCCATTTAATGTTTCTAACTCGTATGCTTCCTTTACCAAGACTCAACGTATTCTACAAAGTCTAACTCATTTTGCCGATAGGTTGTCGTCAGTATGTTACAATGTTCTAATAGATTCTTCTAATAAGAGTTGAGATTGCTCATTTTCCCTTATGAGGTCTTCATGCTATCTTTGGAACTCTTATATAATTGTCCTAACTTTCTGGTTCTTTCTTCTCAACTTCCCATCATTTTTGTCAATGCTAAAATATTCTAACCAAAAAGTATTAAGACTAATCAACTAGAAGCATTCAAGAATAATCTTTTTTCCATCTCCAATAGTTCCTTTTATCTTGCTTTCAAATTTCTCTCTCTCTTTAGGTTGTTCTAAAACTCTCTATTTATTATTATAAAATAATATTTCTCCTTTATAATTCGATTCTTTAACTTCTAAATTGCACTTTCATTAATATTTGTCTCATCAACCAATCAATTTTTTTTATATTCACATATTTTATTGACCAATCAACTTTTTATATATCCACATAAACCTATCTCATGAATATGAACCACATAAATAAATAAATGAAGAAAATAGAATAAAAAATTATACTAGTTTAAGCCAAAATAAATTAAGTGATATATATATATATATATATATATATATATATATATATATATATGTTATTTCATTTTTAATTGAAAACTAAGATTTAAAAAGAAAAATTTGCTATTCTCCATGTTTTCAGGCGTTCATATATATTTTCATGGCCTACAAAATAAGCTTTTATGCAAAAGAAGAATATTCCAAATTGTAAGTACCATTTGTGGGGGTGTTGCTCCCTCCACCACCACCTCTTGCTCCCTTCACCTCCTCATTCCTGTTTTATTCCTCCTTTCATCTTTCTATTCATGTTTTACACTTCTGTACAATTTTATTTTTAGAGTTAATATTTTTTAACTTTTACCTACTCCAATCACTTACATAAGTGCGATGGTCTAGTTTATGCTTAACCAATAAGTATTTCTTATTGACAATTATACTATTTCTTTCTCTCTTCGATCTCATCACCCAAACAACACAACTATTTTAATGGTGGACCCATGTTTCTATGTTTCATTTTCTTCTGTCAGTCTCTGTTTTGTATGCTTCTTTCCATTGTTGTATCTTTTGAACTTTCTGATTGTTTATCTTACTCACACCAACGTACGAAGAGTTAAGCAATCTCGCATAAAAAAAATGTTGATACATGAGGAAGAAATATATGTCGCAATGTGTCAGAAAAAATATTGTGGAGGATAGTTAACTTTATAAAAAGGTTGAAACATTTTATATAATCATTTAAATGAAAATTAAAATATTGAAATTTTAAAACTTTAAGAGAGGAATTTGATCATTTAAATTTAGAAAAATTTAAATTATAATTAAATAGTAAGAATTTTGAACTTTTGAAATTTTTTTAATTAATTCATGTATACATTTTTCATTTTTTTTATTCCGTTATCGTTTTGAAATTGAGATACAAATACTTTAACAAATTTTACTAACAATAATGAATATTTCTCTCATGTTAACAATGGATTGTGGTTAATTTCCAGATTTATTTTGCAATCATCTTTTTTTATCAACATTAATGATATATGTTTCCTTGATGTCATTTAGAATTTTTTATCAATGTCAATATAATTATTTTTTTATGATGTTAGTCATAAAATATTCATTATTGTTAGTCATAAAATATTCATTATCATTTGGAACCGCTGCACTGCCGAATGACTACTGCACTGCCGAATGACTACTGCAAACACCATGCATCGTCGCACCACGAAAAGGCACACCACCGCACCATGAAACCAAACGGATATGGAGAGAGGAATATGAAGAAGAACCAAACGGATATGGAGAAGAGAAGTAAGAGTTGGGAGATGAGAAGAAACGGATCTAGTAAGAGTTGGAGGGAGTGAGAATCTAAAAAGAGAAAAAGTGAGACTTGGGAGAGTGGGAGGTGGGGGCAAGTGAAAATTGGTGAGTAAAAATAGGTAGAAATTTAGAGTTTCAGAATAAAGTAAATAAATATGATTAAAAGTAAAAAATGCAACTTTTATAATTAAAAAAAAATTGTAAAGAATTGGAGAGGTGAAGAAAGCAAGGGGTGGTGGTGGGGAGCAACACCCCATTTGTGTCCCACGTACAATTTCCAATGTGCCTTAGGTAGTAATTTCCCTATATATATATATATAACTTTTTAATTATGTGTTTTTCTTTACCACGGCATTAATACAAAATATTTATCTTTGTTCGTATCAATTAAATTCATTTATATTTATATGTGGAGAATTTCATTCATCAAATTAATAGTTTGATTAATATCAATAATTCATAGTAAGATAACGGTGTGACTTATATTTTAATATGAATAGATGTATGTAATTACAAAACAAAAAGTTGTATTAAAATTGTGTGTATATCTTTATTTAACAGTGAGAAGTAGAGATATCAAAATTAATCGATGGATCAATCCAGTTACTATGGATTCGAGTAAAATTGAGATGAAAAAGTTTTAGATATAGATTAAAATGAATTTGATTCACTTAATCTATATTAAATAGATTTGAGTTGTATTGAATGCGGATTAACCCCTAATCCACTAATAATAATTTTCATTAATTTTTTATCACCTTCTGACAATATTTTTATTATGATTATTTATTATTTCTAAATATATAAGTTGACAATTTTATTTTTTTACATACTATAATATTATTTAATAAGATTTGAATAATTTAAATATTTAATTTATTTGTTTATAGAGTTACGTAGGTTTATCTATCAATATGTGGTGGATGAGAGAGATTTACTTACTTTGATACTAAGATATAAAATTTTAATTAGAAATAAATGAATATATCTTTATTGAAAGCATTGTGAGAAATAAAAACTAATTGAGAATTATTTGTTATAATTTTTATTTTTTAATTACAAAAGAGATTTCTTAAATCTCAGTATCTTTTTTTTTTTTACTTTATTTGTACGTAAAATATCATTTTACCATAACACAAGATTAATTTATATAAAAAATTTAATTCACCTTCTTAATAAAAATTTCCTTTTCAACAACTATTTTATTATTCATAAAATATTATCAAAACTATTATTAAAATTATTTAAGTTTAATCCACTATGTAATTTTGTGAAAAAGGATATTTAATTATATTTAAATGGCATGTTGGTCATTGTGAATGTATTTGTTACACACCTTGATCTCGGTAATGAATGGGTACATAAAAAAGTGATATAACTTATAAATATGAATTTACAATCTTCAAGTTATTTTTAAAGAAAGATGTTACGAAAACATTGTACTTGACATAAAAAATTCTAACTAGGCTAACATTTCAAAATTTCACGACGATGTAGTGATAAAGTTGAAATGGTAGAAGAAGTTCTGAATTTAATTTTTCCAATAAAATAACTAACAATTAACACTTATCCATAAAAAAACTTTAAAATTTTAAGAATTATATGTTTATAAAAAATAAATGCATAAAAGAAAGAAAAGAAAAAAATTACAAACTACTGCAACCAATCATTCGTAACACCATACGTAACAATCAATAATATAAGTGGACGAGCAACCAAACCAAAATTAACAAGTTTGTCCACACATTTATTTTCCTTTCTTAGCACATGAGAAACATGAAAATTAATATTTCTCCACATAAAAAGACAATAATACTATATTAATCAAATAGATCAATAAACAATAAATGAAAATTTAAAAATAGCAATTATGAAAGAAGAATATCGTTCAAGTCAAAGTAAATCCCATCTAGCCATTTGTCTATACCATTATATAGTCAAAGTTCACCTCCTTGATGTACAGATTTCGTTTTCTAAATTTTATCCTTAATAATTAATTTTTTTTAATTAAAATAATTATTTTACAAATTAAAGATGGAAAACCACTAATAAATTTCCCAACACTTCTCTAAAGATCCCACCAGCAAAGCAGCCAATCCATTATTACCACGTGCAATATAATTGATGATGCGTTTTGCAAACCCTCTACTAGGAACTTTCCAAATGATAGAAATCTATATATAAGAGCTCTTCGTTTTTGCATGGTCGTATATGTTAATGTATTTAAAAATAGTGAGATCATCCACTCTATTAGCCATATCGACTTTATTAATATTTCCAATCAAATAAAGCTTAAGAAAAAGGAGCACCAAATATTTTAGCACTCCTCATCTCCCAGATATCCAAAACAATATTGTTGAAAACAACCTTCATTATGGCTACCATTTATGGTCTACAGTATTGTTAAGAAAAGTTAGCAGAACAGAGAAGGAATGACAATGCATAAAACATTGTAGGATTTTTCAAAAGAAAGAAGTGGACTGGCACTTCAGAACAGGGGTTGTGCATGTTAATGATACTTATTTCGGGTGGGATCGAGCTCAATGGTTTAATGTCTTATAGATTATGAAGGGTGTGAATTTTTGTCTTCATGCCACGGTTTGTCCTTGTTATTCATCCATTACGTTTGGAGATTATATACAATTCAAGCATTAACCACGCAGTAAATACAAAATCACCTATCTTCTTATCTCATATCTATATTTATAGATTTTGACGTAGGTTCTTGATTAGTAGTGATCTAATTAGAAATAATCACACTTCACCTTAACTTGTTCAGCATTAAAAATAATTTCTTTGTTGCATGACTGTTGGATCTGACTGCATGACCGTTCAGTCCAGTTATATGATCGTTCGGTTGTGAGTAGCTCGATTCGCTTTGTCTGACTAACAATTGGCCATCCAGTCTGTCTTTAATCTGACGGTCATATGGTACAATAACGGTAATGGTGAATGCAAAATCATAGAATTTAAAGAGAATTCAATGCCTTTAATGTTGGAGAATGGAAATCAATCATAGAAAGAACGTTTACCTGATTAGAATATTTTTTACCGAACAAGAATTTTTTGGTATTTGAGCATGAAAGAAAGATGGTGTGAATCAATGTCGTGATATAATGTCAAATTTGGGAGAAGGCTTCTTAGAGAATCATCAACACGAGTGCACTGTGATAGGTATTGCAGACCTATATGAATGAACTTGGCTAAACTGTAAAATATTATATAACATTCACTAAATTTCCTCTAAAGAGAGGACCCAAACAACATACAACTTTATGGTTATTAGAGAGAACCAGACTCTCCCTCCTTAACCTTCACAAGTTACAAAATAAAGATAGAAACTAATAAAAGGGGACATCTTAGTAGAAGTCCTGTAGTTAGTATTAAACCATAATTCTTTCCAAGACAACCAGTGGGGCCACTTCCTAGGATATGTATCAGTCATGCAACGTAAATAAGTCTTTAGGCATCAATTAACCACCTTTGTTTGGCCATCGGATTAAGGATGATATGTAGTGCTGAACCTGAGTTTTGTACCAGTCTGTTTTAACAATGCTTTCCAAAAATTGCTTAAGAAAATATTCTATCAAAGAAAATTATAGAGGGAAACCCATGAAATCTTATTATTTCTTTAATGAACAATTGAGTGACTTCTGCTACTGTAAAGGGGTGAGCAAGTGTTAAAAAGTGAGCATACTTTGTGAGTCTATCCACCACCACGAGGATTGTGTCTTTCCTTTGGACTTTAGGCAGGCCCCAATGAAATTCATAGAGATGTCAAACCAAACTTGAGTGGGAATGGGCAGAGGTTGTAATAAGCCTACTGGAGCAGGTGTTTCAGCTTTGTTCCCTTGACAAACTTCACACTGTTGGACCCACTCTTTAATATCTTTTTTCATACCTTCCCAATAAAGGATCCTCACTATCCTTTTAAATGTTCGAAAAATACTAAAACTATCCTAATTCTATATGCTTAAGAACTAAAATGAACTAAAATAGACTTTTTTTAAGACTAGAAAAAGAGTGCAAAATTGGAGAGTTATCACTAAGCCCAATCAAGACTTCTAAAGAATTTTGAAGCATTGTTGGTTGGAATCGTTGAACAACCGCCTCTTTGAAAGCCTATGTGGGATTCGGATAGCAAGTGTCCCACCATTGGAACCAATTCAAGGCTTTTCCTTCCAAAGCCACCATAACAACCCTCATCCTCTCCTCCTCATTGACTTCTTTCAACCGGAAATATCTCTTCAACCGGTTAGTCCAGCCATAAGCATCTTCTCCTGCAGAAACAGGAATATCTAGCTTCCTCCATTTTTCCCCAATCACTCTTGAACGTCCACTTGCATTCCCTTCGTCATTACTGTCTTCCTTAGGAACAAAAACATTATCCGTTGTTTGTTTATCAGAGGATGTGAAACGTTCCACCAACCCTATCAGCCTGTAATCATTTCCTCCAATATTTATGGTCTTTTGATCATATGATAACATTGTAATACACACAACATATCAAGTCACTATCAATCTTAAAAAATAATTAGTCTCTATTTTCTCTTTTCCCTCAATCTATACCTATAGCTCCATAATTTCAATAGTGTGCCAAATGTCATAATGCCTCAACGTACAGATTTAAGGGATAAAGTTGTAAAGTAGATGATACTGTTAATGGTTGTGGAGCAGATATCAAGTGATAGGGATGGTTATCACAATAAAACCATTGAGCATGCAGCCAAAAAGCATGATTTCTCGAGCTCTTAGTGCAGATTTGGTGATGATTTCTCAGCAGGTAAGCAGACAGAAACAATCTGTGTGTAATGATGGAGTTCAATTTCATTGTAAACATACCTGCCTGTTGATGGTTCATATAAGGTACCTCTCCTCAAATTAATGCAGAGAGGTACTCTTTATGCCCATACTATGCATATTCTCAAGTTAATTCAGAATATATTGAAGCAAAAAAAAGACTTCTTTGCGCACAAAAGGAATTAAATTTCTTCATTTTAAGGATATTGGGCACGAAAACACTTAATGTGACTTTCTAAAGTTCATAGAAAAGAACATAGTCTTCCAGAAAAGAGCAATAGGAGTATGTTCCTGCCTAAAATAAGGGAAATACTCAATTACCAGTGGTTGAAGACAATAAAGAATATCATGTAGCTGAGCATGGAAAACATTCACTTTGCAACAAGTCAGCCACTGGCTCTTACTTCATGTGCCAATTCATCATTTCAAGAAAATATCAGAAAAATGTAAATAATGGGATAGTAGAAGTTTTAGGTGGAGAAGAATGGAAACCTGCTAAACTTGAAGCTCAACTAGCATGAGAAGTTGAAGAAAACCAAGTGTAATCTTAACATGAAGATGACCACTATAACTTTTCAAATGAAAAAGCAAATCTTCTTCGGGTTTATCAAAGCCATAGAGAATATATATAGAAAGAAACACTAGAAGAACAGTATACTGTTTTTCAAATAAAGGATCCTGCTTGTGCACACAATACTGAGCAGGAAGAAATTTTGTAAATAAAAACATGAGAAGTCTGTTATATCAAGGTATGCCTATGGATCCAGAACAACAGTAACTTCCTAATTTCTTTACTTTTTCACTGCGCGTGATTACTGTGATTAATAAGGTGTCAGAACTTTATTTTCTTGCACAACTCTATAGGAGAAAATTGAAATTATTGATTATTTTTTATGCAATTCCCAAAGATGAGCTTGCTTCATATTTTGTTGGTATAGTTATGGCATCGTTATGATAATTACCGTTCATGGATATTTATTGACTTGCAAAAACCCCAAGCTATCCCTCAACCAGGACAAAATGCTATTTCTAAGACAACTGTGGAGGAAGAGTTCTGAGGGTATTAATTTCATCGTTCATCACATTTTACAAGTGATGTGATGTGATGTGACTTTAGAAGCACCTAACTGCGTTATGTTTCTATGTCATTGTTTAACAAGAATGATTTTCCATTGCTTCCATAACTCTTCATTTTTAGCTTATATACACAAGTTTTCAACAATTGCTAGATTTCACTCAGTAAGTGGGAGAGCAGAACTTTGATTTTGGCGACCCACAATTTCCTATGAAGCAAAATTTGATATTTGGTTCTCGTGTTTGAGAAGGATAATATATGCACACATCAAAATTGACAAGCAAAACTTCATCTTGGTAATTGTTATATTGTATAATAACGACGCCACTTTTAATTCAAAATATTGGATTTATGAGAAATTTTTATATAGTATTTAACTTTATTATTTTTATTTAATATTATTCCTGTTGGATGAATTATATTATATATACTCAATCCCAGATTTAGAGGGCACTTATTCAATTTGTGAACAGTTCAAAGATCTGTTGAAACCCAAAATAATATCTTGCAGTCTCTTGCTTATAGGGATTGGATTTTTCTGGCCTTTCCTGAAAAGAATTTTCTACATAATATTCATCAGTGTAAGCTTATATTATGATATTCTCTACAAGTCCTTTGTGTATGCCAGCTGTTCTCTCTGCCACAAGGATAACAATGTCATAAATGTTATATTGAAAGCATATAGACGTTATGACTCACATGAATATTTCCAGAATTGGCATGGTTATTTATCACTCATCAGCATGATATCATTAGGTATGATATGTGGAGATTTTAGGGGCATGAGAGGTAATTGACGATGAGATGCACAGAGAGAGGAAGCATGGGATAAAGGTGAGCAAAGTCTCGAGAATCAGGCTGTATATGGCAGGACAACATGTGAAATGTAGTTCGTGAATTGCAAATTGTTGAGGTGGGTCTTATTTAAAATCCTTCTCCTCAAGGACAGATTCAACACTATTATGTAGTTTATAGAAATAGAATCCAAAGAAGAGTGTCAGAGTTCATTCAACACAATCACTGTATCAGTAGGAAAAAGTCTTGCAAATATTATAGTCGCCACCTCAACAACATTCAATACCCCTTTTTTCTCTCTTTCATATTGTATCGGTTTCATCACTATCTTCAACCTATATATTATATATATTAAAGAAGGTTATTGTGGTCTCAAATAGGAGCTTTGTTGTGTACCAATCATGACAACTGGGTAGGTACGGAGCTACCAAACCCTTGGACGTATAGCATTGTCATTTTATAGTTCAAGGACATTCTCCTGCATAAGGCATGTCAACGTCGACGCGTACTACTATCACTCCAAACACTCTTCTATATATATATATACAAACCATTCAATTCAAAATCCTTGGATTTCAGCATTCCCCTTGTGGACTTTTAATTATCTTTCGTTTTCTAAAACAACAGAAATTTAGGTGTCATGTTTTTGTAGTAAACAAAGTTATAATTACTAGCACCACGTGTTAATACCATGCATGGCTACATAGACATCAACCTGTGGTGGCAGTGCCAAGGATGTAAGAGAGAAACATAAAAACCTAAAAGATTATCGTAAAAAAAGAAAGAAAAAGGGATTTGAAACAATCACTGAGTAGACAGTCAATAACGGTCACATGGGTTTTGCTACTTCTCCAAACGTGAAGACATTTATACCAACCTACACTCCTTGCTCCTACATATCCCGCGCCTTGCATGCAGTTCCAAGTATCATCAAGCAGTGATACTCAAAGCACCACTTTCCAGTTATCTAAGTTATTCAACTATCACAGTATTTTAACCATGGATACTTGCAAGAAGTCACCCCTGAAGCCATGGAAGAAAGGGCCAACTAGGGGGAAAGGTGGTCCACAAAATGCCTCGTGCGAGTACCGAGGTGTTAGGCAGAGAACTTGGGGCAAATGGGTTGCTGAGATAAGAGAGCCAAAGAAGAGAACCAGACTCTGGCTTGGTTCTTTTTCCACAGCTGAAGAAGCTGCCATGGCTTATGATGAGGCTGCAAGGAGACTCTATGGACCAGATGCATACCTTAATCTTCCCCATCTGCAGCCCAGGTCTACTTCACCTATTACACCAGGAAAGTTCAAATGGTTCCCTTCCAAGAACTTCATTTCGATGTTCCCTTCCTGTGGATTACTCAATTTAAGTGCTCAACCCAGTGTTCATTTTATCCATCAGAGGCTACAAGAGCTAAAGAAAAATTCAGTTGAGAGGCAGTCCCCAAATAGTTCATCCAATGATCCAGAGGCAGAAATTCAGAATGTAGTGGACAACACTAATCATGCAGAAAGTCCTCCAAAAGACTCTCAAACATCATCAGAGGAGGTTCCAGGAGATATTCAAGAGAAACCCCAGATAGACCTACATGAGTTTCTTCAACAGCTGGGAATACTTAAAGATGAAAAACAGTCAGCTGATAGCACAGAAAGTTCAACAGTTCCTGAAGCTGTGTTGAGATATGAAAATGACGAATTGGGAGTGTTTTCTGACACGAGTGTTAACTGGGAGGCTTTGATTGAGATGCATGGAATTGCTGGTATTCAGGAATTAGAATCCACCCAGCTTGAAGCATATGGCCCAAATGATGACCTTACTTTTTCAACTTCCATTTGGAACTTCTAAGTAACTTGTTTTTTCTGTTCAAGAAAAGAGAGTAGGTTAGATATGGGTACTTGGAATATCAGATTAAGCACTTTAGTCCTGTTTATGTCTGCAGAATTTGAATCTGCTGGCAGCATATAAGAGTAGGAAAGTAGCTAGATTAGTAGACTACCAGGTAGAAAAGAACTTTCATCATTCTGCAAGATGAGAAAGTGAGGATTTTTATTGCAGTTGCAGATGCAATAATCCGTAGCATCTTGTGCGAGTGTTATGGACTGCAGAATTAAAAAAGAAGCTCATCCATAGCCAACAATCTGAGACATCAAATTTGGAATGTCACGGATTTCTTTGAGAGAAGCTGTTAGGAATATGAGGCAGGTTCAAGATCTAATCTATTTTCTTTGCATTAATAAAATTGTGTTTTATCATATATCATTTGTTTGTGAAAAATAGTTTATGTCACAAGGTCCTTAATATCATATATCATTTATAGAGATCATAATGAATGAGGAAAAACAGTCTTTTATAATAGACTTGGGAAGAAATTTTGAAGCACAGGATTTACATAAAGTATTTCTAGGGAATTCAAACAAAAAAAAAAGTTGATTTACTTACACAATATCATGAACCATTTTACAACCATACTCAAACATCAATCACCAACAACTCTCTAATTGTTAAAATCATGGACAAGGTGCAACCCTCAACTTCTAATAAAACATACCAAGGCAATGTTGTGATTTTAAAATATATGGCTCAAGGAAGCAATTGATTAAGTTAAAGTAAAATATTACTAACCCTAATTAGAGGCTCAAGTACAATGTGGTTGTCATGGGTTAACTAGCGAATTGACCACAACCCTAAGTTTGATTTAAAAAGTACTTAATAAATTAAGATATTGGTTTCCTCGTCTAGATTTTTTTACCTTCACTAATGCAAAAATTACATTTAATTAGACATAATATATTACGATTTTAAAAAAAAAAATCTGATAGTGGTTTTGTAATTTTTGAAAAAATATAAACTAATTTGTAATTAAAATCATAGTTTATACTTTGACTACAAGAATACAGGCTACAATACACAATAGCTTATACTCTGTTAATCAGAATATAAGTTACATTCCCTTTAAAAAATTGTAACTTATACTTTAGTAGGTTACGGTTTTATAAAGTATAGGATATGTATTTTATATTCTGACTGTAAAAGTATAAACTACAATTTTAACAGAACCGTGGTTTATACATTTTCAAAAATTATAAAAATGTTACCGCACTTTTTTTATAATTACATTTTTTTAAGTCGCAACATATTATACATAGTTAAATACAATTTTTACATTAATGTTTCCACATTAAACTAGCTAGAAATTATTAAAGACAGAAATGTGGAAAGAAAAAATATATTTAGGTGGAGAAAATAATCGCAAGAATTAAATTAGTGGGACCTAAATAATTACAATTATATATGATGAGTTAGCACAAAATGACACATAATTTCTGCCTGGATCCCAATCTTTCAAAAGAACACTTTATATTTTTCTCTTTTATATTTGTCCCGTAGTTGACGGTGGATGGTGAGTGACAAAAGATGGTGGACCCTAAGATGTTAAGATATAGCTTGGAAATCATTTCGATAAAAATTGGAGTTTTCCAACACTGGTTTTTATATTATATGTTTCCATTGGGTCATGTTAAAGATTTCTAGGTAAGAACATCCATAATATAATTTTTAATTTTGTGTCAAAATGGATTGTACCGCTAAAAGTTACATTCCAATTATATAATCTAGAAGGATTTTTCTAAATTTTAAAAATTACATTCTGAAAACATAATTTGAAAATGCATTTTAGAAAGTTAAATCTGTAAATACATTCTGAAAAACTTAATCCAAAACCCATTCCAGGAAACCATATCTAGATTATTGTCACATAAACATTAAACAGATATTGGAAAACTCAATCCAAAGTACTTTTCCTTATTACATCGCGTGTATTTCTGAATGACAAATTTGATTGTATGTATATTCCTCTTTTGGAGTATCCCACGATTAATCCGGAATTAAAAATTACACCAAATGTAGAAGAAAAAGGAACTATTGCCTCTGCTTGCTACACACTGGCCAATTTATAAATAATTCCTGTTAATCAAAATATTGACCTTGCAAAACAAACTACTTGTCTTACCCCTCCCGCCAAAAGAACAAGGCCATGTCTCATTTATATAATACAATACAATAAGAATAACAGGAATTATAGTAACAAATAAAAATAATAAGACTAAAAATAACAATATTAATAATAATGATATAGTTATTATTCTTCTTCTTATTAGGTTTAGTAAAAGACCAAATTAGATTGTTATCCCATTTTATAATGTCTTCTAATATCTTTCGTGGTCTCTCCTTCCAATCTTCTTTGTGAGGCTAAAAACCATGCGATCTATTCTCCGGACAATAAAATTTTAGTAAAGTTTCTTTAAATAAAAAATATGAAAGGGTTATAAGGATAGACGAGGCTCAAACCTATACCAGCATGATTTTAAAAGAAATAATGCAGTTTCTTAATAAAAAAGAGTAATAACATTACTCCATTCCAAGAGTTTTTTTTCTCCTATTTCTCCTAGATGAATGGTTCCTCAACATAAACTATCAACGGCTTTCCTTTCCAAATACATTAGGAAATATTTTACTAACGTTCACGAATCCACCAAAATAAGCACGAGTGCAACGATAGATGTCTTAATCTTGAGAGTCTGGTCTACTCATTCTGGTACTCAGATGCACTCAGATATTCACCGTGCTCCTCAAAATACTCAATCAATCGCTTTAGAAATCCATCACCACTGACTGTCTCTGTGTCACAGACAAGACAGCATTGCCTTCTAGACCGTGTCACGGCTACATTCATTCGCCGGCGATCACTTAGAAAGCCAACCTGAAAGATATATTTCAAGTCTCTCTTATTCTTCATTTCATCTACCAAAATCTCCCACACAGAACCTATATGAAGAAAATGAAACTAGCAGACTTGTTAGAAATACCTCTTTTTTTGAATTTGATCGAACCATTGATATGATAATGGCTTCCTTCTCCCTTCCTTGGAAACCATCAACTGTTGAGATTTCAACATCCTTCAACCGGTCCTCCTTGTTTTTCAACATCTTGAGCAAAACAACCTGTCAAACTAGTTATAGAGAGTTACGAAATTTCATCCCCGTAAAAGTACTAAAATATGAAGCCTGTTGCAGAACATTTACAGCAAAGGTTTACATTGAAGGATTTGACTCCTTTAAAGTGAGAAGGTGAACTTTAGAGAATAAAGTACACTCACTCATAATTGTTCATTAGAAAATCAATGGTTGAGAAATCATATATATGAAAAAATATTAAATAAATTACAATCTGAACCATTCATTTTCTAATAAACGGTTATTATTGTAAAGTGCATTCTTCAATTTAGAAGACTCAAATTCCACATAGAACAAGTTCATACCTGGGCAGCATATGGGGTAATAATTCCTATATCAGAAGGAAGCACCCCACTTTGCACTAGTCTCTTCGCATGAGCCACAGTAACTTCAGCTTCACCTTCATTAAAGGTGCTATCTTCTTCATCTTTCTTTTCTTCCATGTCACATCTGAATCTCATCAATATAAGCATTTCGATGACATTCTGTTTGAAAACTAACTCCTATGGATATTAAACAATCTACATTTGCTTCATACAAAATATAATTACTTCTTCCTCTTAGGCCTCTGCTAACAGGTTGGTTGAATGTTAATTTCTTGATTAGATAGAAGAAACCAGTATACTAATTACTGAATGCAGATTATCAAAACACAACCACTATAAACAAAATGATGGTATATAAATTTTCTTAAGAGAAAGCCATGACTTCATTCCACATGTCCCTCCTAATCAAGCAGTGAGAAGATAGAATTTCAACAAGGACATAATCCACATACCCAGCTGTGTCTACAAGAAGAAGGGTTGGTTCAGTTGAAGATGTCCGCTTCACACCGTCAAGATCATATAACATATGTGCACTAACACTTGCATGAGCCTTGATCTGTTAACACGTAATGACATGCAGGATGATCAAATAAATTGTTTACCCCCCTTCGCCTAACATAATATTATTTCAGTTCATGATTGATAAATTATGCTATGTAGTGGCATATAAAAGATAGCTTTAAACTGATGCAATAGGAAAACAGGCTTTAAAATGTAGGAGCACCTTACTGTTGTAAAGCTCTTTAGAAGACCAATCCATGATAAGTTCATGCATACGGTACTGCACAGTAAGCATTGATGTGATTTCATCTCCATACGTTTCTGCAAGTCGTTCAAAGAGAGTTCTGCCTAAGCCTTTCTTCTCAGCTTCAACACTTTGAATGGTTGGAGGAAGTTGAAGATGGTCCCCTGCAAGTATACATCTTGAACCCTAAAACAATGAACTCTTCATTTAATTCATTAGAATAAAAAAAACATCATGTAATGATCAGAAAGCTACATGTTTTAATACAGAATCAAACCCAGGTGTAGTATCAAGCATTTAGTTTGGCCAGTCCAGAGCAACTTCTCTTTTGTAAAAGACAGTACATTTTGGTATCCAACTACCCTTTAAAACTTTAAATTCAGTTCAATTTAATATTTGAGTCGGATCTTTTATACACCCTGCCGTATGGAGTCCAGAACACTAGGATATTGTACGAGAAATGAAGGACTATGTTAGAAAACATCATTTTTCCAATCATTATCCTCAAAATCAGTTCTCAGGATCATTAGAAGCACTTGTGCAACAAAAAATTAAAATATTTAGTTTTCAAAGTCTGGTTTCGGGAGATTTTATTGTATAAAAATTAACCAACCATGCTTTATTTTAACTATATTTGTCATGGAATATCACTTCTCTATTTTCCCTCCTCCCACCAACCATAATGGTGATAATATGAAGTGTTCAAAAACCAATAAAACATGGCTTGTGTATGTAATCAGAAGATAAAAAGAAGTCAGAAATCTAAATGGGTTAGCAGTGAATAAAATTGAATGTAGTGGGTATTCTTTAAACACTACCTTCAGCAGAGGTATCCAGCATGCTATCTCAAGTGCTTGAGCAGCTTCATCAATAATCACCAAATCAAATGAAGTGCTGTCTAGTTTCTTGGAGAAAGCCCCAATCAAAGTAGTTAATATTACATCTGCACTTTTAAGTACATCTGTTACAGCAAGCTGCTGCCTTTTACGTTCTTCTTTGGATAGAGTCCTAAGTTCCCTCTGTATATCCTTTCTTGTATTTCTGTCTTTGGTTTTCAGAAGTTTTCCATTCAATGCCTGAAAAAATAGGTTATATCATGTAAAAGGTAATATTGCTTAATCATATTTATATCTAATTAAGCTAACAGAAGTTAATGCTGAAATCAATGATATCATCTGAAGTATCAGTCCCGGAATCATCAGCTGGATGAATTAACAATGTTTATAAATGGTAATAAAATCACAATGAAAATTAAGATGCAGATCTGTAACTTTTGTTCTAAAACTCACCTTCATTTCTTTCCGAATGTCATTTGCAAGACCACTATTATCTCCTCGTAGTACCTAATATCAGAGAAATTCAATATGGAATGGGTAAAAACAATGACATAAAACATTGTATTTGAGAATGCCAAAGAATACTGCTTAACTTAATCCATCATTAATAGAAACCACAAGAGGAGGGCGAATAACAGAATATCAGAGCGATTTATCTGTCCAGAATCATTGGGTAAAAGTTTTTAAAGGGATGTGTAGTGAGGAATGTAATGTTCTTTGGCATTGTGATTTGGTTGAAGCGAATTTGGCAGTTATGAATAGAATAAAATGACAGAATTTAACCAGTTTTCCCCCTTCTCTTGTTGTGTTGGACAGAGTAGTTTACTTGGTAATTGGTCCATGATTCTTAGCGGGGGTTCCTACAATGGATCTCTAGAGAGAATGCAGACCTCTTTTCAGATTACTGCTTTGCCTATCTTTTAGAGAATATGCATACAACACTGACATAAGTTTGGACATTTTACTGATCCTATTGGGGAATAGTAATGAAAATATGGATAAAATAACTAATGCAGATATCAAATGTTAGCGTTTAAATAAGTTGTCAAAATGTACCTGAGCATCCAGCGCACTGTCCAGTACTTGAGGCAATAAGCGTGCAGGATGACCCACTCTCACCAGCTTAACTCTAGCAGAAAAATCACAGATCATGAATGTGTATTAAGTACCAACACATCATTTTACACATTTGAAGAAACCTCTCAAATTTAGAAGGAATAGAATTCTTTCTTATTATTTTAAGAGGTTATTAACCCCTATATAAATACATGAGTCTGCAGCATATTTTAGGAAATACGGACTGCTAATTCTAAGGGATAGATCCCTGTGATTACGGGATCAATCAAACATAAATGAACCTAATAAAGGCAGCACATAAATACAGCACATCAAATATAAAACTTCCTAAAATACACCATGCCAATCTCTATCACGTCAATCACGGTTTCTGGTTTCTGACACTCCCCCTCAAGCTGGTGAGTATGTGTTTTCCATTCCCAGCTTGGATATGATTCCTTCAAAGTTAATGCAGTTCAGCCCCTTTGTGAGTATGTCTGCAAGTTGGTTTTGGGTGGATACATATGGTGTGCAAATCATGCCACTGTCTAGTTTTTCCTTGATAAAGTGTCTATCAACTCCAATATGTTTAGTTCTATCATGCTGCACCGGGTTGTGGGCTATGCTAATTGCAGATTTATTGTCACAATATAAACTCATAGGTTCATCCCACTTTATCCTCAAGTCTTCTAATATAATCTTCAGCCATAGAAGTTCACACATTCCGTGAGCCATTGCTCGAAATTCTGCTTCAGCACTTGATCTAGCCACTACACTCTGTTTTTTACTCTTCCAAGTCACTAAGTTTCCACCAAGGAAGGTGCAATATCCTGTGGTTGATCTCCTATCTACCACTGACCCCGCATAGTCCGCATCTGTATAGGCTTCAAGACTTACACTCTTGTTTCGTTTAAACAAAATCCCTCTTCCGGAGGTTCCTTTCAAGTACTGGACAATTCTAAGGGCAGCTTGTAAATGTGCTTCCTTTGATTGGTGCATAAACTGCTGACTAGACTCACAGCAAACGCAATGTCTGGTCTAGTGTGAGATAAGTAAATAAGCCTGCCCACAAGTCTTTGATACCTTTCCTTGTCCACAGCAATATCCTCCTCTATACTTCCCAATTTTATATTTGGATCAACTGGGGTGCTTGCTGGTCTGCAGCCTGTCTTCCCTGTTTCTTTAAGCAAGTCACTAATATACTTTTGTTGAGATATGAAGATTCCTTTCTTGGAATGAGCCACTTCAATTCCTAAAAATATTTAAGCCTTCCTAGTGTCTTGATCTCAAATCCAGTGGCAAGACATTCGCTTAACACTTGTTGTTTCTTTTTATCGTCTCCACTTACTATAATGTTATCTACATATACTAAAAGAATTGTTACTCCTCCTGAAACTGAATGTTTGATAAATAATGTGTGATCCCCTTGGCTTTGTTTGTAGCCCAGACCTGTCATAACTTTGGTAAATCTTCCAAACCATGCTCTTGGGGATGGTTTCAGCCCATATAGAGCCTTTCTTAATTTGCAAACAGTTCCAGCAGCAACCTGTCCATTGTAACTAGGGGGCAACTCCATGTATATTTCTTCTTCAAGGTCTCCATGTAGAAAAGCATTCTTCACATCAAACTGCTGCAGATCCCAATCATTATTTGCTGCTAGTGACAATATTACTCTGACCGTGTTCATCTTAGCAACCGGGGCAAATGTCTCCAAGTAATCAACTCCATAGGTTTGAGTGAAGCCTTTGGCCACCAACCTTGCCTTGTAACGTTCGATGGTCCCATCCGCCCTATACTTTATTGCATATATCCACTTACACCCTACTGGTTTTTTTCCAGGAGGTAGGGTGACAAGTTCCCAGGTCCTATTTTTGTTTAACGCCTCCATTTCCACATCCATGGCATGTTTCCATTTCCTGTCAGACAATGCTTCAGATACAGAGGAAGGTGTGTGTGTGGAGTTGAGGTTAGTGAGAAAGGTTTTATGGGTAGGTGAGAATTTTTCAAAGGATAAGAAATTTGATAGTGGGTAAAGTGGTTGTTGGGTGCATGTTCTAGTTCCCTTTCTAAGGGCAATGGGTAGGTCAAGAGTTTGGTCCACCTGTGCTTCTAGATTTTCATAAACAAATTCATTAGAATCATTGGAATTTATAGAATTTGAAGGTGGTGTTACCTCATGCAGTGATGGTGGGTCGGATTCTTGGACATTGCCAGGTTCTAGAATGGCCTTTTCTCACCTTGAATATACCAGATTTTTCCCAAATTTTCCGCCGCCATCAGGTGCAGGCCTCGCTGGTTCAGGTGCAGGTTCAGTTCTTCCCTCAATTTCAGGAACAACAATGCCATTTGTCCCAATTTCAGGTCCAAATGTCATGTTTAGGAACATGAGAGTCTCATCTTCCTCTCTTACATTCTCCCCCTGAAGATGAGGTTGTTGGAAGTAGCTCTCTTGTTCGTTGAAGGTGACATCTCTTGACACAGAAATTTTTGGAAAGGGGTTGAAAACATTTGTACCCCTTTTGTGTGGTAGAGTACCCTAAGAAAACACATTTGACAGCCCTAGGATCCAATTTTCCCCTTTCATTACTATGAACATGTACAAAGGATACAAACCCAAATATTCTAGGTTGGAGTTTATTTGTAGGGTCTAAGTGTGGGTAGAATGAGGATAAAACTTCCATGGGACATTTTGAGTTTAAAACTTTAGTAGGTAACCTATTGATCAGATAGGTGGCAGTAAGAAGGGCTTCCCCCCAAAATCTCTTAGGAACATGATTTTGAAAAAGTAGAGCTCTAGTTTGGTCTAAAAGGTGACCATTTTTTCTTTCTGCAATCCCATTCTGTTGGGGTGTGTTCACACATGAGGACTCATGGATTATCCCTTCCTTCTGGCAAAAAGAGTTTAGGACAAGGTTAAAGTAGTCCTTGGCATTGTCGGACCTAATTCTTTTGATACTGACCCCAAATTGATTTTTAATCATTGAGACAAACTGGACAAACACAGAGCTAACTTCAGATTTTTGTTTCAATAAAAAAACCCAAGTCACCCGAGTACAATCATCAATGAATGTTAAAAACCATTTTGCACCTGAAATATTAGGAATATATGCAGGACCCCATACATCAGTGTGAATAAGGGAAAATGGGAAAGAACTCATCTTATTGCTAATGGGAAAAGGTACACGTTTGTGTTTCGCAAACTCACACACCTCACAATGGAGACTTTCCACATTTAAATTTTTAAACAAGGAAGGGAAAAGCAATTTTATAACTCGAAATGACGGATGTCCTAGCCAGTAATGATAAAGTTGAGCTTTCTCTTTGTTGGTCATGGTGGATTCAGAGATGAGACTCTTGTTGGGCAGATTAGGGTCCTCCATGTAATATAGGCCATTCCATTCTCTAGCATGTCCAATCGTCCTCCGTGAGTTCTTGTCCTGCAATATACAAGTGTTGCTATAAAAAACAACATTACATGAAAGATCTTTGGTGAGTTTTTGTATAGAAATCAGGTTGGTAGATAGTTTAGGGACATGAAGGACATTTTTTAAAGTCATGGATGGGCTTATTTGGACGTCTCCTTGTCCGGCTGCAGTTATGAGAGTTCCATCTGCTGTGGAAATTTTATTGTTGCTAGGACATGGGGAATATGTGGAGAAGTATTTGGGTAGGGGGGTCATATGGTCAGTGGCTCCAGAGTCTAATATCCAGTAATGTGTAAATGGTGTATCTGAAACATTGAGCCCAAACAAAAGTGGAAACTTACCAGAATATGTTAAGAAGCACGTACCTGTGGGCTTCTCCAGTTTACTAAGGATGGATCTTACTCGTTCTATCTCTTCATGATTCAACTGGACAGCTTCTTCACCTTGTGCATTAGCAATGTATGCTTGCCCTTGCCCTCCTTTTTTCTGTGGACCTCCTTTCGGTCCCCATTCTCGGCTTGGGTTTTTCGGCCCTCATTCTCGGCTTGGGGTTTTCCCATCTTCTCCTCTCGAACCCCATTCTCTACTTGAGGTCTTTCCATCTTTCAGCTCCCATTCTCGGCTTGGGGGCTTTCCATGTAATTTCCAGCACTTTTCCCTTGTGTGGCGCGGCTTGTTACAATGGGTACACCAAATCTCCTCATGTTTTTTCTCCATACTGGGAACCCAGTTTTTTCCCTGGTTGGCAACCATGATTGTTCCTCCTTCAGCTATCATTGCAGAGCTTTCGGTGGTTGAGGTCTCCAGCATCAGCCCTCTTCTGCTTTCTTCACTCCGGATAATGGCTACCACTTCATTAAGCCCTGGGACTTTCTCTTTTCCCAGAATTTGAATTCGGACCTGGTCATACTTAGGATTTAGGCCTACCAAAAAATCATAGACCCTATCTTGTTCAATATACTCTTTTAGAATTGCTGAGTCCTCTGAACACTTTGCTTTTATAACTCGATAGTGATCCAATTCCATCCATAGAGACTTGAGTTGATTGGCATATTCTGTAATGGATTTGTTTCCCTGTTTGGCAGCCACGGTTTTCACTTTTACATCATAAATTTGGGCAACATCCTTGGCCTTAGAGTAAGTTTGTTCAACTGCCTCCCAAATTTCCTTTGTTGATTTCAGAAACATGCAGGTATCACTGATTTCTGGAGCCATTGAATTCCACAACCACGCCATGATCATGGAGTCTTCTTCATCCCATGATTTGAATTTGGGATTAGTCTCATCAGGTGCATCACCCGTTAGGTGACTGATCTTCCCTTTCCCTTTCAAGATGGTCTTAATGATTTGAGACCATTTAAGGTAGTTCTTTCCATTTAACCGATAAGCAGAATGAACATTCTGCAGTTCTCCAGCAGTCTGGGGTCTGTCCCCCGTCTCCAGATTCATGACTTCAGCCATACCCAGGTGCGATCAAGGTAGAGAGGGTTGTACTGCAATGAAGGCTTGTAACAAGGCCTAAAGGTGGCATAGCAACGAAGGCTGCAATTTAGGTTAAAGGTTGCGCAGCAATGAAGGCTGCGGTTAACGGCACGGTCAGAGACTCCCAAGGATCGGGAGCTCTGATACCATCTCAAATTTAGAAGGAATAGAATTCTTTCTTATTATTTTAAGAGGTTATTAACCCCTATATAAATACATGAGTCTGCAGCATATTTTAGGAAATATGGACCGCTAATTCTAAGGGATAGATCCATGTGATTACGGGATCAATCAAACATAAATGAACCTAATAAAGGAAGCACATAAATACAGCACGTCAAATATAAAACTTCCTAAAATACACCATGCCAATCTCTATCACGTCAATCACGATTTCTAACAAAACCAAACCATGCAGAAAGAACACATGTCACCACAGAATCGGGAAAAAGGACAAAAAATAAATAAGAACAGAAGCACAACAAAATGTATCCAAATTTATAAACTTTACAAGACATTATTACTTTCTCAAAGGGGGGAATTTTGAAGAGGATATTTCTTTTTCTTCTAAAATTACTGGTTTTGTGGAGAAATGTTCCACAATAGAAGACATTGTTTATCTATATTGTCAGATGTTAAGGTTACTATATTAGTCACATCACACCAATCCAAGTAAAACCACTTAAGGCAGTTAAATATTTCAGGGCCAAACAGATAATAAGATAAGCATACCTATGTGGAACGAGCCGCTCTACAATGTTGTCAACAGCAATATTTGAGGCTGCACAAGCAAGAATCTTAGATCCACGTTTTACTTCTTGTAATATAATTTCTACAACTGTTGTAGTTTTTCCCGTTCCAGGTGGTCCATGCAACAAGAACGCATTCTTTGACGACAGAGCTTTCAAAACTGCTTCTTTCTTTCAAGATAAAGACATAAATACATAACAGATATATTCTGCATCTATTAGTTGATATCCTAAATAACAAGAAAAGCTTCACCCCACTAGGTGAGGTATATTGATATACTAAAATCAATAATAAGGAACCACAACGAAAGCTCTGCCACTTAAATTATAATAGAGCATGTCCTAGAAATCTAAATATTCCAGCTTATTTATATGGTGGTAATTAATAATATTCATCTAACTTCAGCTTAATATTGTGATGCTCTTTTAGCTATGATTAGACACAAATAGAACTCTACGGTTGCATTCTTATAACTCATGAGATCTTTATTGTAGGATTTAAAGCAATCCAGTTAAGTAGTTAAAAATAATAAGGAAATTAAAAACTTCAGAAGGGTGCTAAAATGCAAAAAATAATATTTTTAGAGATCATGACTTTAGAATGCTTTAAGAAAAAATATCTAAAATTGTTGAGCCCTCAAGTGATTAATGAGGTAAATATCTGTAGTGTAAGCATTCAACACTTTCTGAATGTTATTAAAAAATATAGTTCTTTATTTTCTAAATTCAAAAAAAAATTTGCTGGAGCCTCGATCACAATTCTTGTATCCCCTAAAGTAAAGGACCTATTGACAGCAATAAGAATAAAATAGTGTAACAAACACTGAAATATGTTTTTTGTACCCAAAAAGTTATAGAAATATCCATGTTAATTATAAAGGAAAAAGCAACCTTAGATGAAATGATACATTGAATGAAAATCACCTACCGAAGGTATAAAACTATTTCGTAAAGATTATAAGAAATGAAAAGTAAAGTGGTCGGGCAAGAAACTAGGTTGCACACCTGAGACTGATCAAGATTTCTATTATAGGGAGTAAAGGATATATCCTTCTTGGACACTGCAGGTTGCCTCTCCCCAAACAAGACAGGAATCAGATCAGAGGCAGGACCCCTGTGCACTCCTTTGCTCAACTGTATCAATGCATCTTTCATCCTGCGATATGTCACCTACATGAGCAATAGATATTTACAGCACATAAAAACCTAGGAACCAAAAAAAAAAAAAAAACAGTAAAATATGTTTTGCATCACTATAAAATTATGTAAAACTAAATGTGTCCTCCAAAAGAACTATGCATCATTTGTTGGTTCCTCTAAAAGTTAAACATATTTTTTAGGTTCTTACTTAGTAATAAGGACAGATGAAATGGTCTTGACAAAGTGTAGTTATACTTCTAACCAAAATCACTTTTAATTGTAAAATTCACCCGTTAAAATCTTCATCATATCGGTTTCCATTTATCTTTACTAACAAGGACCTAAAAAATGTTTAAATTTTAAAGAGAGAAAAATAAAAAAATTTGGGAAAAGTATTTAATATATTTCAAAAAATTTATAGGGATACAAAACAAATTTTACCCAAATAAAGATAAAGATGCCTAGAAACATGTTAACATTGTGTAAAAAGAAAACAGCTAACTGAGCAAAGGGAGAGCAACAGCTGCATATTAGGGTCCTCACCATTTCTGTATTTTATGCAAATCTATAATTATTTATAATCGAACTGCATACCTCATTTGCTACTTTTTCCAGCCTTAGGGGACTGTTCAAACCGTCTTCCGGTATATCATCAAAAGCAACAGTTATTGACGAGTCCTGTTAGTAATTGTATCAAAACAGAGTAATATATCCAAATGTGGGACCATCTTAACCAACATCGTGTACATTTTTTTCTTTTCACTAATTGAATCAATTGGATACCTTTAATCTGTAAACAACACCTTGTCCAAGAGCAGGAGAACCTAAATCAGCCTTGTTAAGTTTTAAAACAACAACATCATGAGTACCAAACTGCGAAAAAGAAAACCACATTAACTCATGAAGGTAATACAATGTAAATTGAAAAAAAAAAACAAAAATCATATGTGATACAAGATGTTTCGGGCAAGTAACTTTTACTGGGAATAAAACAAGGAAGAGGGATAGAAATGCATAAAACACAATAAAAGTAGGCTCATTCACACAAGAAAGTAATAAAAAGCACAAATTTAAATTTGAACAAACCCGCATAAACAATTTGATAGTGAACAGATAATAGAAAGGAAACATTTACCTTATGTGCAGGAAGAACATCTCCTTTTGTAGACTGGAACTCGATCAGAGACTTCCCCATAAGCCCTGTCTATTTTCGGAATAAACAAGGGAACACAAAAACATAAATATTTTATGAATAGAAATCAACTCCACTTACTACTTAAACACACATGAAAACAAGAAAAATCAATTGTAAACTTAGATAGTTCCATTTCCTTGATACTCCAGAAATCTCAACAGAAATGAAACAAGATAAACATAACAAATTGCACTTCCTCAAATATGTTTGCGAAATCCAAGAAACTACACTTAGTTCAGAAAAAAATATGGACTTCTAGAGAAAAAGTGGAAGAAGAGGTAACCTGGACATCGATGCACTTCAAGTTAAGGATTGTGGAACCCCTCTTTTGAGCGGTGTCCAAATTCCTGGACGCGCCGGTAGCAATTGAGCTTGAAATCTCAGCTTCCTAAGCCAAAGATAAAATAATTTGAAGTTATGATCGGTTTGATGGTTGTAATCCGAAAACATTAAGCTATTGCAATGATAATAGAACAGAATAGAGGGAACCTTTTCCAAATCAAGAAGAGGAGCGGTAACAGAGATGAATTGCTGCAATGATAAAGGCTTCTTACTCCCCGCAGTTGCCATGATCACTCTCACTCGCCGCTGCACCCGGAAGTTACTGTATTGTGGTTAGCATTCACAATACCTTACGCATCCAATTTTCATATTAACATTTGCTAATATCTTAATTGGGTGGAATATTTGGAAGAAGAAAAAATTGAAAATACCATATATAAAAATAGATTGTTTTAACGTGAAGTTATTTTCCCTACTTCCCTTCTTTTAATTTGGATTTTCCGTTTATTAATTTTCCTTTTACCCTTATAAATTAAATCAGAAGAGTTTTTTCCCTATTATCAACTCCAAATTCCATACCCACAATAATAATAAAGATATAAGGTTTGGAGGCAACTCATTCAGGACAATCAATTACATCTGCTTGCAACTAACAATGATCCTGCTATATTTTTTTTCTGAGTACCTTTTATAAAAAATTTGCTACACTACATTTATAAAACTATCAAATAATAAATTATAAAACAGTAAAATAGATCTTAAAATTTGTTTAAGAAACTTATTACCTTATTAAAACAGGATTGAATCATTTTTTTCATAAATAATTTCAAAAGAGAAAAATAAGAAAATAAAATAATTTATTTCAAATAAAATAATTTTAGTTTATATAAAAATTAATTTTCTAAAAAAATTTCTGATTTAATTAACTCTTTCCAATTGTTAATTTTAGTTTACAAATAAATTAATTTTAACTTATACAAAATTTTAGCTTATATATATATATATATATAACAAAAAAAATTATAGAAAAAAAAATTATAATAAGAGTTTCATAGGTTATTTTAAATAGTAAGTCTTTTTAAATAATAAATTTTTTTAATAAATATTTCAAATTCGAAATTGTTTTAACAATATATAATTTGTCTAGTAAAAAGAGAAAACTTAGTAATTTAATTTCATTCCTTAAAGTTGACTTTAATATTTTGTTAGGATGTGATCACATTTAAAGTATTTATTTAGTAATTTTATCTTGAAAATTTTTCACATTGAGATAATGTGGTCCATTTTTATCAGTATCATTTTACATATGGATTTTGAAAACAAATCCAAAAGTCATAATTAGATTTAAGTTTCATCTCTGACTTTATAGTAGACAAAAACAAAGATCTTGAATTTATAATCTTGGATCTATAGAAAGAGATCTCACTGAAATTATGTTAGAAAAAAAAGGTTAGAGAGGGAAAAAATGTGTGTTTTGCACTCTTTCACATCCTTATAATGAGACAATTTTGTGCATGCATCACTCTCAATGTGACAATGACAACAATAGTCATGGTGGGTTGCTCGTAATGGATTATGATGATGTATCTGTATAGGTCAAATAATGTTGTAGTGAACATAAGAGACTCGATTGGTTTTGCATGGTATATAAGGAGTTTTGCATACATCATATATGGACATGTCTTGCTAGAACTTATTTGTTTCATTTTATGCAATGCAAGATATTTGTAGACATGAGTATGATGTTATTGGATATGTCATACTTAGAATTCTTTAATAACCTTAGGTTAGGTGAATAGAGGTGGCAAAATGGGTCAACCTATCCCACAGTTAGTCCACCAAAAACAAGGTAGGATGGGTTGGCCCGTCGTAGGAGAACATATTGAATACTAACCTACTTGAACAAAAACTCTTTAATAACCTAACATTTGTATCACATCATGGTGCAAATAATGTTGTTTTTATTCATTGGTCAATGATTAATATTGTAACAAGCGTGGAAATGCAAAAATTCTCCGAAGATTAGTTTGAGAGATTTTAATCCCACTTATGCCAAGTATCATCCATGTGCTATAGATATGTGGTAGGTCAGGCAATATATATTCTTAAAGCTATGGAATTCTGGCTTGATAGTTTGAATGCAATCAATTGAAGGTCGTATGAGGAGCATCACACTAAAAAACCACTTGAGTGAACTTCATGCTCTCTATGTACATCCACTTAGGAACTTACAAACATTTTCATTTGTCAAAATGTGTGTTGCACCAACACAAGTACATGCAAATGATCCATTAACCCCTATTTGGATTGGAAAAGGGAGTGACAATCCACTTTGATGACCACTTGATTATAGACCTCATGTTACACATTACTGCAACACATTGGGCGGTATCATTTTGTATCATATACTTATCTTGTCTAAGTGTTAGAGAAAGGTGATCTCAACATGATACTCCATCGTCAATGTTAAAGTCTAAATATGCAAGAGAAACCATTATTATGACACAAACATCATTGTGTGGTTAGTTACAATTTTTTAACAAATTTAATTGTATTGAATTTATTTCTAACAACTTGTTGTAGCATTATATGGTATATGTAAACAAATTGTGACCACATTTCAAAGAATGATTGCTTGAGGTCACATGACTAAAGGAACTCTTATATAAAAAAGATCTCAAATTGAGCTATAGTTAGTCAAAGTAACAAAGAAGGGAACATGCTACACTAGAAGGACACATTTAATTAGTTTTAGGATAATTGTTTATGAAATCATTTAATTTTGTACCATAATTACAATAAATAAATGTAACTAAAAAAAAGGTGTAACTTTACTCTACAATTTGAATTTGATATCAAAATTTAATAATATCCAAGACTAACAATGGTGCCTAATAGGTTATAATTGTGAAAAAACTTACATACTAGAATAATGACTATGAGTGAATGATAAGTTGTCGTTAATGCTATCAAATTAACATTATTTTAATTGTAGCAACTTCAGTATTACTTAACAATTTAGATATGGTAAATTTAACACTATGTCATTTCTCAATGAATAAAGAATATATTTTTTTATCAATTTGATTCTTATAAAAACCACACAAATGATTAAAATAACAAAGTAGAAATAATAAAAGATAAATATAAAAATCTAACCTAATGCAATTATATTTTAAAATATGCAAAGGATGCCTAAAAATCTATAGAAATGCACTTAAAACAATTAACATGCAAATGCTTAATATGCTAACATGAAAATATTATTACGAAAAAAAGATGAGATTTTGATATGCAAAAAGTAAATAGCAAGTCAATTCCTTTATTTTTTTTAAAATAGATTCATCATATGTTATCTAAAATCTATTGTTCAATTGATTGCTGTTGTAAATTTTCAAACCATAACTTAATTAATTTATTGCATACTTATCAATCAAAGTAATTTCTCAATTAAAAATAAGAACTTTATAGGTAACTTCTCATTTAAACATTGCTATGTCTAATTGTATTTATTCTTTTATTTCTTTCATGAAGTAAAAAGTCAATAATCAAAATAAGTCTGTGATTAATTCTAATTAAAGTTTTTCCCAAAAATCAAAGCAACTTCTCATAAAAACTCATTTTAAAAATGACTTAATTACTTAGATAATCTTGCTTTGGTGGGAGTATTTCAAGTTACCCGCTTTTAAAAAAGTTTTAATTTCTAAACTTTTGAAAAATTTTATCAATTAAGTTCTTTTTAAAAAAAAAAATCTAACGTCGTTAACAGTGTCACACGTCATACCCGACACATATGACAATAAAAAATTTTAAAAAAAAATTAAAGAAAAAACACATTAATAATTTAAAAAAAAAACTAATTAAAACACTTTCAAAAATTTGAATCCAATTGAAAAAACTTTTTAAAAAAGTATGACCATCTTGACAAACTTACACGGAGATCATCTGAACCAAAGTGGATTCCAAGGTGGAGAACATCCGACTAAGTCTTTAAAAAACAATCTAGACTGGGTGATTTTGTTTCTGAGATGTAGTTGCCTTTATACGAAATTTCTCAGTGTCAAAGATAGTAATAAAACAGCCAGCATATTTATCCATATTTTCTTATAATATTGAAAAATCATCAAACAAACTGCAATGCATTGTCTAATAATAATATCCTTAATCGAATTTCTGTAGAATCCACAAGCATTGATGATGGATAACAACATAATAAGTAGTCATCCTTCCTAATCACAACAAATTTGTCTTCTTCATCATATAACACTAAAATCAATAGTTCTAGTTTCCACTTGCCTCCTGAGGCATGCGAGAATGAAATAACATACACTGATAGCTTTAAAACAAAGAAATCAAAGTAAAACAGATTCTTAGTTCGTTTAAAAGATCTTTTTTGCTTGTTCTACTCTCAAGTTGAATTTCTTGTTCAATATTCTATTATACTTTACAATCAGCAGAGATAGAATGTGAATATTTACACTTCAGGTACATTTAAGGTCCAATATCATACCTTGAATTCACCTAAAAAAATATCATATTCACTACAGAATATGGGTGATTGCACACGAATGAGGAAATCAAAGAAGAGGGCATCCCTCGGCATATACACCTGGAGCTGTAGGGCATTTGGCCAAAGGGCAGTGGTCTGCATCAAGACCCCACCAGACTGGACCAAAAATACCATTAGATTGAAGGGTGAAATAAAGGATCACACTCATGAAAGCAACTCCAGCATCTAAAGCAGCTGAAAGGATGTAAGTATGCCGGACCCACCATGCCTTAAACTTTCTATAAACATAGAAATTGAAGAAGATTCCAACAATGCCCCATGTAATATAATTCACTGATCTGGCTGGTGGAATGTTGGATGCTCCTGCAGCGATAATGGGAAAGTTGATGAGTTCAATCCACTTGTGGTTGGGGAATTTACGAGAAAGCAACCACACTGGAATAGGAGCAAGTAGACCAATGAGGAAAAACCAATTCATCCCAGGATAAACACCGTCCTTGGCAAACATTCTCTGTGGTCCTACAACTCCCCATATGATTGAAGCATTATAGAACACATCGTCACCAGGGCATGTCCATGGACTACCCTTTGGCAACAATGCTTCATCACAAATGTTTTCAATAGACGTCAGAAGCCACCAAGATGTGGCAAAGTAGACAGTTGAAGCAACAACTGTGCCTACAAGCTGAACGATGAACATAGATTTAGGAGGAATTTTCATGTAGTGGCCTAATTTGAAGTCACTAAGAAACGAAACTGCCTGTACCATGCTGTCATGTCCATAAATCTTAAAGACTACATTAGCAAGGGGTTTTCCTGGGTAAATGAATCCAATTATTAACTCTGAAATCACGTTGAGTCCTGTTTTTATGTTTGTTGTAGCTACAATAACCCCAATTGGCAAGGTGAACACTAATGCAATTGTTAGAGAAAGTAAAATTCCCCACCATGGCAGTTGGAGTTGCTTTCCAAAGCTCTCACAAGCAACCAAGGCCACAACAACCATAAGGATCAATATGGTGGCAAACCACCATTCAGGGACTTGTTCATAGTTTCTCTTCATAATTCTTGTATGGACATCTCCAAGTTGTTCTTTTGGTGCTCTTGTTGTCTTCCTCCACGTCTGAAGAATAATTTCTCCATGAAAGAGGACTACGTGGGAAATAGTGGCAGTCAAAGTTGCAAAGCTTAATCCATACTCAAAGGCAAATGTTATACTAAGATAGATCTTGCTGTAATTGTTATAACTATCCAAATCAATGTCAAAAGTTCTGGGATTTAGAACCCGAGTAACATTATATGTTGCACCAGTTGAATCAAACGTGTGAGAACTAATGAGGGGGAACTTTTTGGCATCATATAAATTGCTCCAATAGGCAAGGGGAACTAGAACATACATATCCAACATAAATCCTATCAACATGTTGACGATGGCAAAGCCAGGTACAGCTAAAGGACTACCTAAGAAGGCTGCAACATTGTTCCAATCGAGGCCAAATGAGCCTATGCCAATTCCATTCATGCCTGAGCCAATTTGTTGGGCTGTGATGGAATCATTCCAAATCAGGCAAACAACCGAGATGGTTGATATTGCTTGGAAAAGGTACCCTGGAAGAGTGTAATAGGCAAAGCTCGCTACAAAGACTAGGAAAAAGAATTGCATCCTAGTGTATTTTCCTTTAGGCCTTTTTTCTTTTTCATGAAATGCCTTGAATAGAGACACCTGCACAAGGTTTTCAGGCCACCACATAAAAGGGGAGTCCACTAGGAATCTTCTAAAAATCCCAGCCCATCCATATCCAAGCATTTGGGTTGACATTACTAACAAATAAGCTGCTACTGGGTGGATGCTCCTGTGATAGAAAGCCTTAACGATTGTGATGATGCTGATTGCATCAACACCATTAGATCCAGATGTAGCAAAGATGGTGATAAGCACATGCTCCTTCAAAGTGAATGGCCCCGGATTCATTGAAAATGACCATTTCGTGAATGGCACACGAATTGGTTTAGTCGGAAGAGTTGCAGCCATCAGTTTGCCAAGAGGGAGTGTAGCAATCTGTGCTGAGACTGAAGAGATTTGTAAAGGGTTGGTTCTGTAGCAAAAAAATTGGTTCACAAAGGCAAGAAGCACACATGATGCCAACCCCAGAATCCATGTCCTAAATGTTAGTGCTGGCTGAGTAGGGTCATCAGTGATTGGAACTGTTAGCCTCACTTGCTCAATGGGAGAGTCATCAACTTCCAATTCATATTTCTCAGCATCCTCTATCTCCCTCTCGTGAAACACTCCTGTGCTTGATTCCCCAGTTTCCTTACCCAAAAAAGAAACAAATGAGAACAACAAAATCCCATAAACCACTCTTCCCTACCTAGGATCTTTTGTCACTCTTATCCCCTTTTGCAAATTGCAATTAGATGGCATAAAACTGCTGCTAAATCTGTTATTTACATGCAATGTCTGGGGCGGGTTCCACAATACATAAAGGACAAGTAAGAAAAAACTATTCAATTAGAATGAGATGATTAAATTGGATACCTTTTCCAAATGAAGCAGAGGGGTGGTAACAGAAATGAATTGCTGCGAAGATGGAGGTGATGTTTTCTTACTACTGACTCCACTCTCCATTGATGTTGTTGTACATGAATTGCAGTTAGAAAACAGAGAGTAAAAATCGAAACTTTAGTACGATACAACTTGTCGTGAAATTCATTAAAATATTCATTTGACAGTAATTGCTGCTTGAACATGTACGATTAACCAAATATTGTAATACTAATGATACAATTATGAACCAATGCATCTCTTTATCTGATGGTGACATATTAACGCATCCAAAATATCTCTCTGTTGTTTGTGTCTATATATATACAATTTACCCGGATAAAAGGAGAAAATGAAAATGTGCAAAACCAAATATAAATTAAGAGAAAATCTTTTTATTACGTGTGAAGAAAAAGAATGATAATAAATTATAATAATATAATTGATTATATTTTTAAATGTTTTATTACTTTTACATTTATATAACTGACTAAATTATAAATATTATTGATAATTTGTTTAATCATAAATATATAACTGACTCATTGGATTTTCTCATCATTTACTATTCTTTTAAAACTAAAAATGAATTGAATCATTAGTGAGTAAAACTTTCATAACTTTTCTCATCTTCCTTCTCACTTTTATCAGTAGATTAATCTTATATTTTTAATTGAATATGTGTTATTTTCATCATCGCACACATAACTTCCATTTTCTCTCACTCTTACAAAATAAATATATTATTTTATTATTCATCAATATACTTAATTTTTAAAATAAAGTTTAAGACTAAATTAATTTATCACAATGTAATCAAAAATTGAGTGAATATAATTATTAAATAAATCTATGATAATCAAGATACAATTAAAAATGAAATATAAAAAAACATATAATATATAAATTTTTTCTTATTTCATAATAAATAAATATTTAGAAAACTTATGAGATGAAAATAAATGTTAATTATTAAAATATATTTTACTATCAAATAAGACAAGAAAATTAATTATCTTCGAAAATGAAAGATATGAAAATTAAGAACAAAAATAATAAATTTATGTCCTTTTTTTTCATAAACATAAAAAAAAGCCCATGAGAATGAGAATCAAGTATTATTAAAAAAAACTCAAAAAGTAATAAAAAAGAAAATAAAAAATATCATAATTATATTTTTTATTTTATCAATTTAATTTTATAGTTTATTATTTATTAATATTAAGTATTACGCTCTATAAAAAAAATAAAAATATATATAATTTAATTCACGTCAATTCTCAGTACATACTATATATAATTTTAATAAAATTTAAATATTTGGGAGACGATGACACCCGCTTACCACAATAATCCACCTAAGTGTAACAGTGAAAAAGTTACTCAATCTTCCTTATATAATTTATATATCCGTTTTAATCATTTCAAATTATTAATCATAAATTACCAATGTTACTTCAATTATTATTAATTTCCAATGACAAAATTATATTATCATTAATAACTTATAAAAACATTTTCAACAAAACAAATTTAGCTTTAATATTTAAATGAATACTTAACGTTAATTATCATTGCAATGTTTTTCTTAAAGTAACTTTTTACGTAAATCATTAATAATAATATAAATAATTTTTATTAAATTTTAATTTAACAACATTTAAAATTAACTTATTTAAAATTTATTCAAAAAACTTTAATTAGCAATAATTTGATAAATAATTATTAGATAATTCTTTTATCCATGGAAAAAATTTGGACATTCCACGCCCACTTGAAATTTGGAAAGTGTAGACTAGCGCTTAGCACCTTTTTTTTTAAAGAAAACAAAAATTCCAACACAGATAGATAGGTATTTTATGATAAATTATTTATCTTAAAGGACATCAATGTCATTATACTTTAATTCAAATAGCCTGCAATACTCTTTTTTTCTTTATCACATGATATCCTTCCTTTTTTTTTATTTTTATTTCTCCTACTCAAACCACTTTTTTTAATATCAAAGGTAGATTTGGGTTTCAATTTAAATACTCAATAACTTTTAATTTTTATTAAATAATGCATCGATATGTTCTACACTTCCATTTAGATCTAGCTGGAAGCAAAATTAACGTCAAACTCTAATTAACTTAAATCTACAAATAGCAAAATTTCAACTCCAACTAAATTTAACTCGGCTTAATTTTCCAAACTAAAATTCAAACAGATTATTATGTTCTCTGTACTCTATAGGTAATAGATTCCTTTTGTATTTACAATTATCTTTTCCAAAATATTATCATACTAAAGTAGACTAGAACAGACCCTTTGTAGAAAAATTTATTTCTTAAGAACTAAAGCCAGAGAGCCATGTGAAATTGATGGGAAATGATAAGAGAGAATAAATAAAGATTGCAAGGAGCAACAAAACCATGATGCAACATTGTTGATAGTATAACATTTATTTTCTACCACATGAGTAACGGGGACACATGTTATCACCGGACATCTAACTCAGACTCATCATTGCGACAAGTATTGCAAAATTAGACGGTGAAGTATCCTGAATCAAATTTCTATATGAAATCCAAAATGCCATTCAAAACGGCTAGCACTATATTACATCATGTAGGTGATCCTCACTCGTCACCACGAATATGTTTTCATCCCAAAACTCATCAAATGTTAGCGGGAATTGGCATCCCTACCGCAAAAAGCCTCAACTTTACCTACAGAGGCATGCAAATTCAACATGAAAAATCATTTGTATATGAGGGCATCACGTCCAGGTCCAACACCAATGTAGTGAATAGGGACCCCCACAAGTTCTTCTACCCTTTCCACGTATTGCCGTGCAGCTTTTGGAAGGTCAGAGTAGTTTCTTACGGAAGAAATATTAGACTTCCATCCTGGAAGTACTTCGTATTCCACCTACAACATAAAAAAACATATAAACATAAACAAGCTCCCTAGCAATTAAGGAGCTTTACCTTCCTTGAAAAACCTGTTCTTTCACGTTCTGGTTTATGTTAGAATGTATCAAATCAAAGCATTTA
This sequence comes from Vigna angularis, assembly GCF_016808095.1. Lineage (NCBI taxonomy): Eukaryota > Viridiplantae > Streptophyta > Magnoliopsida > Fabales > Fabaceae > Vigna > Vigna angularis. The sequence continues at coordinate 39,179,447 of NC_068971.1, forward strand.
GTTGGTGATCCAGAAGGACCAACAATGGAGTGGATGGGAAAGATGGAAAAAAGTTACCTTCAATTGCTCAAGAAGACGGAGGTCAGAGGGAAATGATTTGATTAAGGTGCCATCATCAAGTTTGTAAGAAATACCCAACTGAATTTCATCAAGATCTGATAAAACATCCAGCTTGGTAAGATTCAACGATGAAAAACCATTTATCTGACATGAGTATTTCAAGGCTACTATATCCAGCCAGCCACACCGCCGAGGACGGCCAGTAGTTGTGCCAAACTCCTGCCCAGCAAATCTGAGGAGATCACCCCCTGAACCCAGAATTTCAGTAGGAAAAGGTCCGGAACCAACTCTTGTAGTGTATGCCTTCACCTGCACAGCCAAAATAAAATTAAGTATGAGCTTAATTTGTTGACATTATATTCTTTAACACAAAAAAACAGAAACAACTTGAAGTTCCTGAGCCAAGTGTTTAATGTTTGGCAGTAAGGAACAATTAGTTATAAGAAGCAAAAGCAAAAACAATTTCGATAAACAGATAAATACTCTAATGAACAATAAAAACAGATAAATATCCACGTACCACTCCTATTAAATCACCAATCACCCTTGGAGCAATACCAAGACCAGTGCATATCCCGCCTGCTGATGGGCTAGACGATGTAACAAATGGATAAGTTCCAAAATCAATGTCCAACATGGTTGCTTGTCCTCCTTCAACCAAAATCTTCCTCTTCTGTGTTATGGCCTCATTCATGACATGCACAGTATCAGCAATAAATGGTTCCAACCTCTCAGCATATCTCTTGTATTTTTCAACTTCTTCCCTTAGCACGTCTGGACCATAGTTGAAATCTTTGAACCTTAATGCTGCATCTGACAATATAACATCAAGCTTCTGGGGGAAAGTATCCATCCGCCTCAAATCACCTACTCGGATACCATTGCGGTTAACCTTGCTAGAGTAGCAGGGTCCAATGCCTCTCTTGGTGGTGCCGATGAAAGATTTAGCAAGCTCGGTTTCCCTCAATCCATCCACTACTTGGTGGAAATCAAATAACAGGTGAGCACGATCAGATATCAATATCCTTCCCTGGCAAGAGACCCCACTTGATTCAAGACCATCAATCTCTTTAAACAACCCCGGCAGGTGCACTACAACCCCATTCCCAATAACACACAGAGTATCCTCGTTCAGAATACCAGAAGGAACAAGATGAAGCGCAAACTTTTTCCCTTCTGCATTGTAGATAGTATGCCCAGCATTAGCTCCACCCTGAGAAATACATTAATAACCACAAATTATCAGTGCAAAGCAACAACTAAAAAGACAAACCAACACCAAGCGAAGCCGATCTCAATACACCAAAATAATCCCTAAAATTAACCCTATCGCAATCTGGAACTGCAGAAATGCCGTTATAGTCCCTGAAATTACCAGACATCAATCAATTTAAGAAAAAAAGAAAAAAAAAATAAAAAACAGATTCTCTAGGTTAAAATTTGATTGAAGCTACAAAACATGTACAGTACTCATTAAAGAAGAAACCAGACTGAAAAATTTATGACTTAAAATAAATTCCAACCACCAGTAGAAACGAAATTCAAAAGAGTGTATCAGACAGCATATTACTAAAGATTTCCCTCTCGAATTCTTACTTTTTGTAATTTCAGGGACTCAAAAGTCAAAACCCACTGTCCTTTGGTAACAACGAAGAACTAAAATAAACATTATTTAATAATTTGAGAAACGAAAATGACATCACTGTAGATTCAGGGACAAATTGACGGCACACCTAATTCAAGATTCAATTCAGTGTACTTCTTATAATAAATTATTACAAAAAAAATATGAATCAAAGAATCAAAAACCTTAAACAAAGGCACTGGTAAACAGACAAATGAACCCTAAGACAACACTTCCACCACAACCCACTAATTCCATCGAAATTCCAAGACATCCCTCGATTCGCGACAAGGGGAAAAGCTGCGAAAGGGTAAAAAGAAAAGAACATGCCCGGTACCTGACAGCGAGCAACGATTTCGAAGTGTTGGGCCAAGACGTCGACGAGTTTACCCTTGCCCTCATCACCCCACTGGCAACCCAGCACGCCAGAGACCTGGCTCAGCGAGCCGATGCGGGCGGCGGATGTGTCGGCAGCGGCGAGCTTGGTGGGAGGAGGTGCGACGGGCTTAGCGGAGCATACGACAAGGTTTCGAGCGAGATGAAAGCGGCGAGATGAAAAGGGGCGGTGAGGGTTGCATATCGCGTGAGAATCAAACGTGATCGATGAGATGCTGTTCATTGTGGACACACACCAAAGATACTACTCACTGAAGAATAGAACAATGTGTAAGAGAGTGAGAGAGAGAATAAAAAAAAACACAAAAAGGGCACAAAAAGGGTGTGATGTTGACAATGTTGCGTTTTGATAACTGATATTTCAAGCCATTATTGGATTCCACAGGGTACAGTAGTGAGATATAGTCTACATATTTAAAAATGGTTACCAACCGCATCTTATACCTTTAAAATAAATTACCAACGTAGTTTTAATAATTGGATTATTATTCATTAAAACTAAATAATCAAATATGTTTATTTTCTTTTAAATAGATTTTTTTAGTATTATTGTAAATATCTATTATAAAATATTTTCAAAATATTTATAAATAATATTTTATATATAATAACTGGACTATTATTCATTAAAACTAAATAATCAAATATATTCATTAGTAAGCTACCTCCACTAATATTGGATTAAAACATGTATGCAAACTACAATTAACAGATAATAATAAAACTTGTTCATCCATCAACACACGATCCTCCTGTACCTTATTTGTAGCTTTCAAACTGGGGATTTGTGTGCCCTACCTATTATAAAATATATTTAAGATATTTACAAATAATATCTAATAATATAATAATAACTTATTATCATATTTAGTATATCCACAAGATATTATCAAATATTTCAGAAACATTTATTGTTAATATCTTATGATATATTAATTTATTGTCATATTATAATTTTATTGAATTTTATTCTAATGTTTTAAATATTATAAATTTAATATTATATTATAAAAAAGAGTTATTATTATTGAATTAAAACTGTAAAATATATTTCTAGAGGACTTAAGGGATTCTTAATCTATATATAATGAAAATAAAAGAATACATGGAATATGACTGAACTAGACCCTAAATGCAGAACTGGGTACAACTAATAAATGATATAACATACTACACCTTGCCTAGACTTAATGATTATACATAGATATAATTATTCTAACACTCTCCCTCAAGTTGGAGCATACATATTGTATGAACCAAGCTTGGAATAGGTAAACTCAATTTGAGATCTCTTTAGGAACATGGTCAATACATATGTAAGTTGGTCATTTGATCCAACAAAATCAACTTGTCTCGAATGAGACAATAGAGTGGTAACTTTGGCTTCGAACAAGATGCATGTATGCTTCAGACCATCAAAAGAGAATGTCTATAAACCAAATTGAACTCACTAACCAATGTAGCCAAAGAGACTCCTCGTGAGATATATGATCCCTCTTCAAGAGTGTGCGGCAAACATATGACAATGGTCAACGGATAACAAAAATGCAAACACAGGTCTATGAACAACTAACAACGGCTTATGAATTGGACAGTGGTGGACAACCACAAAACATCAACTAGCACCATGAAACTTTAACTAGGATGACTTTAACAAAGGAGATTTTCATCAAAAAGTGGATGATGGTCAACAGTTCAGACAACAACAAGACTACAGGGACTGGATTGCCATCAGTAATGGATGGGGCATGCAGTGGCAAACAATAACAAAACTGCAAGGACTAAATTGTCATCATTGACTGATGGGGGCCTACATGGCAGTGGTCGACGACAGACAGTGGCTGACGATGAATTGTTATGGCAAACAATAGAAAAATAGCTAAAAGATACTTCAGATAAATGATGGAGAGCTTGCTCATTTAGATCTAAGACAAATGTTGAAAGACAAAACTTTTATAGCTGCCAGCGAACAACCAAGGTTGAAAGAACTCAAACAACCTATTCTGATACCATGTTGACATTGGAACTGTAAAATATATTTCTAGAGGGCTTAAGAGATTCCTCTCATGGAACTGTAAAATCACATTTTAACAAGTTAATATAATTATATATCATTTTTATTATGTTAAGATTTTTTTTTTAACTATTTTAAATATTCTAAATTTAATTTCTTTTTTTTAAAGAGTAAATGGTAACTTTCTTACAACAACCAGTGAAAACAATGCATTTTCACTTTTTTTTATAATTTTATAATTTTGTTGTAAGTACTTTTTATTTATTTTGTACATAATTTTTTAATTAAAAAAATATTAAGTTTAAAAAAATGGTTAAATATAAACAAATAATCACTTAAAATATAATATTGATAAAATGTTTATTTTAATTTTAAAATGTTAAAATGGTAAAAGTAAAAAATAAATTTAGATGATACATAATATAAATAAGTAATAACATATTAACAAGTCAATTAAAACATAGGTTTAATTGTTTAATTTGTCCCTAGTTTTGCTGTAGTGTGTCAACTTGGTCCACACTCTTAAAAAAGTTTCAATTTCGTCCAGACGTGGTATAATGTGCCTCAATCAAGTTCAATTCTATTCACGGTATTTAAATAGATAACGTTAACTTATTTTTGAATCTATGATGTGCATATTTTGCTTTTATGGTATTGTCTTGGGGTATTAATTGTAACGTGTAAGCCAATAAGAGGGTGACATAGAATTATGGTTTACATTTGAGGTAAAAATTTAATGTTAATAAAATTAGGGTTTCAAGTAAAGAAAAGGAATTTGGGAATTTCTAATAGAGGATTGTCGAGTTAGTGATCGAAGAGAATTCGTTATCTACATAAGGAACAAAAAAGAATCCCAATTGGGGGTTTCGAAAATAGAAGCGCATTTGGGGATTTTGAAATGCATTTGGCATTGTTCGGATATTTTAAACAACGAAGTGAGTTCCATTGTAGGCCTAGCTAGTCCAAAGGTCCGCCGCTGCCGTCGGTCACCACCACCGTAGACCCTCTTCAACCTCAACCTATCACAACGCAACAAAGAACCACCCAAATTCACAAAACCAAGAACCCCAAATTTACATCCACCACCACGTCTTCTTCGTGGCCACGCCTACGTGCATTGTGAGCCATAAACCAGAAACAAAAAAAATCCTAATAAAAACCAAAAAGATGAAGGAAGAAATGATTCTCCCAAAAGCCAAACCAAAAACAGAGAAGAGTGAGAGCCTTCCTTGCCACTGCTCCTTGCGCCACCAACTTTTAGAGAAGAAATCAGGAACCCAAAAATAGATGTCCTAAAAAGCCCAAATTTGATATAAAAAACGTGAGAACAACAAATCCCAAAAACCCCTATTGAAACCCTTACCGCGAAGTCGTCGGAGAGAGAAACCCTTGTGTCGCGGAGATGTCACTGCCTTGACCTCTGCGTCGCAAAGAGGTCGCGCCTGCGGTTCCTGAGCATGCCTACCTTCCCTACGAAAACAACCAGATCAAAAGGGGGAAACAAAACCCTCTTAGCCATCGTTCATGTACGACGAAGAACCCCACACGAATCGTGACACCGTATCACCGTCGTCTTCTTCATGCAACTGGGAATCGTGATTTCTCCACGTCATGAATCGCAAGTCCAAAGTCTCGCTACCACCAAGCCACGAACATACCCTTCGCCCCTCAAGTTGGGTTTTCGATTAAGAGAAAGAAAATTAACGTTTGAGGATCAAATTAGGGTTTGTCATATTCAATTGTAATGACAAAGAGATTTAGAACTAATCAGAAATTGAATTTTAGAAGTAATTAACAAAACAAATTCTAACTCTTAATTTATTTCTAATTATAATTAAAAGGAAAATCTCAACCCTAATTTGTTTCTAATTATAATTAGGATATCCACGTATAAGCTCCTTCTTTTGTAACCACATTACATTTAAACATATCCAAACTTTAAAAAATTATTTTTGATACGTTAGCATACTTTTTTTGTCACATCATAAAACAATTAACTTTGTTTCTGGAAAGTTAACTGGATGGACTTGATTAATGTACATTATATCACGTGTAGACGAAATTGAAACTTTTTTTAAAGTGTGAATCTATTTGACACACTACGAAGCTAGACACAAAATAAACAATTAATCCAAAAATATAATATAGATAATTACTGGTTTTTTCCTAACAATGATCTAGAAAATGCTCTATACCACCATCGAAACAATAAATGAGTTTGAACAATGAAAATTCAGTTAGACATGAGTAAGTTACTTCAACTAAGCTTAAATAAAAACATATATGCAACCTATAGTTAAGGGATTATGATAAAATTTACTCATCCATCAATACTTTACATTTTTACCTTATTTTTAACTTTCAAACTAAGAGATTATGTACACACTCTTGAACATATTATAAAATATATCTAAGATACTTAGTGTATTGTACCTAGTGGAGACCGAACGGTTAACATTCAGCACCGTTCGGTCCATCCACTTAGGACCGATCGGTTTATCTACTGTAGCCGCACTCGTCAACTCTATTGTAGCAGCGCTCGTCAACAAAGCAGGTTAAATGACGTTGGACCACAATTAGGCCAGCATTTAAGTTATTGGACTAATAATCCAGTAGAGAATAAAATAATCAAGGATATCTGATTAAAGATATTCATAAAGTTGTTTATGAGCAACCAACCGAATCTTCAGGTAAGTTTGTTATTATTTCGTCTATGAAGCACTTAAAAATACATTGACAGGGCCAAAGGCTAGGTACGTCCCACTTACGCTTTACTCACACTCTATCATTCCTAAATACTCAAACAGTGTTAACCCTTCACTAAGTATTTCATTAAAAGCTAAAGCTCTTCAACAACACGCCTAACTTGAGCGTTGGAGTGCCTTTTGCAGGTACATCCCCCCACCCCCCTGGCGTCAAGAAGGAGACCGATCGGTTCATGCCAATATCGAACGGTTGGCAGCAGGAAATCAAAGGAGCGCGAGCGACCAATAGAAGGACGAGCGTTCGGTCTATATTGCAGGAGAGCAAGCATTCAGAGAGAAATCGACAAAGTTATTCAGGAGCAGTAAGTCACGTGTCTCGGTCCCACAAAAATATCTACCGAAACATTTTGGCGCCCACCGTGGGGCCGGGGGGCATCCCTTATAATCACAAGAAACCGGATAAGGATACAGTCTCACCATTAACGTCAACAAGCTTTTACGGCTTTACAGATAATTATTTTGATATAGATTCATTTTATTATTTAATTTATATGATTTAATTTAAATATCTTAATTCAATATTATAATATTGTTCAAAGACTTATTAAGGGTCCAATGACGCACTCACCAATTAGCCAAATTTGGCATCAAGTGTTCAATTGTACAACAGCTCAGCCATTCGACCTCAATCGTTCGGCCTTCCATGGCCTTAAGCATTCCAGCATTCGGCCATTCGGCCTTACAGGTACTCGGCCACTCGGTCAAGAGGAGTGCAAGAAGACCGAAGAGGTAAATCCCTCTCAGAAGTAAGCCATCACTCGCATGAAAAATACCCAGGGACATTATCTGAAAAACACCTGATCCAAACCGGGCGGTGATAGAAGTTCTCAACGAACTGTCACTCTCGTAAACAAAACTCAGGGACGTTATCTGAAAAACACCTGGTCCAAACCGAGCGGTGATAGAAGTTCTCAACGAACTGTCACTCTCGTAAACAAAACTCAAGAACGTTATCTGAAAAACACCTGGTCCAAACCGAGCGGTGATAGAAGTTCTCAACGAACTGTCACTCTCGTAAACAAAACTCAGGGACGTTATCTGAAAAACACATGGTCCAAACCGATCGGTGATAGAAGTTCTCAACGAACTGTCACTCTCGTAAACAAAATCCAAGGACATTATCTGAAAAACACCTTGTCCAAACCGAGTGGTGGGGAACGTTCTAAGTGAACGCTTCCTCTCGTCCTAAACCGAGCGGAGGGGGAACGTTCTAAGTGAACACTCACTCTCGTCCTAAACCGAGCGGTGGGGAACGTTCTAAGTGAACGCTCACTCTCGTCCTAAACCGAGCAGTAGGGAACGTTCTAAGTGAACGCTCACTCTCATCCAAAACCGAACGGTGGGGAACGTTCTAAGTGAACGCTCACTCTCGTCCAAAACCGAATGGTAAAGCCCGTTCCCTAGGAAGAACTCCTAGGTCAAAATCAAAGCAAAGAGGTAAAGCCCTCTCGCTAGGAAGTTCTCCAGGAACTCCTAGTGCAAATCCGAACGGTAAAGCCTATTCTCTAGGAAGAGCTCCTATGTCAAAGTCGAACGGTTACAAACGTTCTTTGTGGAATCTAATCCGGCCTTATAAAATGGCCACTCGGCCTATTGAAATTCAAAAGAGAAGTTATAAAGTCCACTGTTTCGCCAGCAACGAGCAACAACTAAAAACAGCCTCCCTCAAACTCATAAGTCCTATACTTAACCTCAGCTAAAGTCGAACGCTTAACTCGGACTTGGGGGAATATGTATCGTACCTAGTGGAGACCGAACGATTAACATTTTGCACCGTTTGGTCCATCCACTTAGGATCGATCGGTCTTTCTACTGTAGTCGCGCTCATCAACTCTACTATAGCAGCGCTCGTCAACAAACCAGGTTAAATGATGTTGGGCCACAATTGGGCCAGCATTTAAGTTATTAGACTAATAATCCAGCAAGGATAAAATAATCAAGGATATCTGATTAAAGATATTCATAAAGCGGTTTATGAGCAACCAACTGAATCTTCAAGTAAGTTTGTTATTATTTCGTCTATGAAGCACTTATAAGTACATTGACAAGGGCAAAGGCCAGGTACGTTCCACTTACGCTTTACTCACACTTTATCATTCTCAAATACTCAAACAGTGCTAACCCTTCACTGAGTATTTCATTAAGAGCTAAAGCTCTTCAACAACACGCCTAACTTGAGCGTCAGAGTGCCTTTTATAGGTACAAAACGATCGGCAGCAGGAAAACAAAGGAGCGCAAGTGACCAATAGAAGGACGAGCGTTCGGTTTATATTGTAGAAGAGCGAACATTCGGATAGCGAGCGACAAAGTTATTTTGGTAAGTCATGTGTCTCGAAAAATATCTACCGAAACACTTAGTTTTGGGAAACTCATTATAACAAATTATATATTCAATTTTGCTTTAATTTTGTAATTTCTTTATCTTTCTTTGCTACTTTATACGGAAGTTTTCATAAAACTATTATTTGTTTTTCATTTTTTTTTCTTAATTCTCGCACTTTCTTCGTAAACTCACTTCTTTTGTCTTTTCATAGCCGGAAACAAATATAAGAGTTTGGAGTAGATTAATGTAACTTAAAAAAGTAAAAAACAACTGATGTTATAAAATAGATTATTAATTTTCCCTTTATTAAAGATAAGTATGAAATAAATTTGAATAATAGATCACTTTTAAGTGATATATATATATATATATATATATATATATATATATATATATATATATATATATATATATATATAATGAAAAACATAGTAAATTGGGAACAATGTTCAAACTTTTTGTTATATAATTATATAAATGCAAATGTTCATTATTCAGTATGTGAAATTAGATTTAGAAACTTAAATTTAAATTTCACAACCATGAACATACATGGTTACAATGGTTATAAAATTTGAAAAAAAAATGTTAAATCAAATTTATGTCTAAACTTTTACATAGTTTTTGTTAGGCTTAATACTTATTTTGATCCTTATTTTTTGTCCTTTTTTTCAAAGTAGTCCTTGACTTTTTTTTTCAGTGTTTAAAGTGGTCCAATTTTTTAATTTTTGTTCAATTTAATCATTTTTCTTGACTGCGTCTAAATCATTAATGTCACAATGTCCACAACCATTACTAAATGAGGTGTAAATGTTTTAACATACATGACAATTACACAATGAGAGATTCTCAAGTAACAATTTCATATTTTACCCAAAACTAAGGAATCAATTTTTGCAGGTTGGGTTCCATAGCGTGATGAAGCCCGCAGTTTGGGACTTTCTCAATTTTGTTTTCTCACAGGTTGGGTTTTCATGGCGTGATGAAGCTCGCGGTTTGGGGCTTTCTCGATTTTGGTTTGTCATAGGTTAGGTTTCTGTGGTTTGGTTTAGCTTTCTGATTTGTAGGTTTCTTAGACAGGTAAGGTGATGAGTGACTTGGAGATGGTCTAACCTAGTGGCTTTTGTGGTGTTCTTTGATTTGGGTTGTGGATTTAATGAATGAACTAATATGAAGGTGGCATGGAGGTATGTTGAGGTTGATGGAGATGGAAGTTCACAAAATGGTGGAGATGATCTTGCGATTTAGGGTTTGTTCTCGCGGTGGCACAGTGTTCTTTGTAGTGTTTGTGTGTGTTATAGATTTTTTATGGTGAAGGAGGTTAAAGGAGAACAATGGTGTAGGTTTGATGCAACACAATGGTTTATTGGTGGCGATGGAAAGATTCCAAGATGGTGGTTTCACGATTCACAATGATTACGATTTGGGGTTTTGAGGAAGATGAAGATATGAGAGGCACAATTTTTGAGAAAGATTAAGACGTGTCACAGTGATTGAGGTTAGCTCGACGAAGATGGTATGGCCATGGATTGGTTTTCATGGTGGCGTGAACCTGGGTTCACGATGAACTGTTGTGCCTTGCGGTAGTGGCACGATTAGACGTCGTTAGGGTAAAGGACCAGATTGAACAAAAATTGAGAGGAGGAGACGTAGATCATATATGGGCTTGCGTTTCGCGATTCGTAGGTTTTGTGATTGCAAGGAAGAAAAGAATGGCTTTTGGAGATGTTGTAGGTTCCGCGATGGACATGGTTGATGGAGGCGCAAGGGTTTCGTGGTGGTGTTGTGGTGATTGAGGTTGGTGTGGCGAAAATGGTCTAGCCATAGATTGATTTTCACGGTGGTGTGAACTTGGGTTCATGATGAACTATTGTGCCTTGTGGTGGTGGCACAATTAGATGCCCTCAAGATAAAATACCAAATTGAACAAAAATTATAAAAATTTATATCACTTTGATCGCCGAAAAAAAGTCGATGATATTTTAAACAAAAATAGGTATTGAATTTTTTTTTTATTTGTTGAATGAATGATGCTCTCAATTATAAATCAATTACGAAGATGATGTTGAGATAAATATATAAAAAAAATGCGTGGTTTGAAAATGATGATCAGATAAATATATTAAAGAAATGAAGATATCGAAAATAAGATTAAGCCAGGAATGATTAAACCGGGAATCCAATAGGAAACTAAAATAAAATAAATACACAAGCGGAAAAAAAAAATATCGAGAATTTAGAAAATGCATTGAGAAAGAATTTCGTTAGATAAAATCGAAAGATTGTGCGAACATGATAATGATTAATCTAGTAAAATATTTGTTACAATTTAGGTCATCTTTCTCTTAAATTTCTTTTACAATCAAGTTTCATCTTCATCATTATCGTTCATCGTTATTTTTATTCATAACTTTTCATCTCCATTAACTCTATTTCATTTACATCTTAAAATATAAGTATCTAAATAAAATGTATGAATTACTAATTAATATTCACGTAAAAAGACAATTCAATAAATTAAACATTTTTATAAACTTAATCCATAATTTAAATTATTTATACATTAATTTTGTGTTAATTTTTGAATATGGAAACAAAACACTCTGATTTATATTATATTGAAAAAAACGCACCTGATTTAAATTAAAGAACAATTATTTGCTGGTCTTATTTACAAAAATATACTATGAGTTGATTTGATTAAAAAAATATTAAATAAATATCAATAAAACAACAATTAAATAAAAGTGTTCTTAATTATTATTTGTCATTCTACATTTGATAAGAAGGCAAAACTCCCTCTTCTCTCCCTCTTTTCATCTTGACAAATTGACACAAAATAATTAAGGTTTAATAGCTTCTTTTGTCCCCAGTTTTGTTCGATTTTGTCAATTTGGTCCCTAATTTTAAAAAAGTGTCAATTTGATCTTCACTTATTAAATTTTACATCAAAATGGTCCCAAGAAACAAATGGCGTTAAGGATTGATGATGTGGCAGAAGACAAGACGTGGCTTTTTTAAATTGTGGTGACGTGTTTAGTATTTCCTTTAATTATAATTAATTTGGATTAATGTTTTTTCTTTTAATTACTTTTAATTATAATTAATGTGACAGTTAGCAATGGCGTCCCACTCTTCCACCGAATATCTGCCCCGCTCTGCTTCCCCCACCCTATCACCAACCCCACCCCCCAAACCCCTCTTTCTTACGCCCTCGCCAACCCTAATTTCCAAAATTCAAGAGACCCCGAATCCACCCTGCCGTTTTTTCCCACCACCCTCACAATGCCCAATTCAGCGGGTTGCGCAAGGCTGCGTTGCGATTTATCCATGACTGTTCTGGTTTGGTTCTCTTGCTCTGCAGGTCTAAGGAGGCATGATGTTGATGCGCGATAAGGATGCTTGCGGTGGGGATGGTTTCTACGTGATTAGAGTTCTGCAATTTGGGGCTCTTTTCGATTGGGGTTTTGGGGATGGTTTCATTTCCTTGCAGGTTTCGAAGGAGAAGTACTGAACTCGTGATGAATATGGTGGTTTTGGAATGGGCGAAACTCGCAAGGTGGAGGCGCGATCTAGGTTTCGTATATGGGTTGTTGTTTATTGGATTGAGGTTGAGGCATGTCAAGACACAAAGGATGATGGAGATGGCGTGGAGGAGATTGGAGTTTTCACGGTGGAGAATGGAGGAGAAGATGAACTTTCTCGGGTTCTCTCTATTGTCGCGATTTTGGTGGTTGATGGAAGAACGAAAGAATTCTCGGTGGTCCGAGATTGCTCGCGGTGGTGCGTCAATGGAGGGGATATGATTCATTATGGTTGCTGGACAACGCTGGTTGTGTTCTTGAGCGTGATTGAGGTGTCTCTATCGACGATCGGTGCTGCTGTCGACGATCGGTGCCGCTGTCGAAGATCGGTGCCGCTGTCGAAGATCGGTGCCGCTGTCGAAGATCGGTGCCGTTGTCGAAGATCGGTGCCGCTGTCGAAGATCGATGCCGCTGTCGAAGATCGGTGCCGCTGTCGACGATCGGTGCTGCTGTCGACGATCGGTGCCCTGTCGACGATCGGTGCCCCTGTCGACGATCGGTGCCGCTGTCGACGATCGGTGCCGCTGTCGACGATCGGTGCCACCGACGACAGTTTTGGCCGGCCAGAGGGAGGCACGGCGACGTTGGTCATGCGGAGGACAGAGTTGTCGCTGATGAAGATGGAGAAGAGACCTTCTTTTTTGAAAAAGATAGAAAGAAACCCTAGAGAAAAGAGGGTTTGGGCCTGACCTAGAAAATACAAAGTGCACTCCTAAATTCTGTCTATGCATTCATTCTCTGACACGTCAGCATAAATATATCTACAAAATGTCATGTCTTCTGCCAGATCATCAATCTTTAACGCCGTTTGTTTCTATTTAACGGAAGGGACGATTTTGATGCAAAATTTATTAAGTGAGGACTAAATTGACACTTTTTTAAAACCAATAACCAAAATGATACAATTGAGCAAAACTGGGCAAAAGAGGCTATTAAACCAATAATTAATTACAATCGTGGACACTAACATATTCATAGTTTTAGGTATTCATTTCTTCTTGTACAGGAGATCAATGGATCGAAACGTCAAACAAATATATAACGGTTCTTAGAATATAAATAAAAGCTATTTAAAAATACAGTTTGAAACATTAATTTAAACATTTATAAAGTAGGAATGAAATAAATTAATAAAACCAATGGCGTATCCTCCCAGAGAATGCTTATTTATTAATTTAGTATCGTTGGCTGTGGATAAAATAGTATAAGTCAAATCTTGTGTGATAACGGCCTTTTCTTTTTATAACGGTAGTAGTGTAAGTCAATTAAAAGGTCATAATCTTATATACGTAACAATAATACAGTATTATCTTGTCATACTTATATTTTTAATTAAACACATATATTCAAAACCAAATATAAAAATGATATGTTGTCTTAGTGGTAGTGGACAACATTGTTTAATATCTTGTTCTTTGTGATAATTTTGACCTTAGACAACCATGGTGACATTCAAAAAGATAAGTGTTGAAGTGTAAAGTAATGTCATATGTTATACAATGAATGAAGACACATAGGACAAACATTAAACATGTTTACTAAAAATGGCATGGTATGAATAATAGTTTTCTTACAATTTAGTTTGGATTTCTTCTTTTTTATAAGTTAGTCTAATGTTATATCATAATGAATTGTTTTATTATTTATTCTACTTGTTGAGAGCATTGAAATTGAGTGATCGAAGAAGTTACTAAGATAAATACATCAAAAAGAATGAGGTAAACATCAAACGATGAAAAGATCGAAGACAAGATTAAGAAAGAGATGATTACACATGAAATCAGAGGAATGATTTTTTTATAAGTTAGTTTAATGTTATATCATAATGAATGATTTTATTATTTATTTTGTTGAGGGCATTGAAATTGAGACATTGAAGGGGTTACTGAGATAAATACATAAAAAAGAATGAGATAAACACATCAAACAATGAAAAGATCAAAGACAAAATTAAGAAAGAAATGATTACACATTAGATCACAGGAAGGAAACTAAATAAACCCAACATAGTATTGGAAATAAAAAAATGAACAAAAACTCATAAAATGCATGGAGAAAGGGATTCATTAGACAAAATTGAAAGATAAGTTATGCAAGGTTAAAAGGAAAGTTGAGACATATGGTAATTGTTGCAAACACGAGCTTAGTAAAACATACTTAAAACATATGGTAAATGTTGCAAATATGAGCTTAGTAAACATAATTGACACAATGTCAATGATTTTTGAGCCATTGTAAATTTTATAATTATCTTTTATTTTATTTTATTTTAACTTAAATGTTGAGACATATGATAATTGTTGCAAGCTTAGTAAGCATAATTGATATAACACCAACAATCTTTAAGCAATTATTATAAATTATATTTATCTTTTATTTTATTTTAACTTAAATATCAAAAGGGTGGGAAAATATAAATGATTATTTATATGAAAAAAAAGTGATAAATTGAATTTACAATACAAATATTTTGAAAACACCAGAAAAGGTACGGGCTAATCACGTGAATATATATATATATATATATATATATATATATTAATGTTTAATATATTATTTAAATAACAAAAATAATAAATAATATAATAGTATTTAAATAGTTGATCTCAATTTAATTGAGTAACGTGATTCGTTCTATTCTAGATAAAAATAATTGCAAACTAATCCAAAAATCTTCGACTTCATTCTGTGTTTTTTCCTTTATGAATTAGTTTTCGGTTAGGTTTTTTTTTATCGATTTGATTTTAAAGATTCCTATTCAATTCAATGTTAAAAAACAGGTTTAGGTTTATGATTTGATGAATAGTGGTAAATAAGTGGTACTTCAATACAAATTTAAAATTTGTAAGACTACGTCGTTCTTCAGCCCCAACAAGAAGAAATACTGCTCTAGGCATGAACTTTATTACACTTAACTCTCAAAATCCAATTGAAAATTTGAAATGCATAATTTAGCACCATTTTCATTTTCAAAATCCTATGTAACGGAATCATTATAGAAGTTCAAATCCTATGTTACAATTATAATCCAATGGAAACGGATGATTATAGCACCATTTCACTACTGAAAAATTCCTATATAACATAACAGATCAAGCTTAGTTACTTGATCTTGAAGAGTTCTTGACCACAAACAGAGGTACCCTTTCCTTTACCACCCTTTCCTTCTTCACCTCTTCTTCTGACACCCCACTTGAACTTCCACCTTTCTCTCTTCTCCCTCTTGCCAGCCTCTTCAATTCAGAGCAGAACCCACTGACCTGACTAAGAATCTCTCTACCACCCAACAAATTTTGTGCAGAGAAAGTACTCTTGAGCTGATTTTTTCGCTGACTTTTCGCAGGACACTCCACTGGACCAGTATTCAGCTCTTTTGGACTTGGATTTCCATCCTTTGTCTTCATCAATGGCTTCTTTAACTTGTTGGTCCTACTTCCACTGGGAAGTGGAGCCGTAAAGTTTGGATTCCTATTCTCACTGTCTTCATAAAAGTTTTCAGAACAGCTTGGCCTTCTAGATCTTTCACTATTCTTGGCTTTAGCGATTTCCACAATTGAAGAATTTCCCCTACCACAGAACCATAAAAAAGAGTCAGGTTAATCATACGCATTTGCAATCATAAAAAAAAACATTGATTTTTAGTCTCCTTCTGAAATGTGATGAATTTGATCCGGACCTTATACTTAATCTTGATTTGATAGGAGATAAAAGCCAGTAAAATTCAGAATATAAGATTAAAATCATGCTATCTAAAATATAGATACTAAAATCAATTTTAGCCAAATTTCAAGTTACTTAAAGACATTTCTTAAATCCCTTTTCATAGGATTCGGTACCTTCGGTGTCTGTCTCTAAAGGGGAGCATTTCAGAAAAGGATGCAAATCTTAAACGCTTAACCTGCTCGACCAAAAACAAAAGGGAAAAGAAAAATTAATTCATCATCACGAAAAACTTATCCACAAATTAAGTTATTGAACAATCCAATAGAATACAAGAAACAAGAATTGAGGGTGCGACCTTGGAACTGCGTTTAAGAAAATCTTCAGCGGTTTTCGGATGCTTGCAATCTGCGAGTGGAAAAGAAACAACTGAGCAAGAGGGGAAAAAAAGCGAGAAATGAAATTCCACATATACCCTCGTAAAGAGCCTCACCGCGAGTGCAGAACCAGGCTTCATCATCAACGAGAGAGTCATCAAAAGCAGAGAGATCGACCCACATAGGCGCGTCAAAGTTCTCGTATGTGTCGTCTAGAGCGAACGTAGAGTCGATGTTGTCCCAGTCAATGTTGTCCGGTTCCATCTGAATCTGAAAAGTTAAAGCCAGAAATAGTAGTTAGAGAAATGAATTGGAATTGGAAAATGGAAAGGAAGAAGAGGATGGAAAATTGTTGGAAATGTGAAGATCCCAGTATTTTGTTGCAGGAGAAAGCTCAGAAGAAGAAGGAGAAGGAGATTATAGTGGAATAAGCAGAAGAAGGTGTGGCCTTTGTATATGGTTAATCAGGATTAAGGAATGTGTAACGTTTGGACGTTAGAACATGACATTTACGTTCGTGTAGGAATAGGATGTTTTAAATAAATTCGACCGTTGGACACTTTCTCCTTCTTTCTTCTTGACTCTCTGTTATTATGTTCTTTTTCATTATCAAACTGTAAGAATTAGGAGAAAAAACTGAAATTAAGAAAATAAATAAAAGAAGTGAACAAATTAGAAACAAATAGTGGATACATTTTTTTTAACTAAAATAATTTTTTTCAAATAAATCACTTATTTAAGAAGTTTTTAAGATTTACTTTTCATTGTATTAAAAATTGTTTAAAAAAAAATACAAACAAAGGAGTTTATTGTATACCTTTCTCCTTTGTGATAGAAAAAAAAAAAATATATATATATATATATATATATATATATTTAATATATTTCTCTTTTCCGAAATTTAGGGTATAATTTCTACTTTAGTTGGTTCAACCTGTTTCCCGTATTAACTTCGCTACTATTGTTTTGCTTTTAAATTGGGATGCGCGGTTCTAAATTTAGGAGAATTTAAAAGTTCGAATTGAGGATGTATTTAAGATACATGATATAATATTAAATATTTAAAAATTGATTTAACATAAAATAAAAACTTTTATCACTTATTTAATTTATTTAAAGTTATAATAGTTTTGTCATTGAAGGGACAAAAAATTGTAAAAGATAGTGCCGTCAAAATGGGTTGAAACCCGTGAGTGAACCCGGCTCACTATGGGTTTGAACCGGGTTGGGTTGGAAAAAAATGCAAATTTTTTTATACAAGCCAATTTTGACTCGGCTCACGGGTTGAATCCGTGGTGGGTCAGGTTAGCTCACCAATCCACCTATTTTTTTTAATTAAATTAAATTAATTATTCAAATCCTATTTTTTTTATTGAAATCAAATTAATCAAATTAATTATTCAAAATGTACAACCTTTACTTAGCAATAGCTTTTCGCGTTGTTGTCTTTTCAAAAGTTCCCCTCTACAAATAAAACCATAAGATTATAGATTAGATAATATTATAGATGGAGATAAAGAAGAAGATGCTTCAAGAGAGCATAATAGTGTGAATTTATCCATTCAGGATTCCATTTTAATATATGGATAATATTATAGATTCGATAATTCAGGAATATATCATTTGTTTTATCTTGTTTTTAGACCTATCTACAAGCTTGACAGTTTTATCTTGTGTTAAATATTTTTGTTAACAGTTATCTGTAGTTTCTTGGTCAAACAATTGTCTATGTCTCATTAAACTAAACTCACAAAATTTTATACTTGATAGCTTAAAATATATAACAATATATTTCTTTTGTTTCATTTTCTTTTATATCAATTGGTCAAATTATTACTGTTTTAATTTGATCGATCAAAGTAATATGTTATAAGAATCTGAGAAGAAAAGGGTGAAAAAAAAGTTAATTAAGTTAGCCAATGAACCAACCCGTGGTGGGTCAGGTTGGGTTCAAATTTTTTCGGCTCGCTAATAAATGAGCTGAGTTGGGTTGGCTCACTAAGTTACCAACCCGTGATAGGTCGGGTCGGATCGAGTTATCCGTTTTGACATAGTAAAAGGTAAACAGAGCTCGTAATGTATATAATAATAAATAATAAAATTGGAATGGATCACGTGAATCGTATAGCATATGTAAAAATAAGTAAATTGTAAGATAATAATTTTGTGAATATTTCAGAAAAAATAATTTAGTTAATAATGATTATTTGAGAAGTGCAAACAACACATATCTTGTAATTCTAACACTCAATATTTTTTGTTTGAAAAATATAAAATCATGGATAAAACTCATTTAATATCATTATCGGTCCCAATTTTGGTGGGTTATATTCGAAATTGGTCCCCATTTTTTTTTCTGTTTAATGTAGTCCTAAAATGCGTAATTTGTGTTTAATTTAGTCCTTTTTTCAAACACCGTTTAAATCGTTGACGACCATTGCTCCAGCTGTGCAAACCCCAAATGAGATGACATTTAAGTACTGCCACGTCACCATCTTTTTCAATCGAACCCTAACGCCATCGCCGCCGTAGAGATAGTCTAAAGTCACCATGCCGCCGTGAAGCCACGCCTGCAGAGAACCATGGCAGCCATCACGCGCAACCTCCATGGCCACCACCATCAAAGTCGCGATCTCCCCCAAATCTCACGAAACTCTCCTCAAGCTGTCGCGCTAACTAGATCACCTCCGCGCCTCCGCCATTACAGGATTTTCTCAAGCCGCCGCTGCCCGCATCTCGTACCTGTAAATCAAACACAAGCACCCAGAAACAGAGAAAGCTGAATCGCAACATGTAACACCCTACTATTTTAAAGGGTATTACTGATAGTAGAGACTAAATTAATTTGATATCTCTTATAAACAATCAAACTTTATTTCATTTAATCCAAAGTACAATACCAAACTTACAAACTTTAAACAATATAGTCTTCACCATTGAAATTTCAACTTATAAGTTTTACACAACATAATCTTCCCAATACAAATTTATTCTTTTTACAAAAATCCCTGAAAGTTTTTCCCCGCATCTCTCTCATCTCTAAGCTTGTTCAACCGCATCTGCAACATTATCTAATCACATATAACATGAGTTATATGATCATAGTACAAACAAATAAGGGTAAGCCAACCTTATCATAAAATCATTAAACTTGTAAAAATATTATAATCATGTATTTCTGCAATTGATAAAATATCATTATTCCGATGTCATTAATTCATCATTATCAAAGTCATCTTTCCCATTTCCATAAATCTTACAAGTGTACCATGCTTACTCATGAAGCCTTATGGTCAGACCGCTCTCTGCCTGCTTCCTTAAGCCTCACTTATATACTATGTCTTACTTTCCGAAGCCTTATGGTCAGACCCCTCTCTGCCTGCTTCTATATAACTTACGAATCATATGTTTATGTCAAAGCCTTATGGTCAGACCACTTTCTGCCTGCTTTCATAAACCTCAGGTGTTACTTTGCTCATACCAAACTCTCATGGTATAACTCGAACATACTACTCCCGGTAGTAAACATCATTTCATAAGTAATGATTTCTCATATCCACTCCAACATTTCATAAAACCAACAATTCATACCCTCTTATCCACCTAACTCAATCATGTTCATTCTTTAATCAAGAATTCATAATAACCCGTTTTGGTATCAATAAATTAAACATATTACCATATATTATGCTTCATATTATAAACTCATTTTGCCCATAACGAGTATAACTCAACATATTTTCACCAAACAAAGATCATGGATCAACCAAAATATATCAACATATCGTAGGAACTACATATTAAAGTCTGGGCTCAATGTAATAATAAATAAAATATATATGAAATTTTTAACATGATAATATTATGCATCTATAATCAACTTGTTTTATTTTATTTTCATCCTAGTAGAGATTTTTCTTTACTCCAATTGGTCACCGGAGAGGACCCAGATGTCTGAACGCATCAAACTCACCTTCGACGCCAGCACATATGACTAGTCACAACTGACTGGACCAGGCCAGGGCTGCTCTATGATCAGGGATGTGCCAACTCAGGTTTTTAAGGTTCCTCTATCCTACCAACAAAGGGAGGCCCTCAATAATTAATCAATTTATTTATTTAATTTATCTACCTTGTTGTCTTATGCTCTAAATCTAAAATGCCTAATTTTAATATTTTTACTTCCTCTCACAACAACCTCAAACAGTATCTGTATATCTATTTAATACTCATATATAAGCAATTACAGAACCCTTACTCCAGACCTTCCAACAAGATCAATTTCAGCCAACAAACTCATTCAATAAATTCATCGCATCTCAACATGTACAATTTAACAATTTCAGTTATAACACCCAATATAATAAAAGTCATAAAACAGTTTCGCAAGAGAACACCAGTTCAACATTCGTATATTTATAAATTCATACAAAAATAATTAGTTGCCCTTACCATCAAAATAATATTAATATAAAAATTCAGGGGAATCAAGAAGTTGAATCTGGCAGAGCCGGTTAGACAACTTCTCATCCTTCCACAAAGATGCAATAAAAAAAATAGATAAGACAATAAAATTTCTGGGGAAACTAGAAGTTGAATCTGGCAGAGCCGGTTAGACAACTTCTAATCCATCCAAAAATACAATATAATTAAATAACACGAACATTAACATGTCTGGGGAAACAAGAAGTTGAATCTGGCAGAGCCGGTTAGACAACTTCTAATCCATCCAAAAATACAATATAATTAAATAACACGAACATTAACATGTCTGGGGAAACAAGAAGTTGAATCTGGCAGAGCCGGTTAGACAACTTCTAATCCATCCAAAAATACAATATAATTAAATAACACGAACATTAACATGTCTGGGGAAACAAGAAGTTGAATCTGGCAGAGCCGGTTAGACAACTTCTAATCCTTCCAAAATACAATAAAAATAAATAAGGAAAGCAATAAAATGTTTGGGGAAACAAGAAATTGAATCTGGCAGAGCCGGTTAGACAATTTCTAATCCTTCCAAAATACAAAATAAACAACTAATAACATACAAATGGCATAACATAATCAACATCACATTTTACAACTATCACACTTGGATATCAACACAAAAGCATACTCTCATTTAAAATTCAAGATCATACAGAAACAAAATACTCCATATTCAAGATTTAAGATCAGACAAAAGCAAAATATAGCATATTCAAGACTCAAGATAATACAAAAGGAAATACTCAAAGTTAGCTCCCCTTACCTCTATTCCAGACTTAGTTTCCTCTTCTCAAACCGTTCTCCGGAAACTTTCAGAATTTCCCCTCTTCAACTATAATTTACTCCAACTCTCTTCTCTCACAATTTCTCTAGAATTTTGGTGTAAATTTCCAGCCTCCCCCCCTTGGCTATTTATAGTAAAAAAATTTACTATTCATTTTTACTATTCATTTTTACTATTCATTTTTTTATTCATTTTACTATTACAAAAATAATTTTTTATTTGCAAATTGGTGAATTCTGATCTCAAAGCTACGTGTAACACTTATCCTTTCCAAAAATATTTTTTTTTTTTGTTTTTTTTTTTTTTACTATTCACTTTTTACTATTCACAATTTACTATTCACTAATTTTTTTTTTTTTTTTTTTTTTTTTTTTTTTAGTATCTAATTTCAAGGATCTTACAGTCTCCCCAACAACATTTATTTTCGTCTTCGAAAATTATTTATTTAAACAAAGACTATTTAACAAAAGATTACTTACAAAAGAGATATGGATTTTCGAAAACCATTGCTCTGATACCCAATAGTGTAATACCCCAATTTAGGCGTTACAATTTATTTTTCCACAAAAATACATATACAACTTTTCTTTAACAATTTTCAACACCAACAAAATATTAAGTGATTTATTACAACACAAGTCTTCTAAAATAAAATTTCACACAGTTCATAAACTTCTGAAATTTAAAATTCCACTTATCAAAGTGTTGCAACTTCACCTCATCTGACTTACTTACCAAAGTAGTACAAACCAAGTTATTCTCTCTACTTATCAAAGTAGCACCGCAAGACATTATTGTCTACTTACCAAAGCAGTACGGTATAATTAATTTGCCTACTTACCAAAGTAGCATGAAACAAGATCTTCTGCCTACTTACCAAAGTAGCGCAACAAGACAATACTGTCTACTTACAAAGTAGCACAGTATAGTTAATCTGCCTACTTATCAAAGTAGCCCGATTTATATCATTCTCTTTATCTCTTCCTTCATCATCTCATCCTGCCTACTTATCAAAGTAGCACAAATTAACCAAATTACCTTTTTCAACATATTATTTATCGACAATCTGAACCAATCAAACTAATCAACAACATGTTTAGATTATATGGTAAGATTTTCAGTCCAATCCAACGGTTAATGAGGCAGAAATCATCAATTTTGTATAAATGATCCAAAAACATAAATTAAGCAATATTGAGATCCTTGAGAAGTTACGAAATTAATATCTCTAAATCGGTACCTCCGATCTAAAATCCCAACGGTCGAAGTATGTCCCTATCTGTTACGCGCTTCATACTAAAGTTTCAAGTTAATCTAACGGTTTACTAAGTAGATATGAAGGTTTTACCGAGGTAACTCAGAGACAGAAATTTAAGTGGTTCTCGGTTAAACTCCAAATACGGAATGAATTCTTCTAAGCACAGACATCTAATTCCAAATCTGAACGGTCAAGATCACCTATTATGTCTTATGAACTCCATACTAAAGTTTGGGATCAATCTAACGGTAAATGGAATATATATGAAATTTTTACCAATATAACGTAAGAACAGAATTATAGTGTTCATCAAATATTTCAAACTTTCGAAATTTCTTTCTCTAAGCATAGACCTTTAATTACAAATCCAATCGGTCACAATGTATTAATATGTCTTAGGGATTTTATATCAAATTTTGAGGTTGATCTAACGGTCAAATAGGTCAGAATTCTATATTTTACTGAGACAACTTAGTAACAGAACTACAGGGGTAACTAATTTACTCAAATTTACATGATTTATTTCTCCAAGTACAGACTTCTATTTTCAATTCCGAACTGTCAAAGTTTAGTAATATGTCTTAGGATTCACATATTAAAATTTTACCTAAATCCAACGGTAAAAACAATTAATAGAAATTTATCACCACAGTAACTCGAAAATAAGAAATTATAATCATGAAAACCAAATTTTACACAAGTCAATATATAACTACCATTACAAAATTTTTTTTTTTTTTTTTTTAACATATTCATATTCATGATCATAACAATAAAGGATTAGCTCCCCTTCATCAAAGTCAAGCAATTGGAACCATATTTCTAACTACAAAATTCTAGAAATTAAGTTGAGTTAGCTCCCCTTACCTCTTGAAGGCTCAAACACCTTAAACTCTTCTTCAAAGAGAGCAACTCCTCTCCTCCTTGCTAGACCAAGTCAGCCTCCACGCTTAGGACACTTAGGATTTCGTTCACCTCCCACCAAGGACCTCTCTACTCTCCTCCAAAACTCCAAATCTGATTTGGAATTAAAAGAAGATGCCTTAGACAACTAAGGACCCATGCACTTGGCACTTAACAATAATACACAACCAATGGACCATTCTAAACCATTTTCCAGCCCTAAAACATGGTAGGAAAGTCTCCAAAGGGTCCCAAAATGTTCTCCTAGTGCAGAACACAACCTACTCACTCCAAAAAGTTGCAACTTGTAAAAACAATACACCTAAAATTAAGGTTGGACGCTAGCCCCTGGACAGCAAAACAGTCACGTTTTCCCCAGCTCGGTTAGACCCCTTCCCGAAGTCCAAAATATGCGTATGAGTAGTCAAATTGAAGCTCTTTGAGTCTAGTTTCCAATAAAATAAGAATCAACTCAATTGATATTTTACTAAGAATAATAATTTCACTCCCCAGAGTCCCAAAATATTTTCGAAAACCATTGCTCTGATACCAAAATGTAACACCCTACTATTTTAAAGGGTATTACTGATAGTAGAGACTAAATTAATTTGATATCTCTTATAAACAATCAAACTTTATTTCATTTAATCCAAAGTACAATACCAAACTTACAAACTTTAAACAATATAGTCTTCACCATTGAAATTTCAACTTATAAGTTTTACACAACATAATCTTCCCAATACAAATTTATTCTTTTTACAAAAATCCCTGAAAGTTTTTCCCCGCATCTCTCTCATCTCTAAGCTTGTTCAACCGCATCTGCAACATTATCTAATCACATATAACATGAGTTATATGATCATAGTACAAACAAATAAGGGTAAGCCAACCTTATCATAAAATCATTAAACTTGTAAAAATATTATAATCATGTATTTCTGCAATTGATAAAATATCATTATTCCGATGTCATTAATTCATCATTATCAAAGTCATCTTTCCCATTTCCATAAATCTTACAAGTGTACCATGCTTACTCATGAAGCCTTATGGTCAGACCGCTCTCTGCCTGCTTCCTTAAGCCTCACTTATATACTATGTCTTACTTTCCGAAGCCTTATGGTCAGACCCCTCTCTGCCTGCTTCTATATAACTTACGAATCATATGTTTATGTCAAAGCCTTATGGTCAGACCACTTTCTGCCTGCTTTCATAAACCTCAGGTGTTACTTTGCTCATACCAAACTCTCATGGTATAACTCGAACATACTACTCCCGGTAGTAAACATCATTTCATAAGTAATGATTTCTCATATCCACTCCAACATTTCATAAAACCAACAATTCATACCCTCTTATCCACCTAACTCAATCATGTTCATTCTTTAATCAAGAATTCATAATAACCCGTTTTGGTATCAATAAATTAAACATATTACCATATATTATGCTTCATATTATAAACTCATTTTGCCCATAACGAGTATAACTCAACATATTTTCACCAAACAAAGATCATGGATCAACCAAAATATATCAACATATCGTAGGAACTACATATTAAAGTCTGGGCTCAATGTAATAATAAATAAAATATATATGAAATTTTTAACATGATAATATTATGCATCTATAATCAACTTGTTTTATTTTATTTTCATCCTAGTAGAGATTTTTCTTTACTCCAATTGGTCACCGGAGAGGACCCAGATGTCTGAACGCATCAAACTCACCTTCGACGCCAGCACATATGACTAGTCACAACTGACTGGACCAGGCCAGGGCTGCTCTATGATCAGGGATGTGCCAACTCAGGTTTTTAAGGTTCCTCTATCCTACCAACAAAGGGAGGCCCTCAATAATTAATCAATTTATTTATTTAATTTATCTACCTTGTTGTCTTATGCTCTAAATCTAAAATGCCTAATTTTAATATTTTTACTTCCTCTCACAACAACCTCAAACAGTATCTGTATATCTATTTAATACTCATATATAAGCAATTACAGAACCCTTACTCCAGACCTTCCAACAAGATCAATTTCAGCCAACAAACTCATTCAATAAATTCATCGCATCTCAACATGTACAATTTAACAATTTCAGTTATAACACCCAATATAATAAAAGTCATAAAACAGTTTCGCAAGAGAACACCAGTTCAACATTCGTATATTTATAAATTCATACAAAAATAATTAGTTGCCCTTACCATCAAAATAATATTAATATAAAAATTCAGGGGAATCAAGAAGTTGAATCTGGCAGAGCCGGTTAGACAACTTCTCATCCTTCCACAAAGATGCAATAAAAAAAATAGATAAGACAATAAAATTTCTGGGGAAACTAGAAGTTGAATCTGGCAGAGCCGGTTAGACAACTTCTAATCCATCCAAAAATACAATATAATTAAATAACACGAACATTAACATGTCTGGGGAAACAAGAAGTTGAATCTGGCAGAGCCGGTTAGACAACTTCTAATCCATCCAAAAATACAATATAATTAAATAACACGAACATTAACATGTCTGGGGAAACAAGAAGTTGAATCTGGCAGAGCCGGTTAGACAACTTCTAATCCATCCAAAAATACAATATAATTAAATAACACGAACATTAACATGTCTGGGGAAACAAGAAGTTGAATCTGGCAGAGCCGGTTAGACAACTTCTAATCCTTCCAAAATACAATAAAAATAAATAAGGAAAGCAATAAAATGTTTGGGGAAACAAGAAATTGAATCTGGCAGAGCCGGTTAGACAATTTCTAATCCTTCCAAAATACAAAATAAACAACTAATAACATACAAATGGCATAACATAATCAACATCACATTTTACAACTATCACACTTGGATATCAACACAAAAGCATACTCTCATTTAAAATTCAAGATCATACAGAAACAAAATACTCCATATTCAAGATTTAAGATCAGACAAAAGCAAAATATAGCATATTCAAGACTCAAGATAATACAAAAGGAAATACTCAAAGTTAGCTCCCCTTACCTCTATTCCAGACTTAGTTTCCTCTTCTCAAACCGTTCTCCGGAAACTTTCAGAATTTCCCCTCTTCAACTATAATTTACTCCAACTCTCTTCTCTCACAATTTCTCTAGAATTTTGGTGTAAATTTCCAGCCTCCCCCCCTTGGCTATTTATAGTAAAAAAATTTACTATTCATTTTTACTATTCATTTTTACTATTCATTTTTTTATTCATTTTACTATTACAAAAATAATTTTTTATTTGCAAATTGGTGAATTCTGATCTCAAAGCTACGTGTAACACTTATCCTTTCCAAAAATATTTTTTTTTTTGTTTTTTTTTTTTTTACTATTCACTTTTTACTATTCACAATTTACTATTCACTAATTTTTATTTTTATTTTTTTTTTTTTTTTAGTATCTAATTTCAAGGATCTTACACAACACCCAAACCGCTAAGTTTTCACTGTCAATAATGCCGCAAGCCACCCTAATATCGAACTCCATTCGAATCTTCATTCTCGTGCATCAACCATGAATCATCCAAATCGAGAGCTTCATCGTCAGCGCTACAATCCTTGCCGCCACCGTGCAAAACTCCAAGGCCATCATTTTCTCCAACCTGTATAGAACCACAACAAAATATAGAAAAATCCCAAATCAAAGAAACCTAGAATCGCGCCGCTGCTTGCCTCCATCGGCCACCATGAGTGCTTTCTTACACAATTAGGTTTGTCTTCTTCATGCTACCATGAGCCGCACAATTCGCGAAATCATCCTCCATTGAAGCAAAATCGCGAGCAGCGTTTTCCCTCTTCTTGCGGCGCAAGCGCATGAAGGTTTTCCCCAAATGCAGAACCCTAATTTTGGGGTGGTAAAGGGACTGTCACGAAGACTCTACTTTTGGTGACGTGGCAGTAGTTAAATGTCATCTCATTTGGAGTTTGCATAATTAGAGCAATGGCCGTTAAGGATTTAAACGGCGTTTGTAAAAAGGACTAAATTGAACACAAATTACAATCTTTAGGACTACATTGAACAGAAAAAAAAAATGGGACAATTTCAAACATAACCAACCAAAATTGGAACCAATAATCATATTAAACCTTAAATAAAAAAGTGGACCATAAATTTCAGTCAACAATAAAAAGTATATTAAAAAATATGTTTAAAGTGTGATGCCAATTTTTTAAAATATTTTGAATGCAATAAAAAAATAACAAATTAAAAATTGAAAAAATTAATCTGAAATGAGTTGAATAACATATTCTCTTAATAACATTTTTATCAATTAGATGTTTAATCTCTAAAAAAGGGAATAAATTTATTTTTTTATCTAAAAATCTTTTTAGATTTGTATAATCTAGAAAAATATGTTTAGTATTTTTTATAACCATGTTGCTGATACAAGTATATAGTGACTTTGTCTATGATTGATTTTTATTGAATAATGTGATGGATAATTTTTAGTGGATTTGTCTTTTTAATCATGACCTAGTTTTTTTTTTTTAAGAAATCGTTAATCATTAATGAGTAAATATTAATATGAGCAATTAAATAAAAGTGAAGATAAATATGATAAGTGATTATGGTTTTGTGAATTGATGCGTCTATTTGTCACAATTAAACGAGTTAAATTGATATTTTTTATACATTACTTAGTTCTTTCCGATTTCGCTGAGAATTTAAAAAATTTGGTGCAATTTTACTTCGAAATTATAAAAGTAGTGTAACTTTTTTAAAAAAATTTAAGTCACGATAAATTGTAACAAGTATTACAAATTTAATTAATTTGTATTTCGTCTTTTTTCTTTGCTTCAACCTTTACTTTTCTTCATTTTTGTGGTTTTCTCCATTTTTGTGGTGCAATAAAAATAAAAATTTTCAGGGAATGTTCAACTTATAAAAAATTGAACGATAATAATAAATTTCCTCAATCATGTGGTGGTTAGACAACTTGTGATTCAAATCCAGTTATTATTGAATCTAGATTCTGTGAAGGTGAAGACGTATACATAATCGAGAGGGAGAAATGATCATAATTCAAAGCAAAGAACCCTAGGTCAAAGTGATGACAACATACGTTTGAACGTTCCAGATACTGCTCTTGATTGTACGTGTTGATACTAGTACAATACGATATGCTTCTTTCTTAACACTAACCTCTCCAAACTGTGATTTCAACACCTTACAAGAAAGACACAAAATTCAAGTGTATGATCCAAAATAGAGATAACACAAGATGAAATCATTCAAATAATGCAATAGTATATGAAAATAGCCTAAACTATGGTATGAATGATAATGCAACTAAAATTCAACTAAAATAGAATCATGCAAACATAATGATAAATGTTTTTAAATGGAAATATATGATCTCATCTCAAGTCTAATTCAAACAATGATATCCAAAAAGCACACATTTCAAAATGTTTTTGGAACAATGATTAACTTGTTGGGTCCCTGAGTGCAATTGATTAATTGATGCAAGACACAAGACATTAAGATAAATAATTTTTGTAACTTTACTTTTTCTTCATAAAATATTTTCTCATAGGTTTCTCCCTTGTGTTGAATATACACATAGGGTTTTCTATTTATAATAGAAGAAATATGGACTAAGCCCAAAATACAAATAAAAAATAATAACAAACAAACTAAAGATTAAAAATAAAGATATATATAAATAATATATCTAAAACTCCCCTTCAAGTTGGTGCATACAAATCGTATGTACCAAACTTGTTACTAATATAATTCTTAAAGACTTAGTGAAAATATCTACTTCTGCATTCGAGTGTCACCAAATTGCTAATGATTTCCAAGATAACATAAAAGACAAAATACCAACCCAAAAGACTCCCATTGAGCAACAAATCTGGGAGGTTGCTCTATGTAAATCTCTTCTTGCAAATTACTGTTGAGGAATGCATTGTTGAAATCTAGTGGATAAATAGGTCATTGTTGGAGAGCCAACACAACTAAAAATAAACTTACAAAAACCATCTTTTCTATGGGAGAAAAAACATATATGGACGGACGGGTCAAACGCAATGGCGACAAAATGGAAGCCACAAGAGATGACAATGGAAGAAGCCATGGATGAACAAGAGAGAGGAATCATAAAAATCCAAGATTCTCCAATCAAGGCACCTGAAAAGGGAAAAGAGCAATCTCAATGTTTTGAATAACTGCTTGAGAAGAGACGGAACATGCGACAATGCACGATGAACCTGAAAGAGGAAAATGAGAACCTCGACACTCTGAATTGCTACTAGACATGCCACCATGCATGACGAAAAATGGAGCAAACCCACCACTTCAAAAGGAGTTAAGAATGCGTATGAGCTCTGATAAAGGAGTCATTGATGGCATGGTGGTCGTTTGGCCAAGATGATCAAAATCATGTGATCGTTGGTCGAAACTAGAACTCTAGTAATGGCTGTAGTAGATGACGACGTTAGACGATGACATTGTTAACAACAGTAGATGGTGCCATTGCTGACAACAGTGGGTGTAGTAGCAGAGGCGACAATTTTTTTTTCCTCAAAAGAACCTTAGGCTCTAGATATTGAATATAGTAAAAACTATATATGTAATTAATCTTCCTTGTGTTGAATATACACATAAAATTTTCTATTTATAATAGAAAAAAATATGTGTTAAGCCCAAAATATAAATAATAATAAACTAACTAAAGATAAAAAATAAAGATAATATAAAAATAATATATCTAATATTTTGCATTTGCTAGACTTGTCTCAAAGACTGTATCTATCTTTAGTAACATATAATCAATTTACTAAAAGAAAATTCTAACTTTTTTTATTTTTTATTTAATTAATAGATAATTCTCCCATAACATAATGCTTTTCACTTTTTATACTTGGTCTCAAATAAGTGTCTCTTTTTCAAATAACATAATACACAAATTAATGAACATTAGAAACAAATGTTTAAAAAATGAGAATTATTAACCTAATCAAAGAAAACAAATGGTAGCATAAATAATTATGATGAAATAACAGGTAAGGGAAAATGTATAAGATGTCTAGATAATTCAAAAAATAATGGATGTTATTGGTGTAATTATAGAGATGAGTAATGAAATTTCAAAAGTAATTTAATATTTATAATTTTACTTTCTATTTTTATTTAGAACCAATTTGTTTAACTTTATTTTCTTTGACCTAATGTGAAATGTCATTATACCACAATTTTAGTGTCAATCTTTATGAAACAGTCTTTTCACTATGGTAGAACTTTGGAATTGCCATGACCATGCAACATATTTAGCATAATCAAAATTAACAAAGAAGTCGTGTAGGATTGCAACTACTTTAATACAATGGTAAAAGGTCATGCCATCATGAAAGAAGGGACAACATGGCTTTCGATAGGGGCGACGAGATAAAAATGAAGTATATACAATGTCTAGTTGAAACATTTATAATGTAACAAGTTGAAGAAGACTTGGCTACATAAATCTTGTTAATCTATTTAATTTTCTTCAACATAATACTGAACATTTTTAACAAAATTTTCCTATACTTTTGAACTTAATAATGTCAGAGTTAGATATAATAAAAAAAAATACTATAGTGACATTTTTCAAGCGTTATTTTACTAAAATAATTGTTTTACATAGGTTAATTTATTTTCCAATTAACCACATCCCTCTTACTCTGATGGAAGGATATCATTTATTTAAAATTATTTATTATTTATTATTTTCTTTTTGGTCCTTAGGGCATTGCAATGTGGGTATGATATTCATGGTGAAAACTTTAAAATATATATAAAATCTTCGAAATTTGTCGACAATACTTTTTTTAAGATACTGGATATTTAAATAAAATTCAGAATTAGAAAAATAGGAAATTATTTTCTGTTTTAAAAGTACCTGTTTTAATAACAGGTAAAAAAAAAATTATTACAATTATAAATATTTGTTAAAGAAAAATGACTAAGAATCTTAAAAAAATTTGTGATAGAAGTAAGAAGTTTGGACTAGCAAATAACATCAGTTTTATTGTTTGTAGAGGTAACTTCATGTGAAAGAAAGATGATACAAAGTCTATGGAAGTTCCATCCTTCATCTTTGCATAAATAGAAGGGTGGTTGGAAGTTGGCATTTACTTCAAATGCTTCACTCACTCACCAAAATTATTTTAGAAACAAATTAGTTGGCCAACCAAATTAAATACTTTGAATTCGGTCATCCAATAACATTACTACAACCTATAAGTGACAATGGGTAGTTACATATAATTACAAAATTCACATTGCATCATATTATTTTTATCTTTTATTTCTTTATATACTGATAATTATTTTTTATCACTCGTAATTCATAAATTTGGAGTCAAATTAAAATTTGTCCTCCTTCAAAATTTATAAATTTTTATTATAATCTTTGAATGAATATAACTAAACATTGTTAAACTTATATATATATATTAAATGATGTTAAGAAATTCTTTTTAACTTTAATTAAATTTCACAAAATCTGTAAAGTGATGTTTTCTTTATATATTATAAATTTGTTTTAATGTTAGTGTAAAATTTTCAATATAAGCTTAATAAACAATACATTTTATTAAAATTGATTTCAATTTATGACTTAGATATCTTTTCAGAAATAGACTTTAAATTTATCTTAACCTATTAAATCTATTTAAATTGTATTAAGATTTAAGATAAGAATAAATGTAAACGAATTAAAGCTTATAAACTCAAAACTTATTTAACTTTTTTTTAATAATCATGCACGTCCAATCTAACTTTTTAATTAGATATTATAATTATAATTATATAATTTGAAAGTGTAAAAAAAAATATTTTTTTTATTGTAAAAAGAGAAGGAAGGTTTTTATGAGGAAAAAGAATAAGAAAGGAAAAGCAACGGTGACGAGGAAGATGCAGTACAGAGGTGAAGGAGTTAATTAAATCGGTGGTGGCAAGTGGGAACGGAAACTTACCTTACTCTTCTCTCGCACATCCAAAGAGGGAAAAAGGGAACCACCACGTTCCATTCCATTCACCACCCTTTCTCTCTTCTCACTTCCCAAATCAAATCTGAATCGCCAAATCCAACACATTCACAAATCATTTTCATCACTCTCTCTTGAGTTCTGCTGTGCATGGCTATTGCTGCAGCAGCTGTCGTCGTGCCATTGGGTCTCCTCTTCTTCGCTTCCGGCCTCCTTGTTAATCTCATTCAGGTTTCTCTTTTCCCCTTTTCACGTCATATATCTCTTCTCTTCTCATCTCTCCTCTTTCTTTCTCGAATGTGTCGAAAGTTGTTCATTTCTGCACATTATCATGCAAATGGGAGGTTTCACCAATATCTCCGGACTCTTTCTTATCTCATACACGACTTTTCTACTGATGGAGTGGAAGAAGTATTTCGCACTCTTTTGGAAAAGTTCCTTATAGGTTGAAGTCATAAACTGTAGTGGGTTCTATGTTTGGAGTCCCACACTGAGAAAATTAGCTACTTCATAGTTAGGAGTTTGGAGGCTGTTCCATCTAATGAACTAGTCTTATGGGTTGAATTCTCCTCTTCTTGAGTCCTTACATTCCACTTCTCATTCTCATTTAACAAGGTTATAATTTTTGGTAAAGTTTGATCGGGTAACCCTATTCTTGTTACTCTGTTCATCATTATTGAAAATCAACAGTTCGAAATAAATTTTGTATATTTTTTGGTTTCTTGCCACAAATGAAATTGTAAAGGAAATGAAAAAGAAAAAGAGAAGTACTAAGAAATATGTTGAGTTGCTTCGATGAATCTGTTTGATCTCTTGATTAATTTGTCTCAGGCGATATGCTATGTTGTATTAAGGCCGGTGTCAAAGAATTTGTACCGACGGATCAACCGGGTTGTAGCGGAATTGTTGTGGCTGGAGCTTGTATGGCTTATTGACTGGTGGGCAGGAGTTAAGGTGTTAATCTAGATCTATGTTTTCTATATTTTTCTTTGGTCCTGTTTGGATAAATTTATCAATAAACACTTAGAGGAAAAGAAAAGAAGATAAAATAAATTAAGCTTCCCCATAAGTTAAAACATCGTAACTTTAAAAAATGATTTTAATTTTTCTGGTTAATTTTTAACTTCTGGTAGAAGATTTACGCAAACAGGTATTTTTGGACACTATTTTTTAATGGCCAAACATTAGTTGCTAATATATTAGTTTTTATTGGTGGGTACTAAAACCCACACCTATCTGTCCCTCCCTTTCACTTCAACCACTTTTGGGACTATTTTTGTCTTCAAATTTAGTTAGTCATCCACCACTGTAATTTGTTTTGCTTGCTCTATGTGGTATTTTAGAAGAAACGGAAGTACTAAAAGCTAACCAAATTTCAAAATTAGGGCTATTTTGTTGATGCTTTTCTTCTACATTTCAATCAAAGTTTTATATTCACGAACAAAATAATGAAGACCTCAAAAATAGCTGTTTTAGTGTGTTTTCATAAACCTAAAAATACTATCTTCTGAAGAAAAAGGTTCTAAGTAAAGCTTATCTCATAGTTACATTTTTTAGCTTAAACAAAAAAAATGTCTGACTTGAATAGACTACCAACTCAATCAAGCTAGTCTAGCAGTTGTTTATTTTATACTAGCAAATTAATAGAGCAAAGGGAACAACCACTTTCCATTAATTCTTTGACCTGCAATAGGCAGAGCTAGAAATTTTGGAGATAGTTGCCTTTTTTTTTTCTCAGGTTTTTCTTGGGCTTCGAATGAGATGTTTATTTTATTTAATCATTAGTGGTTGTATGCACTGCAAGTGTATTTAGATATTTAGATTTTTTGGATATAAAAGCTGAGGGAAGATCCAACGGTTACATGATACTGCATAGCTCTATAATCCATATGATTGGTGAATATTAGAAGGATTTGTTATCTCCCTCCCTTTTTTACTTGATTAAACTTTCCCCCTTTTCTACCAGTCCAGCTGGATGGAAAAGACTATGAAGGAGTTTAAGATTCAGAGAGTGGGAGAATATTGCTAATTAGAAGATATGATTTAATTTAACTTGTAATTTTCATTCTTCTCTATTTTTAATTAAACTTTTTATTCAAAATAAAAGTCTCTGTGTTTGTTATTCATAGCCAGAACTTTTTCTTGTGAAATAAAGCCTTTGCTTGCTTATAGATTTCTTGATTTTAAATAATTTTTTGTGGAAGGGGATATTGCCTTTCTATATTTTTGTATCACCAGATCAGTTGGAAAGATTAACCCCTTTTGATTATTCTTGTAAGAGCTACTTTTGAAATCAGTTCCTTTCAAAAGAATGCTAATGAGTTAGGTGGTTGGTTGATTGCTACTGTACCACATGAATCTCTCTCTCCATCAGTTGTGCTGTTTTAATATTTCCGAAAGTCTGATGTTATCAAATAAATAAAATTGGTTATTTGAAAATAATAATTCATGAACTGTAATTTAATAGTTTACTCGGTTGCATTTCATGTAATTTATTCTCACATTTGAAACTTTCTGGCTCTAGGTCCAAATATTCACAGATCATGAAACCTTTCGTTTAATGGGTAAGTCTTTTGTCAGCCTATGCATTTAGCTTGACACTCTTACTCTCATTTTTTCTTAAAGTGTGGTGCATGTATTCTTATCTTCTAGAAAGGAAAAAGGGGGATCTTCTCGGGTTAACATTTGCTTACATGGGATAATTTGATTCTGTTTTGTACAATCAGGTAAAGAGCATGCGCTTGTGATAAGCAATCACAGAAGTGACATTGATTGGCTTGTTGGATGGGTTTCAGCTCAGGTGAAAGCCGTCTATGGTTTGATATCTTTCACATCTTCAATGAAAGCAAATTAAAACTAATTCACACTAGTGTATTAATACAAGTAATTTATTTAATTAATAATCTTGGATTGTATGATATTGTGCGATACTAAGACAAAGGGACGCATTTTAGGGTTACTAGTGCATGTGTTATTATGTAATAAAATATGATAATCTTTGATTTGCTATCTTAAAATTTTCGTGACATATTTATTTGTTTTTTGCTTCAACTGCTGATTGGTTATTCAATATCATTCAACAGCGTTCAGGTTGCCTTGGCAGCACTCTAGCTGTGATGAAGAAATCTTCAAAGTTTCTGCCGGTATATACTTGTCACTTTTACTTTCAAAAAAATTTATTTAGTCATTATGAAGAAATCACCTAATGTGAACTCTGCATTTAGAGGATCTTAATTTTTGGAAACAGTAACATCCAATTCTCTTTTACATGGCCACTTTCTCTCGTGTTTTCGTAAAACCAATTGTAACCTTTCTAGTATACATTAAACCTTGTTAAAAACTAGGTAACAATTACCTTCTTGGAAGCACAAAATCTCATATTTTTTAGTCTCCCTCTTGGGAATAATTTTGGCTTATATTATTCTTGTAAATAGAATAAAATCTTGTATATATGTTGTTATTAGAATATATTGATTTTTTTCCTACTTCCTCTATTTCCCTTTTCATGGTAAGTTTTCCTATTTCCTATTATAGCATTAGCCTATAAAATGGGATTAGAGCTTGTGTTTCGAACACACGAAATATGTTCAGTTCTTTTCTTTCTAGTTGGTACTAGAGCTCTTGATCTTGAGGACTCTGTTTTTGCTGCCTCTGCTCAGTCATTGGGGCCACTTTTTGTTCTTGCTGCTCATTGGGTTGGTGAATACACCAGGAGGAGTACCTCCTAATTACCGGCTCATCTCCAATGAATCATGGCCATCCAATGCCACATGTGCTGTCCCAACCTATGGTGAATGTGAGTTACATGCCATCCTTCGACGGTGTTGACCTGCCAACATCACCACAAAAAGGGGGTTGCTGACAAGACAACCCTTCTTCCAAGTTTAGGGTTTAGCTTGCTTGAATACTATTCACGTATTAGATACCATGCATATCCAATATGACAATAAGGTTATTCTAAAATAATAGGATACTTGCAAGATACATATTTAAAAATGTGTCAAATTCATAAAATGTAATGAATCTATATCTACAATTGTGCACATTCAGATTGAAATCACAATTTTAGACATTTTTTCCGAAATTAAAATTTTTATATCATTGTCATCATAAACCACTTTTTGTTATGAGTATAGGTATAACATTGTCAATGTCATTACTTTTTAACAATAATTCGCAGAGAACCATTTCCCTCTTTGTTCTATGAAGAAACAATGTTTATATGTACTTTTCTTATAGCTGTATTGGATATAAATGCATCAAAAACTTGGACATTTTACTAACATGTATTGGTGAAGTATCCGGAAGTATGGTTGATACGTGAAACAAATAAAAGTATTGGTGCTTTGTAGGTTTGGATACTTCATTGATACATATTGGTGAAGCACCTTAGAATATCGGTATGGAATATGCTTTGTATCCTCATTTTGTTTGGCATGTCTGCAATTCTTTGATGAAGAGCACCTTGCCGCCCTGTTCTTGTCATGACTGAAGAGAAGATATTGTCTTTCTAGTCCCTAGGTTCCAATGATATTTTAAACTTGTTGGGTTTTGTGATAGGCCCTCAAAAATGGGGAGGCCCAGCTGAATAGGCGGAAAATGTGGAAAGTGTATGTGAGCAGGAATAGGAAATTTGTTTGGAATGATGAGGAAAACAAGGGAAGGATGATGTGAGAGAACTCGGTTATTTGAGGGAAATAGGTTATATTGGAAAAATACCTTTCTCTGCATGAGGAGCTGAACTCTGTGGAAGTGAAAGTTTCCCTACTGCATTTTACTTCTGTATCATCAATAATACATATTATTCATCACTTTGCTGTTATATTGTGTGAATTACCTTTTGGTTTGCATTACTTTGTATCAACTTGATGTCCATAATTATCTCCAGTGGGCTTAGTTCATTAGTACCTTTAAGTTGTATTTATGCAGGTCATTGGCTGGTCAATGTGGTTTTCTGAGTATCTTTTTCTGGAGAGAAGTTGGGCCAAAGATGAAAGCACATTAAAGGTA
This sequence comes from Vigna angularis, assembly GCF_016808095.1. Classification (NCBI taxonomy): domain Eukaryota; kingdom Viridiplantae; phylum Streptophyta; class Magnoliopsida; order Fabales; family Fabaceae; genus Vigna; species Vigna angularis. The sequence goes on from NC_068971.1 coordinate 39,217,684, forward strand.
TGATATGCTAAAATTTAATTAGTTTATATTTTTATGCTTACAAGATAAGGGATACATGCTTGTGTTGTCAAACTGATGTGTTCTTATTTCTTACTTATGCATCTATACATTCAATGGCTATAGATTTTCTCTCTCTGCTTTAGCTGTTTGATTTCTTTTGGGAATCTCATTTGAATATTTTGTTATCATATCTGCAGTTAGGCATCCAACGACTGAGTGATTATCCTCTTCCCTTTTGGTTGGCTCTCTTTGTAGAAGGAACACGCTTTACACAGGCCAAACTATTAGCTGCTCAGGAATACGCAACTTCCACTGGATTGCCTGTTCCTAGAAATGTTTTAATTCCAAGAACTAAGGTGAATTTTTATATTTTTTGCCTTCTTCCTTCTGTTGCCTTTCCTTTCATGGATTGGAAGCTACACTGTGTTAGCGGCAATTACAGACTTACAAATCTTAGCAGTATTGCTGATGAAGTTATATTACACTTCCACTGCTCGTTATCATGTGGATATCACTCTAGCTGGTATGGGTCGTAAAAAGGTTCATTCGAATTGGAGAAATCACTTGCTAGGTTCATGTGGGCATTGTTAATTTGTTTTGAAGACTATACGGAAATTGACCTAAAGATGTAGCAAAAGATAGGATATTTAAATTCTATAGATTTTTCACCAGTAAGAATAGTAAATATGAGTTCTATTTAGTTTTTTAAATTTAATTATTAGTTGCTTGCTGTGTCTTTTTCATCTCATGTAGATTATGCCTTAACAAAATTGGACGAAGGGCCCTCTATGATTCTGTACATGATAGGGTTATGATTCCATTGGGTCAAGGTTAGATATTTTTGGGTGGCCCCTTAGGTAGGTGCTTTGAACAGTACCTTTGGGAATATGGACTTCGATTTAGAGGTGCATCAGGGAAAACCCAGGAAAGAAACTGTTTGGATTTTCTTTTGTGGAAAACAGGTTAGAATGGTATAGAAATCAAAGAAAACAAGAAAAGTGACCAAGGAATTTCGTCTAGGGTGTGTTTCCTTCACACTAACAAGAGCCATGCAATTCAGCTATGTTATAATCTATCAAAAGAAAATGTTAAGAGGGAAAAAGAATGAAGCCAATAGGCATTATGGAATCTGTATGCCAATTACCGAGCGGTGGATATTATTTAAGTCATACGCTCATAAATACAAGGGTTTACAATTACCCTATTTACTGTGATTAGATAATAATGTACAACATAAAATCATACCATAACTACCACAACAAAAACCGTTACAACTGGGGCTTGAGACATTTTACAATTTAGGTCCATACAGAATAGGAATCTCTCTATATACAAGGATAATATATTGTCACCCGAAGATGTGCCGATATTAAATTCTGATTTTAAAAGGCCCACATTATCACATTTGTTAGCTCTCCCATTTATGAACTCAACAAGAATTAGGAAAGTAATTCTATTTTTGCACCGTAACATTTATTGTTTAATATTTACGGTTGTTGTGTTTCTTTCAGGGTTTTGTTTCTGCAGTAAGTCATATGCGCTCATTTGTTCCTGCTATTTATGATGTAACAGTAGCTGTCCCAAAGAATTCCCCCGCTCCTACAATGCTAAGGCTCTTCAAAGGGAAACCTTCAGTGGTAAGGCAATCAAAATGAAGATTTATAAATATCTCCATCTTAAGTCTTTCTCTGCCTATATTATGTTATTGTCATTGAGTATCATAATAGAAAGCAGGGAGAATAATGATATTTTTTCCTCATTAATTCAGCTGAAACATATTATAAAATATATAGACGGATAGGAGAGAGGAAAATAAGTGAAAAACTTTCCCCAAGCTTATAGCAACTCCTCAAATAACAAAAGAACGTAATGATTAAACAAACTTATCCCGATCCTAGTCTGCTGTCATCCCACATTGACATATGGCAAAAAGTAGAGTTTATGAGAGGTTGAGCAATCCTCATGACCTCACCTCATGAGTTATTTTTAGTGTTAAGTTAGTGCTAACCCAAATTCAAGATGGTATTAAGGCATATAGAAAATTTGATATTGGGTTGGGCCTTCCTCAACTGCCAAAAAATCAACGTTGTCCCATGACTTTCCCAGTGCCACAAAAAAGCCTGTCCTACAATGTCCACATATCAGACACAATTGTTATTCCCCCGTCAATAAATAGCACATTTATGATTTTATTGACTTTCCCTTTCTCTAAACTCAGTAGTCCCTATGCTCGCGGTAAGTTTACTGTGCTGCACTGATATCTGATGTGGATGTAATTGCTGATATTAACTTGTGGGATCAAAAATTGGAATTTCAGATAAGATAAAATGAATGATTTCCTTGCTGACTGCGTGCCTTTAATGTGCTTAATAGTTAATATTTAGTACAAGTTTATTTGGTTGATTTTGACAGTTGGATAGTGGTCTTAATACCTTGATATTTCTGTAACTACTTGGGAAAATGGAGGCATGAAAAGCACATCAAGATAACGAGTGTGGGGTTCAGGGAAAGTAGGAGGATGTTAGTAGACCTCTGTTTTAAAAGGGTCTAAATTAAGTTAGAATTAGAGGGGGAGGTTAGAAGGGGATTGGGTCCCAATTCGACAGTAGCTAGTATTTGGTAAAAAAGGAAGATTGGGAGTTTATTAAAGTGACTTAAGATTTGAGACGGAAATTGGAAGGAAGAGAACGAGGTCTTTTGAATTCCTGAAAGTTAATGATACAAGGAGAATTGTATCATTCTAAATTACTGGTTTTCTATCAAACTGCTACCCAATTAGAGTGGTTTATGCTATAATATTTGTTTTTCTATTCTGTTCTGCTGCAATTCTATCAGAAGAATTTGGAACAGGATTGTTGTTTATTTATCTCTATGTTAAGCCACGGTATTTTTAGGGATTTTGAAGGTTGGCTTTTGGAATATTTGAGGTTGCTATTTTGTTGATGTTGAAGAGATTGGACGCTTCTATTACGTTTACCTTTTGCTTTAATTTGGTTGATTTCATGAACAGGATCTGTAATATTCATTCCGCAGGTGCATGTTCACATCAAGCGGCATTTAATGAAGGAAATGCCAGAAACAGATGAGGCCGTTGCTCAATGGTGTCGAGATATATTTGTGGCCAAGGTGCTTGTTGGAAGAACCTTTTTACTTTTTTCTATTATTTTTTTTTTCCACTCTGGGTCCACATATTGGTAGCGTGCTATAATTGTTTTGTACTTTGTAGAACTATGATTAATGGTTAATTTTGAAAAATTGTACACAATGTACTACTTGCACTGTTGATTTTCTCTATATATTATTGGGCCCTGTTAAAAAATCACTGATTTTTATTTTCCTTTTTACCCATTGGAAAACTAGGATGCTCTATTAGACAAACATATGGCCGAGGATACGTTTAGTGACAAAGAGCTGCAGGATGCTGGTCGACCAATAAAGTCTCTTCTGGTAAGATACTTTCTCAAGACGTCTAATATTCTTATTTATAAGATATTCTTTTCTTTTGTATCCCGTTTGCCAGTGGATGTTTTCCGTTATTTTTGGTCAATCCAATAGAGATGTTTTCCTAAAGAACCATGAATTACAATTTGGGAGCAGGTAGTGATATCTTGGGCCTGTCTAATTGTTGCGGGGTTTCTAAAGTTCTTACAACGGTCTTCGCTACTATCTTCATGGAAGGGTGTTGCATTCTCAGCTTTTGGTTTGGCAGTGGTTACTGCACTTATGCAAATTTTGATTCAATTCTCGCAGTCAGAGCGTTCAAACCCAACTAAGATCGCCCCTGTTCAGTCAAAAAACAAGGGGGAACAACTAGAGGCTAGGAATGACAAGCAACAGTAGATTATTCTCTTGTTACCCCGACCCAAGTTTTCCATACAGAGACAGGGACAGGGACTTCATATACGATCATGTTTTGACGAGCTTAAAGTAGCATTGTATGATGAGTTACTCACGTAATACTCATTATTTTGATTTCAAAATGTGACTACGCTATGTTTCTATTCTATACATGTAGTGTATGCTTAACTATCCATTGTTTTTTAATTTATCAGGATAACCTTTTGGCCTTGTAAAACTCTACAACCTCTTATTTAGTCTTTTTCTATTTATGAACTTGCAACAACATTACCGTTCTGGAGGTTTATTACCGGCTGATCCGTGTAGTATGTAGAGTTATTGACATAACTTGGGTCCTTAACTTCAGAGTTAAGAGTTAAGGCCAGAGGTGGAAATGTGGTATCACCATTTCTGTTGTACGAGTTCAGTAAATTGCACCTTAAGATTAAGGAATGGATAATAATAATAATAATAATAATAATAATAATAATAATAATAATAATAATTTGTTAATTGAAAAAATATGCAGCATCTTCAAAATAGAGAAAATATATAGTATTAAATGCAAGCTTTAGAATGTTTAGAGGATATCGTTATCATAGGCCACTCACATGTATGAATAAAATGAGAAATGACAGTTAATCTGGACTGTACACTATAGTCCGATTGTTTTATAAAATGGGGAACCTTGTGGATTAATTGAGATAGGATGTGATATGTTATTATCATCTTATCGTTACTATGTTTTAAAGTAACGAGGTAAGTGAAATGAATACTGAGATAACTAAAGGCAATATAGTGGGGTTATCTACTAATAATAGAGTATGGTAGTTGTAAATCGGAATCCAAGAAGCATCCTTGTGATTCCACTACTAAACAAGAATTTGCAGTTGCTGAGTGTGTTCTCTTGCTTATTGTTTTGCGGCGTAAAGAGATGATTCAGAAAGTGTGCTTAGGACTCATAAAGATTGGACCATATATAGGCCCACTGACCATCAACTTATTCCTTATCCAACTCATTCTCATCAATCTCCAAATCAGCACAGGAAAGTGAATACATTTAAGTTCAGCTTTATGTGCATGTTGTAGCTGCCAACATATTTAAAGGACACAACACAAAGTGACAATATCTCAATTATGATCTCAGAATGGTTAATAGTTTGTGGTCTCTGTCAAAAGCTCAAAGCAACTGATGAAAGTGACACCATTTTTGGACTTTCCGGAGGCTCATTGATGACTGAAAATCGCTGTTATCTCCCCCCATAAGCCACTTTTTCTTTTTTATTATATCATATTCACCTACAAAACAGAATATGGAAATCATGTTTCATTTTATTCATTTTGGATGGCAGTGAAAATGTTGTACAAATATACTGAAATAAAATCCGTTGAAACATAACTATGGTTTGAATATAAAGCTTCATTATTATTATAAAGATAATCTATTACTTTATTATCAACTTGACCATACATCTATTCATTGTTGCTGACCCGTTCATCCATGAATGGACAGAAAGTATTAATGTTGTGTGGTGAAAAACCAAGAGCTTGATGTTCAGTATTGAAACAGGCCTGTGTATTCAGTTTCTTTAGTTGTATGATATGCATGTCTGATGGATAGATTTATCTTTCACCATCATGCACAGTGAATTCAATTAAACTTAGAAAGAGAAAATGATGTCACGACTTTGTACGAACAGTGACTCTCAATCATCATGCTTCCAATATTTAACTGCCGTCTCTCTTCCAAGATTAGACTCTCCAGACTGTCCATTAGTATTGAGTAGTTCTCTTCTTAACTTTATTTATTCTTTCATTTGATATATCCTATAGTTTATGTCAGACTAATCATTAATACCAGTTACAAGTCAGATGAATATGTTATACAACAACTATAAGTGATCAAGTGATTATCATTGCAAGAAAAAGCCTTTGTTTTAAAGTTTAAATACAGCATTTTATCCAAATGAAATCATTAAAGAGCTACAATATTCTATTTTACTACACTTTCCGTACTTTTCTGGTTTGTAAAAAATCCAACATCCATGTTATTTTACCAGCTACAACTTTCTATCTGTATATTAACAAACAATCAATAAATTTTAATGGGGTATTAATAATTCTCTAATTATTTTTTGATCTACTGAATATATCTTCTTCACATGTAATTCATTGAAAATAGCACTTAATTGAGCCGAAGGTATAGCAAAGTCCTTCCAAGAGTAATAATAACTCATGGATTTTAATTCTTCACACTGTAAATGAAGGTTAGTCTTAGAAGAAAATCTGCTTTGCTTGAGTGAATTCAATTCACATTGCTCTTGGAATAACTAATGGTAGTAGTCTGTCCAGATACTAGCATTTTAGATCAGTGGAAAAGTTGAGAACCTAATGACATAGAGTGGTTTCGATTTTTTTAGTTTAAAATTTGGTGCATTGAATAGCAGACTGCATAAAGTATTTTAAAAGAAGAAAGTGTGTCTGTTTTTTAGACTAATGATAAAAAATAAAAAAGCAGGGTTTGTTAAATTTATTCCTTGGTGGTGAGTATAGGGATTGACAAGTGCAGGGTATAGATATTAGAAAGTTTTCAGAAGACATGGGCATGGATACAGAGAATGATGTTTAGTTAATTAGTGATTCTCATTTTACAATGCAAAGTCACTCGAGCAGTCTTGGAAACATAAAGGATGAAATAAGCATGGGATCTTGATCTGGTCAACACATACTCTTTTTGTGCTAATATTGTTTTATTGTGTCCCCTTTTAGCTGCACAAATTTTACCTCTATCCTTTTGTTAAATATATATTGAAAATAGTATTCAGATAATCTGCATAGTTATTATTCTTTCTGCGATGACAAAGTTATGGTTATAGTGCTTCACCCAGTATCACATGATGTATATTTGTTAAAAAAACTGCTGCATGTTTTCACATTTGGAAATGATTTGAAGTAAGTGAGAAGAAGTTACTGTTAAGAATGGAAAAGGTGAAGATAAGACTGTGTTGCTACAGAGTTTTCTGTGAAGATTGTACAATTATACTCTTGTTCTATATGAATGAATTAATTGTAGGTGATTAAATACTCTTGTTTGGTAAGAATAAGTATATTAGGCGTACGTACAAAAAGATAGACTATGCCATGGCTTATAAATGCTCAACTGTTGCTATTACTACAGCTGCCACGTTATTAATGAGCAATTATTTTACCACACTTTGCCTCAGTCAAACTTTTTTTTTTCTTATTCACATATGTTACTTAATTATGTCATAATTTATACAATAAATTATTCTTTTTTTTATCTTCTAAAGTTTACCTAAAAAAATAAAATGAATGAAATAGTTTTCTATCTGTTTTCCGTTTCATCTTTTTATTTTATAATAAATACATACATATATACATAAATTAAGGATTAAGAAAAAATAAATAAATGTGTAATTGTGTGCTTTCTGACAATATATAACATAATATAAACAACTATAACATAATAATTTTCACACTAAAGAAATATTAAAACTGTATAATTTTTTTATGAGATTACTCTTCATACTCTAAAGTTTCAATTAAAGAAATGATTCTAACTTTCTTTTTCTATAAGAGATTATTATTCTTCATTTTCAAGAGACTTATAATTTGATGAATAATGTTTCATCTTCTTTAACTTTACCATCTCTCTTACTTAATGAATGTAGGATAGATCATACAAACTTGTTAGGAAATGAACAATGTTTATCTACTAGTGATTTATATAGATATAATTTCTATTATTTATCAAATAACAATAATCATAATTAATTAGTCCAGTTACTAATTTATATTTTATTACTAATTTATTTACTTATTAATTGTTTTAATTAATAAGTAATGTATTTCTCGCATGAGACATAAAATGTTACATTCTTGAGATAGGTGCTCTTTTGTTACCTTATTAATAACAAATTATCTAGGATAACCCATAATCATTAACCAATGTATTATTCTAACAATGATTCATAATAATTCTCTTAATTCAAAATTTACTTGGAGTCCAAACAAAACCTGAGAACTCCAAAATCTAGTGACCTACAAGTTTATGAAAAAAAACACACTATTCAAAGTAAAAGTAGTTGAGAGAACCAAAATTCTCAAAAAAAAAAAAAAAAATCAACAAAAAGGAATTTGATCACAAATATAAATGGATGATAAGGAATAGATATTATAGTATAAAATATCCGTGGGTATTTGTTAAGTTAGTATTCATGTGGGTAATGAGTTAGGTATCATGTAAATTTTCTTTTTGTCGGGTCAAGTTACAATTAGATATTATCCGTGTCCGACCCGACCGATTGTTATTCCTACATTCATTTATAAGACAACTTCCATTGAATGAAAGTTTTGGCTAAGAATTATCTCTCCATCGTGAGTTCATTAAGATATTAGCATCATTTATAAAATCTTAAGTTTTCTAAATTCAGGTGGTGATTTCTTTATCTTCTATCTTCTCTATTTTTTTTTTATTTCTATCTTTTTTCTTATAATCATTTTTTTACACTTGAATATCACTTGTTTAATGGAGAGATTATATTATAAGGATTTGACGTGTTCTTGTTTTCTCATTTCTATAAAGCAATTGTTGAATCAATTCAATGTTATTTTCATGAGTTTCATTCACTTCTATTTTTTGTTTTTGTTTTTGAGTTTTATTTAATGTCCATCAAGAAAACAAGTATAATAAGTTTGGTTTCATCTTAACTTCAAATACTCTTGTTTGAATCAAATAGATAAGTCCATCCAGTGACTCACCAAGTTAAACCTTATTAAAATTTAATCACATAGATGATATGATCAATTTGTGAAAGAGATAAGAAATGAAAGGGAAGATGATTGATCATAGAAAAGGAGGGCATGCAACACCTCTCTAAATAAAAGAAGGACAAAGAAAGAATAATAGAAGGGAATGAAAAGGATGGGCCTTAGGCTCAAGGTTTCACATTTTCCTCAACAAACATTTTCATCCTTGAAAATTCTCTTACCAGGAAAAAGATGAAGATATATTTAACATATATTTTCTCGTATCTATTAGATACAATTACCAAACCTGAGATCCTAAAAGCCTTAACTCAACTAATTTTTCTACCACACAATTGCTTCACTTGAAAATTTATAATACTAGCTATCTTGGCATCAAAGATATAATCTCCTTGAATTTTAGTATGATTTGAGAATATGATCAAGGTCAAGTACATATTTTCTCAACATATTGATACATAAAAGAACATTATATAAGTTGGACAAGGGAGGAGGTAGGACAACTTCATAGGTCATTTGATTATTTTAAGAATTTGATAAGGTAAAAAAAAACATAGGAATCATCTTCCTTGACTTGACGATTTCATACACTAGTATATGGTGAAACTATAAAATGTTACACTATCTTTCACAAATAACTCTAACGGTCTTGGTTGTTGATATAAATTATAAAATCATAAAATTATAAAATCATAAAATTACATAGGATAAAAATTAAGTAAAATGGACAAAGTAACAATATATAACATTGTCTCGTTAACAATCATATAACTTAGTTAAAGAAAAAAAATATAATAATAAAGTCCTAATTAAAATTTTTTAAATCTTTGATGATTCATCACAAAATTTAATAAATCTACAATACTTTTAAACTTAATTAAGTCTAGCTTTAAAATAAAAATTTTATATTTGTGTTTCCATTTCAAAAATGTTTATTTTAATGAAGTTTGGGTAGCGGTTGGATGCAAGGATTAAAACATGTTTTTTAAATTATAAAATTACAAATCAATTTTTTTTTCAAATTTAAAAACTAAAAATTATTTAAGTATTATATTATTTTAGCATACATTTATGGACTCTTAAAGATAATATTTTAAATTCTAAACTAATTGTTAAAAAAATACTGCACCTGATACCGAATAGAAAGCAAAAATATTTTAAAATTTATCACATTAAGTAATTTATCACACTTTTAATTTCAACATCTTGTGAGGCAGATGAGTTCATAGGTAACATAGCCGACCAATGTACGCATACCAATGGAAATGTTGGCCGCATATTGGAACTGCTTTGTTTGTTGTCTCTGCATTTATCCTTTCAACTTCACAACATTGTTACATGTGCTCTGGTGTCTGTCATCTCTTTACAAACACATTCCACTTTAATCTTGTGTTTGTTGGAATTAATGAGATGTGTGCATTCTCTAAATTTAATTACTCACCAACCATCTTCTTTCATTTTCTTTAAACTTCAAATTCCATTTCACTCATCTACCTGCTTCTCATATAGTAAGTGACCTTATATATATTACACATATAATATAATAAAGATCCACCATATGCATATTATTTCACATTCTATACGTTTGGTCGGTGAAAACACTTAAATACCAATGGTGGTGGTCGAAATGGTGGTATTTTCATTAAATTTGTGTGGCAATATTTTCATTATATCTAACTAAATTTGTGTGGCAATATTCTGTTCTCAAGGACAAAAACAAATGTAGCATATAGTTAACGGTGACCACAAAAGTGTTCGTATCAAATTCTTCCCATTATATATGTACAATAATGATGGGTCTTTCGAAGATTTACGAGGAAGAGTATAGTATTCAATTTATTAATCTTTTACTTATGTTATATTGTCATTTAACTTAATAGTGTAGGTATTTTGAGGAAAGATTAAAAAATAATAGGAAGTTTACGAGATTTTTATCTTTATACGACGTTAATTTTTTTATTTTTGTTTAACCGTAGGACTTATTTTCACAGTTGTATTCTTAATAGATAAATAAATATGTTGAAAGATCTCACGTCACTTAAAATAAGCAAAAGAATAGGTGTAAGTCGCTATATAATAATGAATTCAAGTTTAAGATTTTAGTTAGTGTAAGACATTTTGAGTATTTGATTTTTCTTATAGTCTTGTAGTAGAGTATCGTAAGATGTAATTTAATTTTTGTTCAAAGAGTGTGAAAGTATTTGGGGTCAAAGGAAGAGAGTTGTTTATGTGTTGGTACAATTTTTCACATAGTGTTATTTGATGTTTTTCTTGATGATGTGCTTTTTCTCATGAGTGGTATCAAGAGCTTATGGTTTTATATAATATTCTTGGTATGTTCAGTGGTTGTAGTTTAGTTTGATGTTCCACATCAAAAGATGAATTCTTTGTCGTTGGAGAAGTATCCTTAATGATGAAGTTACAATAACATTTGCAAGTGTGATCAAATGTGAGATAGAGAAATTTGATAGAAGGAACACTATCAACATCATGCTAGCACAATGAATTTGTGGAGGTTCGCGAGGTGCGAGTGTGGATCTGGGAAGCTTTTCATAGAAGAGCTTGCGCTGACTAACGTGGTGTTCAGTGAAGGCTAACGATGGAGCTGTGGGAACTAGTGTATTTCCAACGAGGTGTAGGAAAGTCCAATGCTACTTCGATGGTTGCAACGTTTCTGACGAGTTTCATGGAGGACTAATGTTGGTTTTAAGTGAGGATGAGTCTTTCCTAATGGTAATTTTATGCACAAGTATTGACTAATATGGATGCAAGGTGTGTGGTGATTATACACAAACATTGGTTAACATTTATGCAGAGTGTGGTAATTATTCGCAAGCATTGCTATTGATGTAGGGTGTGTGATAATTGTGCAAGGACATTGACTAATATTGATGCAGGGTGTGTGGTGATTATACATGGGCATTGATTAGCTTTGATGCAGATGTGTAGTGAAAAGAAATTCTTGCGATAATTTAATTTCAAATGAGTATACTCCTTTATGGTGGAGTACGATTGTTGATACAACAATGGAGATGTACTTATTTTAAACATAGTAGAGATGCTTGAGTTGATGATAATAATACATCTTGGAAAGTTTCACATCACTTAGGATAAGCAAGAGAGTGAACGTTAATAACTATATAATAGACTCTAAGTTCATGATTTTAGTTATCCTAAGTCCAAGACATTTTGAGTTTGTGTTTAACTTTTTTTATATTCTTATAATAGAGTAGATGTGGTTGAATTCTTGCTATCGAACATTTGAGAAGGAATAGTTGTTTATATATCGTAAAATTTTTGCATAATATTAGGTGTCATTAGACAATAACTATGTTTTTTTTCTAAATTTAGAATTTTCATGTTATATTTGACGTAGTTATTCTTGATGATAATTTTTTTCCATCAAATATAAGATAATAATTCTATTTTGATAAGGTAGGGTCCTGTAATACAATTTTTTTTAACAGCAAGGAATCCTTGTCTATGTTTTGAGCATGTGGTCAACCTTTTGAGTATGGAATGTTGGAATTTAAAAGTATTAGAGACAGTTTTCAGATTCATGAAGAGTTACAATATTCATAAAGAGTTACAACCATTCATGAAAAGTTACAATCAAGAAATGTAACTAGTCAGAAAAGTTGTTATTCATGAAGAGTTACAACCATTCATGAAAAGTTACAATCAAGAAATGTAACTAATCAGAATCTGGTATCTCTTGGATTTGAAAGATGCCTAATCATTTTCTTAACACACAAATCAATTTATAAGTATCATATTCTTGTTTAACGTTAATACTAAGAGTGAGTATCATCGTTGTATTTCTTCTTTGTATCTCAAAAGTGGATTTCGTGGTCCCCTTCACTCTTATAAGAGACGAAATATTTCTTTTAAGAAAGTATGTATTCATGCCTAGAAGATTATATCAAGTCTACATTGTTGTTCATCTTGTTTCCTTAAGTTATTGGAAAATTGTTCCAACATGGAATCCTTAAAATAGATTTTGGTGTTTTGAGGGATTAGTGATTTGATTCTGGATCCAAAAATATCTTTGGATACCAAAAGAAAAGGGACAAGTGAAAAGAAAAGCCTTTCATGTGTCTATTTTTATGTTTTGGTTCCAAAATTTAACTAACTCTTGCTTTTAAATCTCCAACGACTGCATTTAGGAGTGGGCCAATAGCTGCAATTAACATGCATAATTGAAAGAGATGAAGAAACTGTTTGCCAGTAACAAATTGCATCATCACTGGGAAAAGGAAAGCTTAAGGGCCAGAATATAACAATTCTCACTATTACTAACTCTCAATTCTTAAATGCATAATCAGAGACAAAAACACACACAAAGAGAATAACTAACCTGTAATTTCTTTTGTTTGTGTTTTTTCTGCTGCATCCAGGTTTATTGTTACCTATAAATAACACTTTTTTTTTCAATGAGATCTAATGCACTGTAATTAAGGTTGATTTTTCAGTTTAAACATATAGTTATATTTTCACGAATTCTGCAGGTTTTTTCAGTTAATTTCATTCTGTTTCAGAAAGAAACTAACATACTTTTATACAACATCATGATATATAGATGAATTGATTATTGACAGAATATAAAGGATGGGATAAATTTAAGAAGGTGGCAGTGAAGAAGGAAAATCGAGTTAATTGAAGTATAGAAGCATTTATATTTGTTCAATCGTGTGGAGATTAGGTAAACAACCTTGTCAATTTTCTATGGTTAGAACTATCTTGTCATTACTCATTACTATAATTATTAAGCTATAGCTATTGTGTCCCACTTGTTTCATCCTTTTAAATCAAACAACCTGTTTCAAGCAGTGAAATTGATTATGAAACTAGCCACGAAGAGGATAAGGTAATATAAAAATAATTTTAGATGTTTTTCACTGTCTAATATACTATGATAAAATATCAAATTAGCTTCTGAACAATGCGTATGACAAAGTGCGATATTATTAGAATCGATTAATGCAATGTGAATAGTTAATTTTTGTTTTCAAAGATTAAAAGGTTTAAAATTATTTTATATTATGTACGTGTATGTCATTAATGCTTATGCTCAATATAAGAATAAGCTCCATTAAGTCAACTTTGAATTCACACTAACTTTTTAATAAATAAAAATCCTTATAATGTATCGGATTAACGTCGGCTAATAAACTTAATCAATTTTAAATTGAAAGTATCTATTTTAAATTCTTTTAATAAATAAAATTATTTGTGATATTAGAATCGATTTGTTGATAATAGACGTAATTATTAAAAATAAATAAAATTATTCTTAGTCTACTATATATGTTAATATTAAATATTTTTAGTATTTATATTTATTTAAATTAATTGACACTAATTTTCTTATAAGCTAATGTTGATTAGGTTGATATTAACATAATACATTTTTAATATCTACATTAGTGAAAAAAGAGCATAGCATGATAATGAATAATAATGATTTTTTTGCATCAAAATGCAGTGTCATACTTGTAAATATCGTAACTTTTTTTTGTAACTAGTCATCCATTAGACATTATAAGGGTAAATGATGACAATCTTTCTCTCATTCATCATTGAAAATGTTCAAATGACGATGATTAAGTGACTTAATCTTCGTTGTAAAGCTTACAAGTGTTAAAATAGTTTCACATTTTAACTTCTCCCTGCAAACAATTCTTCTCCCATTATTGTCGAAGCATACAAATCCACCACTGTTTGTCATTATTTAAGATTGTTTTTGGAGCACTTGGCCACGGTTGAACTTCACATTGACATTGGTCACTCCATTTGTTGTGCTCCTCGTTGCAACAACCAAATGTGGTTTCCCTTTTTGTCCCACCAAGTCACCGTCACCTTCTTCGAACCTCTAAGGCACTGTCGTTCTCTTTTTCTTCACTATCGTCGCTGCATGCGTCTTCAACTCTGCCTTTTAGCATTTAGAGGCATTTCGCCTTTCTTCCGCCATCTTTCTTTAATCTTTTGGGCTACCACGAGTTTCCTTGTCTTATGGTGGGTTTGGGGTCGCATTTTGCGAGGGCTGGTAGGCCTCCTCTCATGTTCTTCGCAGTGGGTAATTTTTTTTGGTGGGTTTACTGCGAGTCTTCACCATTCTAGGATAGAGATTACATTTTTCTATATTTTATAAATTAAAATTTTTGAATATGTATAATTAAACGTGTTAGTGTTAATATTGAGTTATGATAAAATGTGTGAAATTGAGTTTGGATGAATTTAAATTGTATTTTATTTTGTTGATGTATATTATGTTTAGAGAAACTTTGTTGGTACTACATGTGATATATATTATTCAAACATGTAAGTATTGAGTTTGGAGTGTCTGACCCCCAACAAATATTATTTATTTATTTTTTATCTGTTACACTATTTCATTGAGCATTTGTTGGCATGGACAAAAACTAATTTTGATCAAGTATCTATAGAATATAGATATGAATTGAAGTTGAATTAATTTATCACATATAAATGATGATTACAAGAGAGGGGTTAAAGAGTTTATAAGGTGTGCTCAATGCAATGCCGGTAGTGTAGAAAACATAGTAATGATGAAATGTTCTTGTGTGAGTTGTTTGAATGAGAGAAGATTGAATTAATGTTGTCGAAACTAGAGAAAATCTTTTCTGGGATGAATTTTTGAAGAATTATACACATGAATGTGGCATATGGTGAATTGTTAGACATGTCCAATGTGTTTGAAACACATGAATATGTTGTTTGGATAATGGACGATAGATTAGAAGACATGATTCATGATGTTGGAGTATAGTCCTTTTCTGAAGCGGTGCATGAAAAATGTCTATTGATGTAGAGACTTCGTGATATCCTAGTCCAACTAACTTTAGGCGATTATCAACAATGTTAAGGTTGATAATTTTGAAGGCATTGAATGAATGGAGTAATAAATCCTCAACTCTTGGTTTCTCAATGATTCTTCTAGTAGGTGTCTCAACTCTTCATTCTCACTCCTCAACTCCTTGTATTGCCATTGTAAAGCCTCCACCCTTTCCTTAATATCCCCATCATGTCTCCTTAAGTCCTCGATCATAGCCCTCAATTATGTTAGCGTGTTGGATGTTTCTTCTATCATTTTCCTATCCTCTTCCTCACTTAGTGTTTCTCCCTCATATTATATGACGCATGATAGATTTACATGTCCTATGATAGGAGTCAAAATGTTCTAAGTGAAAATCCTTAGATACAATAAACTAGAACATTAAAATTGTTCTTCCTATTCTCGATCACCATTATAAAGCAGACCTTCTGACCCCTTAGCTTCTCACCTGTTCTTTTTTCATTCAAGCCCTTTTTAAGATATTATCCCACTTTATTACCTCTATTAATCTCGCAGTTATATTTAATAACAAACAATTACAAATTATCCTAACCTTCAATACCATTAGATTCATTTCCCCAATCAATGGATGTCTTCAACGTTGGGCCTAATGGTCTACTCAGGATTGATCTTAGAAACCCAATCAAGATTGTGCCTAACAACACACTTTTCTACATAAATATCATTATCCATCTCCTTCATTCATACTCATATCTTTTACCCACGTCCATCTCCTTCATTCATTCTTATTTTCTTCCTTTACACACATCTTTCATCCATCTTCTTCATCTAGACTCATCTCCTTCATTCACACCTATCTCCTTTATAACACCCATTTCCTTTCTCAATATATCTTCTTCCATTACAATTTTTTTTCTATTCTTTTTGTTTTATTCCTTTTAGTGATGAATTGTATGAGAAATTTTTTTCTTTAAAATTACTATCACTAGTACAAAATGTGTTTTTAAACTCGCACATTATACCTCTGTTTATATCAAACCGCTGCCTATTCAGACGCGGTGGCAGTTTTGTAAATAAAGAAACCTTATAGGCCTCGGTTCAAAAAAAACCGGTGCAAAATAGCTATACTATTTCGGTTTTAAAGGCAACCGGTGCCTAAACATGGTAAAAAAATAATACTGCTTCGGTTGCACGCAGAACCGAAGCATAAAGATCTGCAACACGTCAAATCAGTCAAGAATAGGCACCGGTTAAATTAAAGAACCGAGGCCGTATAGGCCCAGATCCTCGTGGCCCTAGACCTAATTTAAGGGTGAAACTTCTTTCCCTTTTAACCGCACACCGCACACCGCACACCGCACACCGCACAGCAGCATATCTCTTTCTTTCCCTCGCACCAGATCCCTCAGATCCTCATCTTCAACGCGCCCCAGCAGCCACGCTTCTTCCCTTTCTCTTCTTCCCTTGAGGCGCGGCGATGCGAGGTGAGGCGCGGCACTGCGAGGCGCGGCCAGGTGAGGCGCAGCGAGGCGCGGCCAGGTGAGGCGCAGCGAGGCGCGGCGATACGAGGCGAGGCACTGCGAGGCGCGGCGAGGCACTACGAGGCGCGGCCAGGTGAGGCGCGGCGAGGCGCGACGAGGAAGGCGGTGGCGCGTTGCGAGGACGACGGCAGCGGAGTGAATCGATTTTGCATTTTAGGGTTTCTGAAATTTCATTTTCAGATTTGGGATTTTGTTCTTGTTTTTGCAATTTAGGGTTTGAGTTATTCATCTAATTTTGGGGTTCTTGTGTTATCTGAGTTTGCTGATTTTGTGAAACATATCTGAGTGTGCTGATTTTGTGAAACAGTGTGCTGATTTTCAGTCTGTTTCAGTTCGTTTCTCAATTCATTTTTCAGTTCGTTTTTCAGTCTGGGATTTGAAATTAAAATTTGAAATTGAAATCAGATACGAAAGAGGGTAAAGAAAAAAAAGTATCCTACTACCTCGGTTTAGGTTCTAACCAAGGCCGTAGAGACAAACAAAATGAACCGGTTAAGAACCGAGGCAAAAGGACTACCACTATTTGTCTCGTCTGAATATGCCTCGGTTCAAAAACCGAAGCCTATGACTAAAATGAACCGGTGCCGTATACTGTTTATGCACTAGTGTATATTAGAGTTTGTCACACCAACAGAAACTAAGGTAATATTAAAGTAAATTAAATAACTTTTTTATTTCTCGTAGGTATCATTTACATTTGCTTTTAAACAATATCAGAAAAGCTCTAAGAACCTTTAAAAAAATGTGATATTTTTTTTTTATAGATTTTGATATAAGACACTTAGGTGACATTGTTGAACTTTTTAGTTGCTCTTACATACTTCAAATATTTGTTACTTTCTGGCGATTTCTTTTTAATTTTTTTGTGATCTATACTACACTTAGGTTTCGTGTTTTATACATTAAGTTTCTCCATTCTAATTTATATCTTTTAATAGGTTTTCAAGTGTGTTAGTTCATATTTTAAGTGATTAAATATTTCGGATGCAAAAATGCGGTTGTAAAAAAATATTATCAAGATAATGGAACTAATCACTCTCATTATAAAGAAATTTAGTGTATTCTTTTAAACAATTAACACTGTAACATACATACATACACACACACACACATATATATATATATATATATATATATATATATATATCTTTCATAAGTGAAAGAAAAGAGAGGGAGGAAAATGGCTAGATAAAAGTTCTACTGGTTAGGTGGTGAACTTTACGTATAATAATTTTATTAGTTTTATGTCATAAATTATTATATATAATAGATTTATTAGTTTTATTATATACTTTTCATTTTATTAGTTTAATTATACTAACAATATTTTATAATTACCTTTTTAATTCTTTAATTAAAAATACGATATATAAAATAATATCATACTCGTTCACATTACTATAAATTTTTAACTGATTAATAATATAATTTTTATTTTCATAAATCGTTAAAAGTAAAATTTGATATGTAATTATCTTGTTATCCTTAGTATTTAATTATTATATTCAATTTTACTTTTTATTAGTAAAAGGTTTTTATCAAAACATTTAATTTAGTAAAAATAACAATGTGATTCTTCGGTTTATTTAAGTTAAATTGGCATTATTAATCTCATAAATTAGTAATACATACTGGTTATGAATTTTCATTTTATATAAATTAAAATAGTTAATACTTACTATGTGTTAATGATGTTATAGCTTATCAGATAAAAAAAATTACATTGTTACATTTTAAAAATTAATAGAATTAATTAAATATCCTATTAAGGGAGAGATTAGACTGATTAAAAATATAAATAGTATAAAAGATTTTTAAACCGATATTTTACTCAGTTTGTAATAAATTTAAGATTGTATATAAATTATGTGAATCACTTCCACTTAAACAAATTGTAGTCACATTAGTTTAAGTTACTTAGTTTGTTATTTGTACTACGATAAAGCCCATATATATTTAGACTAATGACGAACTTATGAATCGTGAACATGTTCCAAAACTTTTTTATTTGACTATATATATATATATATATATATATATATATAATTTAATTTGATGTTATGATCCAATATAAGTGTATATTTATTTACTTAAACCATCGAACATTTATATTATTGTAAAAATTACATGCAACATGACAAGAAACATTTACAAGTAAATTAATGATATAATAACTTTAAAGAAATAAAAATAAATTTAGAGGGACTTTGCTTAATAAAATTAAAATTAGTAAATAAAATGATTATATATAAAGCACTAAAAAATATTAAATTTATTTTTATTTAATTAATTTTAAAAATTTAATGAATATGTCACAGTATTATAATTATTAATAAATACTTATACGGTCACGCGTGATGATGATAAAACTTAAAATTAAAAAGGAATCAAAATCCAGGATGGTGCTTAGTTGGTGATGCGAAATCAACAAAATAGACAGAATATAATAGTTTTAAGAAATTTAAATTTGTACTAGAAAAAAAAGTTTGTTGATTAAATTTGGTCTGAAATGTAGCGTCCACCATCGTTTTTTGTCTTTTTCCCTCTCCATCATTACTTATTAATTAACCATACCTAAACTATTTAATCTTTCAAAATTATGTGGACATAAAAAAAATATTATTGAAAAAAAATCAGTTGAAAGTTTGAAATACTCTTTTAACTATTTGATAAGATATTTTTGAAAAAAGGAACAATTTCGTATAATTTTACAGCAAATATAAAAAAGCTAATTTTTAACCTACTAAAAAGCACTTCATCGATTAAGTGATTCGAAATGGAATCGCTTACGTGACAGTCTGGTGAGTGAAATGGCTGACTTTTACCACTGAAAAAAATGAATCCAATATGTATAGTATTCGTATGGAGACTGTAACCGTAAACTGACGCTAACGGCGTTCTACATAAAAATATACGTATTTTTTTTTTTTTTTTGGAAAATGTCATTAGATTCCTACATGCATACTTTTAACTGATTAAACCTTTTTTATCAAGTTGAAAGACTAATTAAAGTGACAGTTTTCTTTTTTTTTTGAGAAGTTTATTTATTTTCTTCTTCCACTTACCTTCTTTCCCATGTTTGATACCGCAATGCAATCTCTTTCAGTCTCTCTTTCTCTCTCCACCGTTCACTTCCTTCAGTCATCTTGTACTCTCTCTATCTCTCTATAAAAGCAAAGACAACTAGCCATAAACTGTTCCCACTCTCTCCTCAAACCCACACACAATCACAAACTTACCTTTTTCACCCATGGCTGACCCTTACTCCAATTTTTTCTCATCCTCTTCCTTCTTCCGTTTCAATCACCATTTCCCATCTTCAAACCCTTCTCCTCACGCTCCCTATGTCCACCACAACTTCATCAACCACTCCAAAACAACCGACACCACTTTTTTCCACTACCACCACCACCACAACCATACTTCTTCCACAACTGCAACTTTTTCTTCTTTTCCACCTTCCCCTCCTTTGAGAGAAGAACTACCCCTTCTGAGACTCAGTCCGGCCAAGCAAGAGGAGGAGGAGGAGGACCTGTCTTGCACTGGACCCATGGATGTGGAGGAGAGGATGCACATCCACCCCAAAGAGGAAGAAGATGATGAAGATGGCACTGTCACTGTTGCACTCCACATAGGGTTGCCAAGCCCTAGTGCTGCTGAGATGGCTTCCGTCCTCTCTTCTTCCTCGGAGACCACTGACAAAGATCATGGAGATGGTGCTGCTGAGGATTCTTCTGCTGGCTTCAGACTCAACAAGGGCCAGTACTGGATCCCTACTCCTTCTCAGATTCTCATTGGTCCTACTCAGTTTTCTTGCCCTGTTTGCTGCAAAACTTTCAACAGATACAACAACATGCAGGTATATGTCACACATATCAATGACTGCCACACAAGGTTTTTAAATTGCAGAACTGCTTGCAACTTCTCATTTTTTTTTTATATCGTAACAAATAACAGTGGATGCAACCGTACTTGTGGTCACCGACACCCCAAAACTCTTGATGTTGCTGCAGAAAATTGTGGTTCCAGACTTATTTTAGAAGCTATACACACCTCCATCACCCTTTCGAATTCTTTCTTCGTGTCCCTTTTCTACTACTTTTTTTTATAAGGTTTTCTTGCTCTACTTCCTTTCTAATTCAAGGTCCCAAAAGAAAAAAATTAAAATAAAAAGATTTTTTTCCTTTCCTTTGCTTCTGCTTCTCCTTTCTGTCTATAACTTTCTTCCCTGATTTGAACCTCTAACGGTTCCTAGATGCTTCGATGGAAAGAGGAAAAGCTTGGGTTGCAATCTATGCTACTTGTCTTCTGCTTTTCCTTTCCTTTCCTTTCTTTATTTTTTCTATTTATAAATTGTTTTCATCCTTTTTTCCAGGTCTATATACCTCGATTTCGCTTCTAGTCATGATTTTATTTGATCTTTTTAACGAGTTTAATTTGGGGTTGTTTTTTGCATGGTGAGCGGGTTTGATATATAAAATTTGGTTAAATAATGAACGAGTGGTTTCTGATCCAGACTGAGACTGGGATCAGTACCTTACCACCTTTCCTTTTCGTTGATTAAACAACTCAAGCTATGTTCCTTATGCCTTCAGTACATTGAAGTCTGTGCTCTTTATATATTTTGGTAGAACTGAAAATCTTGCAGAGTTTCTTCCAGATCGCTCAGATAATTACACCAATTTCGTTTCTCTTTTGTGGTCCTTTGCTTCTGAATGCCCCATACATGGGACATAGCTAGCCTACATCTACTCCTCTCTTTACCTTTTTCGTTTGTCCTCCTTCTTTTACCATTGCAAACAAAACTATGAAAGAACTAGTACTCATCTAAATTTTATTAAATTTGCTCTTTACGAATATAGCCCTTTTGTTCTTTTGAAGCGACCACTATCAAAGCATACATATATAACACCTCCCGCATTCGTCTTGATTCCCAGATGTATATTCCTTTATTTTGGAAAGGAAGCTGTACTCCAAATCATATCTTAGCACCTTTCTGGTTGTTATATCTTAATATTATGCTCTACAAATTCACTGTGAAAAAAAATCTTGAAATTAACTAACTTAACGAAACTGATTTCTTCTTGTTTCAACTTAATTTGTTTTCTTTATTGTAACATTTTTGTGTGCTTTGACTGAGGGGTGTTCAGATGCATATGTGGGGGCATGGATCACAGTACAGAAAAGGACCTGAATCTCTGAGGGGTACCCAACCAACGGGCATGCTGAGGCTTCCTTGCTATTGTTGTGCTCCGGGGTGCAGAAACAACATTGATCACCCGAGATCAAAGCCTCTCAAAGACTTTAGAACACTTCAAACGCATTACAAAAGGAAGCATGGGATTAAACCTTTCATGTGTAGGAAATGCGGTAAGGCTTTTGCGGTGAGGGGCGATTGGAGAACTCATGAGAAGAACTGTGGCAAGCTCTGGTACTGCATCTGCGGCTCCGATTTCAAGCACAAGAGATCTCTTAAAGACCATATTAAAGCTTTTGGAAGTGGCCATGCAGCTTATGGAATCGATGGTTTCGAAGAAGAAGATGAGCCAGCATCTGAAGTAGAACAAGATAACGATGATTCCACACAGTGATTAACGAGACTGCTGGGTTTATGTATGTGAATTATCCTAGTTATTTTGTCCAACGATTGGGGAATATATATATATATATATATATATATATATATATATATATATATATATATATATATATATATATATAAAGCGTTGGCTTCCTATTCAGCACTATATATAAGCACCAAGTTTAATGGAAAGTTAATTTCTTCTTCTTTTCCTTTCTTCTGTTGGTAATATTAGCTAGGACTAGAGACTGGATACAAAACACAAAGCTGGCAAAGCTATATAAAAATATCCAACTTTGAATTTGTTCTCGTGTATAAGACATCGTTCCCTTCTCTTACTATGAGATGCTTAGAATTATTCTTATTTGATTTCTATCTTCAGCAAAAGCATAGCTTAAGCTCATTGATTATTGATTAATGATAAAGTAATGTCTCAAGTTCTATTTAAATTAATTCACTGCATGTTTTTCTTTATTAGTGTGGGTTCATTTTGCGGAGCTATCAGTAGAGGCGTCAGATATATTTACGTGTAATTTATCAGATATATATTTTGTACTCTTCTTTTATCCGTTTAGTATATATGCATCTATGGTTTAAAGTTGTTATATACTATAACTTTCGCCTCAACTACAATTTTTGAAAACTCTATATGACACATTATAATGACTGGTGAATCAATGGGAACAATAAGTGCAATTTTAGTAATCAGAAGCCAACGATGACCATAAACGTAATTTAATGAAAAAGCAGTCAAGATGAAGAAAAGGCTTTTCCCCCTCTCTCTGAAATACATTATATATAATCATCTCTAAACTTTGGGGGACATGGTGCATGTGCATGAAGAAAATATACCTGTGGGGCATTTCAGAGATATTATGGCATCGATAAGTTGCTTGGGTGAAGATGACCTAATTGGTACGTATTGAATAATAAAATAAGTGTAGAATTTGTGTGCGGGAAAGAGAAAAAAGTGAAGGTAGGTTATGAGTGGAGGGTAAATTAAAGGGGTGAGGGTTTAAGGTGATGTATTTGGAAGAAGGAAGTATATTAGGGGTAATTAGATAGGCTTTTCATGCTGCGAAACTGAAATATACGTCAGCTTTTTGTTGGGGTGGTGCATATGATGCCCTTTTGCTTTGGGTAGTGGAGAAGATATGTGTTTGTTGATAGATGGAACATATACCATTTCAGATTCACCCTTGCTTGGAAAATTCAAAGCAAATGATTAGCTTTTTAAGAGAAATACATATTATAAAGGAGGATATCAAAAGACATATAGGTAGGATGGGTGATATCATAATGGTCCCAGTGTGAAGTTTGCAAGGTATGAGGGTACTACTGCAATGAAGTGGATCTCATTTGCAGCTTTGGTTAGAGAGAGAGAGAGAGAGAGAGAGAGAATGGGCAAAAGTTGTTCAAGTGTTGTGCTGTGTTGAGAGAGATGAAAACTGCAAAACTGTGGAGCCCAAGTTGTGTTGGTTGGGCTGATTGGCAACATATACCGATGCCTCCTACAGTGCATACACACCTCTCTTCCATATCTGATGGATAAACTGTACACTGAAACGACCTTTCAGCAAATTTTGACCTCTTTTCTCTGCTCTATTTTAGGTGGAGTCTTCAATCCATATGGTACGTACATGTATACGTGATGTACAATTCACACCAATGTCAAAAACACCCCACCAATAATAATAATAATAATAAATATAGAAACAAATCAAATGAAACATCTCTTCTCTTTCTTTCTGCATGCCTTCCTTCTCTTTGCTTCCCTAACAGGACCTGCTTATACTTCTATTTAAGACAGATAAATATTACAGAATATATAATCATTTAGGTCGTACATTCAATTAATTAAGTCTTTCTCTTTGAACTCCAAAATAAAAAGCGATGAAAAATGACTAAGTGTTTTGTGAGGGTAAGAAATGGTGGGAATTGAATGGATGAACTGAACAGCAAACTGTAATTAAAGCATTTATTGACCATCAATATCCCACCCTTTTGTTGTGGAGACCAACCCTACCACTATATTGACCTGTTGAGACTCTCCTACCTCCATCAGATCATTTCTCTCTCTACAGAGTCGTGTGTGTCTCTCACCATCATCTTTTGTGTGTGGCATTTGTGCTTTTATGGCAAGTCCCTATCCTAAAACCACCCATACCCCCAATATGCCCTGCACTGTGATTACGAAACAACCTCCCAAACGACTGATCCACAATAATCATCACTTCAATTTTCTTTCTTTTTTTTAAATAATAGCGTAGAATAATTCAAATGTTATAACATTAAAAAGGACTCAAAGTGATAATAAGTACGTAGCGTATGTACAACTCCATGCATGTACATGCATCCTTTAGTGTTACAGATAAAACAACTATTGGACCATAACATATAAGAAAAGTGATGAATGATGTGCTAAAATGAGAGGAAAAGATAAGTAGGAAAAGGAAAAAATTGAATAAAAAAGAGAAAAAGAATGTGAGAATATATGAAAATTGTTGAACACATCTGGTGCAGCAATAAGAGATTAAAATTAATAAATGATTTAATGTGAACAGTGTTGGGAGGTAGTTCTACAGCCCCATGATATACCGTGCCATGAACATGTAAAGGAGACCAAACAAGCCAACACGCAAGAATATGTTATGTGGTGTATTCTCCTTTTTGCATTCATATTCCAATACAGTAGGGACATCTTTGTCTCCCTCGGCTCGAATAACTAGTTCCTCCCCTTTCTCTCTCTATATATATTATAAGTTGCTGAGGTGGAATTTTCCTTTTCATAAGACCATGATAAAAACCCACCTTAGAAGAAACAGGGGGTTCTGGTGTGTGAAAAAAATATATATATTCTTAAGGGATAATGTTTTGAAAATTTTAGGTGCGTGTATATAATCATATGCGGCGCCCTAGATTGTCGACACTAATAGAGTTACTAAAAATTCTTCTAAATTTTACTACTACTATGCTAATTAGTTGCATTTTTTTTTCAGATAAAAATGAACTCAAAATTACTTTTCGAAGATTCCTTTTAAATAAGTTCTCAAGTATTTGAATCAAAATAATAATCAACAGTTTGCATATATTTTTTATAAACAATTTAGTTACCAAACAACAACGTCAAATTATTATAAGCAGACTTCATTTAACCAATTCTAATTTTAAAACATGAATTTTAATTTAGATTTTATTTTTCTATGGAGGGAAGCATGCTTAATGTTTTAGTCCAAGCTATAAATGTTTTTATGTCTCTCACGAATTGGATTTCTAAAATTGTCACAAACATTTAAACATGGAGATCTTAAACTTCAAGTTGTCATCCTATAGCCACTGAAGGATCTCTATCAACTAATAACTCATATTGATTTGTGTAATAAGTATGATTTACAATAGAGCATGGGCCTTTTGTGCTCACATAATATCCTATTAGAGTTTTGGTGGATAATTCCATATTTTATTGTTGTATGGACTAAAGTTTTTCTTCAAGTGCTCTTTGTATTTGTTATTGTTGTTAAAGTTTTTCCATGAAGAGTTGCTCCATAACTACCATGCATTCATTCATTCCTTCCTCCATTTGGAGCTTCATCTTCCTACAGGCCTCATGACTCAAGGATTTCCTCTCATATGCCTTCATTGTGATCACTTTGAATGGAATGGTTGTCATTGACTACATCATTAACCTTGTCTTGAATGGTTCTTGATAAGAAAGACGTTGTCTCAAGTATATCTAGAGAGTCTTCATCATGATTTTTGTACGTGCTTCTTCTTTCCAATACGACTAACCACTTTTGATTGGCTAAATCATTGACAAAAATATTTGTCTTGCTTAACTAGCCATAATAAATGGTTCCTCAATATAACTCATCTTGTTAAGATCCACCAAAGTAAAATCGAGGTCATGTGTCCCCACACCCAAATTGTTATAAACTCATTTACACTTGAAAACTAACACTCTAAAACTGACAATCATCTTGTTTCTTTTGTTTGTAAACGGAGGGTTCCCAAATCCCTAACCTCATTCTCCTTTTCCTTTATCATCTGGCAAAACATATTTCTCTTCTTTCTTCCCCAATATGCGAGGCCTTATATGAATGCCTGAAATTATCAGTTGTTGCGTCCTTTGGTAGTAGTCAAAGTCGGCGCCACTATAGAACTTGTGTTTGAGACCACCACCAAAGCAACCGCAGGCACCACTAGTGCGAACGAGGAGCATTTGACGTCTCGTCATCTCTGCGAGACATATTTGCGTAACCCAAGGTTATTGCTCCCTCTACAACCATCACAGCTTGCATCCGATCGAAACTTCGACTCGTTAGCGATTGTTTCTCCCTTTCTTCTCTCTGTTTTTTTTTGTTATTTTTTGTGAGTGGATATGGGTGCTGAAAATCGAAGATGGAAAAATCGGTGTTGAAGGGGACTGAATTTGTGCCTATGAGATTCGAAGGTGATGGTGACACTAAATATGATCATGTGTGGGTGTTGGTAAGGCTAGAGCGGTTATGTTCTATGCAGGTTTTTTGTTGGAAGGTGATGGTTGATTCTGTTTGGTCATGTGGTGAATGGTTGTTATGGAGATAATAGGTGTGTATGGAGGAAATAGCCTTGTCGTTCTATGGTTATTGAGTGAATTAAAGATGATGCTGGTGCGTGGAGTTCAGAGGGTTGCTTGAGGTTGTTAGTGGATGGTAATTGGTTGATGATGGAGATGAGGATTGCATGAGTATAATGAAGGTTTAAGCTCGTGAACAAGTCACTAGTAAAAAAACAACTTTTAAAGGCGCCCAATACGCTTCGATTTTAGAAAAACCGAAGCATATTCAAACACGGTGGCGTTTTTGTAATTAATGGAAACTTATATGTTTCGGTTAATGGGGAACTGGTGCCTGAAAGTGCTACTACCTCGGTTGTCTAAGCTACCCGAGGCATAAAACTGTCTTGTAGACTGGCTAGCGTTTCATGAAGGGGATACCGCCTCAGCTCGACGCAGAACCGATGCCTAAACACGCTACTACTGCACCTAAAATAGAATGGTTTTCAGTTCCTCTTCTTCTCTCTCACTCAGATCTCCTTCTCAGTTCCTCTTCTTCTCTCTTCTCTCTCGCTCAAATCTCAAAGCCACCACTCCGCTACTCCGCCGCTCCGTTGCTCCGTCATCGCCACTTCGTTGCTTTGCTTTCACGGTACCCTTCTCACTCTTCCTCTTTTTCTCAAACGCTCAGATCTCCTTCCCACAGTTCCTCTTCTTCTCTCTTCTCTCTTGCTCAAATCTCAAAGCCACCACTCCGCCGCTCCGCCTCTTCGTCGCCACCACTCCGTTGTTCCGCCGTCGCCACCTCTCCTTCAACGTCGCCGCTCCGTTTTCGCTGCCCAAAGCCATGGCTGCATCCCACCCCGCAACCCCAACCCGTGACGCGATCTCAGATCTCACTCCACCACCGGACGCGATCTCAGATCTCACTCCACCGCCTAGTGCGGCTCGTGCCAGTGGTGGAGCCGCTGGCCAAGCACTCGGTCCAGCCCCCTTCTGGTGCCAGTGGTGGTCACGGCAAAGCGTCTCTGCGGCGCAAAGGAGTTTCACTCTTCAGTGACTTCGCCACTATTGGTGCAGGTTTGGGGACTTCGCGACTGTTGGCGGAGGTTTGGGGACTTTGCGACTGTTGGCGGAGGTTTGGGGTTGTTGGTCATCCGATTTGGGGGTTAGGGATTTGAATGGGGTTTTGACTGGATTTGGGGGTTAGGGATTTGAACGGGGTTTTGACTGGATTGGGGGTTAGGGATTTGAACGGGGTTCATCTATTGCTGATTCAAAAACATTCATCACAGCTGAAGATGACAAGAACAATCAATCTGCTTGTTCCCTATTCCCTGATTCAATTTTTATTTCAATTTTTGGGTTTCTGAATATGCTTGTTCACTATTCAATTTTTGGGTTTCTGCTTGAGAGCTCCAGTAACAGAGGCTGGTGGAAAATCCTTCTTGTTTCACTGAAAATGCGGAATTGAGTTGTTGTGTTGGTAGCTCTGAAAGTGGGAAGGTGAAATGATGATGGTGGCAGTGGAAGATGGGTGTCTGCTTATGCATAAGAACATACATCAAGAACATCCTAAAGGTTGAAAAAATTAAAAAACAAACACGTTACTGCCTCGGTTACCTAAAAACCGAGGCATAAATCCTATCTTTTTTAACTCAGTTCACAATCGAGGCATAAAACCTACCCCTTTTTACCTCGCCGGTATATACTTCGGTTGTAGAACCAGTGTCTATAAGCAAAAGTAACCGGTGTCATATCCTCTTAGTGCATTAGTGAGTGTTTGTGTTGGGCTAGGTGAAAAGAAACTTTTCTATACCAGTTGTACATTTAACTGGTATAAAAAATGATATTTTCTATATTGGTTCTAAAATCGGATATAAAAAGTCAATACTTTCTATATCAGTTCCAAAACTTGTATAAAAAGCCAATTTTAATTGATATAGAAGGCTTTTTTGCATTAGTGACCCCTTGAGATTCAACATCAATGCTTGTATTTGGATAATTAAGTTTTTTTTATAATGTTATCTTATGAATAGTATATATTGATAAATAATTGATAAAATTTTATAACTTGAATTATATATTCTATTTATAATACTCTTTTTGTAAATTAAATTACCGTCTCTTTTGTTTGTTATTCGTTATATTCTTCTTTTTACAATGATAACTTTAAATTAAGGATATTGTAGTTGTAAATTCTAGTTGTAAATACACACAGCTAATACAAATTGCACTAAGCCTAATAAGTATTCATGAGTAAATTCCCTTATATGCTATCTACC
The DNA here is from genome assembly GCF_016808095.1 of Vigna angularis. Taxonomy (NCBI): domain Eukaryota; kingdom Viridiplantae; phylum Streptophyta; class Magnoliopsida; order Fabales; family Fabaceae; genus Vigna; species Vigna angularis. The sequence continues at coordinate 39,247,067 of NC_068971.1, forward strand.
GAACAATATAATTCTTTTAGTTGTATAATTTCTTAAGCATTTTAAATGTAGCGAACCTTTAGATTCAAATTAGTTCTTTGTGGTCAATCACACAAAGAAGGACGATATTGAGTTGATATGCAAGTCAATGATGATTAATATTCAATTTAATTTATATATTTAAGATAAATTTGTAACTATTTATAAATAATATATAATTTACTAGAAAAGCTATAATGAGCGTTTATTGCAATTCAATCATAAGATTTTGATAGATCCCTTAGTAGAATTTTTGTCCTGCAGTAGACTCTTTCATATCTTTATTATAACCACTAGGCCCACATGCATTTTATTTTATCAACTAGACACTTTTATTGTTAACACCATTTTTTTATTTTTATTTGAAATATATATATATATATATATATATATATGTATGTATATATTATTCTAAAAATATAAAAATGAATATTGAAAACTACAGAAAATTTTGTTTATAAAACATTTCTAATTAGAAAAAAATAAAAATAGAAATTAAAAATATAAAAAAAATCAAATTTTTTAATTGAAATTCATAAAATAGAAAAAAGAATTAAAATTTATTAAAGAAAGTGTTATTTAGAAAGCAAATATAAAAATAGAAGTTAGAGCTTTTCTGTGTTTTTTTTTCAGAAGTTTGAGTATTATAAAATTTGTAAGGAGTATAGTTAAATAGAAAGATTTAGTAGGGCGAATTATATTGAAAAGAGTTTTTTGGAGACAAAGATTCGGGGTAAATGTTATGGCACTAAGAACTTAACTTCTAACGTTTGAGTTCCGAACATTACGAGATCATGCCATACTTAGCTACACACAAAAGTATTATCAAAGACACGACTCCATGATAACTAGACAAATGAGTAGTAATGGAGCATAACTATATTTTTATGGCATATAGTGTAAACAATAAATCATCAATGATCCATCAACATATGAAAGATTAACCTAACTTGCAAATGAATTAACATCTAATATTTATGTTATTTCTTACTATGAAATAAATGATTGTTTATTCTGTACATTATCTCAATATATGACAAAAATACAATTGTAAAATAGCAAAATGTTGTATATAAGTATAATCGAGTTTTTCCTTGAGCTATATAATAGAATACTCCAAATGTTAATTAAATACTTGTTTATTAATTATAATTTAATTTGAATAATGATTTTTATCGATAAAAGTATTTCAATTCATCTCAAAACACTTAAAATAAAAAGCAATTAGACTAGCGCTACCGCACATAAGGATGGAAATTTTTTGGTAAGCATAATCAATGAATTTTTTGTGTATAAAAAAGGACTCATTAGGTAACTTTACCTTATTGATTCCTTTAGATATGCAGCCAATCAGAATAAGATCAAAAGGCAATGCATGAACGTCATAATGCACAAAAATTATATCTGCATGTTTTGTGAAATATATATATTTATGTATTTGTTTTTAAATGAAATGATTACCATGCCTTGGGGTAGGAACAAAATATATGATCCTTTAAATAAATGGACCACTCTAAGAGGGCTAATTTGAGGTACTTTTGATCCTCCTCAAAGTAGATGAGACAACTTTCTTAGTGAGGCCCCCAATCAATAAAAGGAAAAGGGAAAAAGGAAAAAATAATTTTGACCCATAATCACCATAACTTTGAAAGGAAAAATATATTTTTAGTATGTATAATAATATATAAAAATAAAAAATTCATTTATAAAAAAAAAGAAACACAAATAAAATTCCTTCATTTGAAGTGTACCCTAGAGAACTAAAGTTTGGTTTTATTTCCATTTTAATTTTATTTTCTCAATTATGATTATCCAAATGACATATGCTTGGTTGCTTTGATCATTTTCTTTTCTCTTTGATGCTTGGCGATTCCCCAAGTTGTGGGTATAGGGTATTTTTTGTTTGGGGAATATGGAGAAAAAACTTCAAGCAGAAGAAAGAGACCATGCTTCGACAAAACACACACACACAAGCCGTTATCACCATATATGTGTGTGAGAAAGATTTTTGGGAGGTTCCTTTTCCTTTTTTTTCTCAAGGTGAAGAGTGATTAAAGGTTGCGTTTGACGTTCATGCCCATCGAATCAAATTGGTAAAAATCTATTCTTTTTTATTCGTTTATTTATTTGGGACATGGGGTGTGATCAATTAGGTCTACTTGCTCAGATCCTATTTGAGATAACCAAACTAATAATAAAGTTAAAGAAAGCCGCAGGCAAAGACACTCATTAGCACAACCCACACGAACAACCTTTGAAAGGTACTTCCAAACTGGAAAAGCATCATAGGATCTTCAACATCCTTATTCTTATATATGTCCACTGCTGTTTCACCTTCACAGTAAAACCATGAACTTCACAACATTAAAAACAACAAACACAAACTACTATTAAGTGATTCTTCTTTAGCTAGATGGCTAAAATCTAAGTGAGAATGTCACTGCATTATCTGTCTCTATCTTGATATGACTATACTTAATGGGCAAGTATATCTTGTTCGTTTCCCACCTCATTCAACTTTAATTCCGAACGACATGTGTGCATCACATATATGTCAATTGCCTCAGCTGAAAATAAGGTTATTACATAAAGTTCAGACCAGATGGCATCATTATTTAATGCTTGTCAAAACTTCTAATTTCCCTTCCTCTTTGATCTGGGGTACTGCTTTAACTTGTAGTTATTGTTTTTGCAGAGACTCAAACGGAAAAAGAAATTATTGCAGGAGAATCGTCATTATGCAAAGCCTTCCATTCAGTATCTTTCTATAAAGTGATTCACTGTTGTGTTTTCGTGTTTTCTTCTAATAAAACATTAAATCAGGCTTCGTATCTAGTATATTTTATAGTGATCAGTAAAAAATTTAAATCTTTAATCGATAACTTTGATATATTGGAGTATGTGGTGGCGATCGACATTTTAATTAAAAGGAAACTGTGATTATGATTAAGGGTTTGGATATGATTAAGTAGTATTAATTGCATTGATTTGTTGGATGAATGGTCTGGTTTGGTGGGGTAAGTCTCATTCTTTAAAAACTGAAAATGTTACCCCTTGGCGGGGCCATGCATGCATAGTGTTCATGATATCTTTCTCAGAAATACAACAAGAAAATTTAAAGGAGAAACTTTTCCTTTCAAAAAGAGAACTTTCACCAGCTTCCGAGAAGGATCCTATCCTTAGATGTTCATCTGAAACGAAAAATGAAAAGAGGAACAAATTGAAAAACGAAAGGTTAACATCGCACTATATATGTTGCATGCATAACAAAAGTCTCTTTTCTTTTGTGATTTACATAGGTAATATTAGAAGTTACTCTACCATCTCACGTCGTCATCATAGGCTGAAGTTGAGGATGAGAATTCAAAATTCTTGGAAACATGTAGTATAAAGCCTACGAAAAAGAGAATAAAATATCATGCAGATTCTGATGGTAACACACGCTGCTTTTTTAAAAAATACTACATGTATAACTCTTTTTAATACTCTTCTAATGTTATAAACAAACTATTACAGAACTTAATATCAAATTTGGTGACTTATTGTTTTTGTTTAGTCAACACTCAAAATGTCCTCCTTTTTAATTATTGAATTTAAATTTTAATTGTATTTTAGAAAATATGATTTTAATGTTCAGATTTCAATTCGAAAAAACTCCAGTTATTATAAGTGATGCACTTTAGTTTAGTCATATTTCACTAATATTTGTTAGATTTATTTCTAGGACGTCTAGGAATGTTTTCTTAGAAATTAGTGAACTTTTTATCAATTAATTACTTTTTCATTTATTATCTTTCGCAGTAGAGAAGGATGCACAAATGGGACGTTGGTTGGATTATTAAGGAAAATAATCAAGAAACAAATAAGAGGTTAAAGATAGCGCAAGCACTCAATGAAACATCTACAAGATATACTTAAGGAATTAATAGTTTTTTTAATAAAAAAATTTAAGATAATAAGTTTAAGAATTTTTATCTTATTTTTAATTTTTTCAAAGTGAAACTTAGATTTCCAAAAATCTCTCTGAAATGTGAGTCTTGACACCTACTCAAGTTTTCCACATTTTATAAATCACAAGTATCCTTACTTGTATTGTCTTTCATCTGGGACATGTTTGTCCTATTCTTTATCAGAAAAACTTTTAATACAAAAAAAAAGAATATAAACCTAAAAACTAATTGCGATCTTGATCAACAATTTTGAATAAGTCAAAATAATATATACATAAAATTTATATATTTGTTCATTATTAATAATATAAAAAGGTTTAGTATTAAAATTTTCTTGAATGTTTCTTCCTAGAAAAACAATAATTTTGATATTATACTTGATATGGATCTCATTTGATATTTCACTCGATTGAAGTAGAATTTTCTATCTGTACACATAAAAAAATTGTACTATAAAAATAATATTTCACTATCAAATAAAATAAAACACAATTATTTTTTACCTTCAAAAATGAAACATGACAAATTAGAAATAAAAGCAGAATAATAATTTTCATTTAATTATATTTTATTTTCTTCAAAATAAAAAGGAAACGTATGAGGGTATGAAAAACGAAGACTAGTAACTAACTCGAGACAAAGATAAAGGAAATAAAAAAGAAAAACATCTTAATAATTTTATTATTTATTATATTTAATTTTATGTTTTACTATATATTAACATATGAATACTTTATATAAAAAATATAAAATTCCAATTAATTTAATTTTCATAAATTTTCATTACGAAATTTGAAAAGTTTTGAGACCGAAACACTCCCGGCTCCCATTAAAATCATTAAGATCCGTCCTACTAAGAACAGTATAAAATCACCGTAATCCAAAATAATTCTATCACATAGAAATTCATCTCATTGATAAACAATGTCATTTTAATCAAATATCAACAAATCGTAGGTTCTCATATTCTTAAGTCATACTATAGAACTAGACTAATTATATATTTATATCTTTTTTAATTCTTCACAAATTCACTACTCAACAACTTCAAATTTAAATAAATTTTGCACAACCTCACTCCTAAAACATTCAATTTTAAATGAAAATTCAACTCCATATCAAAAGTAAAATCAATTGAAAATAAAATTAAGTCATGAGCTCTTACCTTAATTCATACCTTAAAAAAAAACTAGAAGGGTAAAAGGCTAAAATGTAGTAACAAAAATACTCAAAAAAAACTTGAAATTTTAATCAATTAGAATGTTAGAAGTTTTACATCCACTAGACATAAGACCAATTTATAATATATAAATGGGTGCAAATCTCACTTTACAAGACAATGTTATGGAATTGTAAGTTTAAAGTCCATGATACGTGTAAATCTCATCCTACAAAATATCATATATTCTAATTTATAAATTCAATATAATCCAAAAACTTTACCATTTATTACTTTAAAATCATCACTATGGAACATAAAATCAGATAGAAGAAATAAGTGAATATACTTTCGGTTATTTGATTAGTTTTTTTTTTATCATCAATAAACAAATATATTATTAATGGCACAAGGGGTGTCTCTCTTAAATTATAATGTTAAATTCTACCTAAGTATGTTTTTCAACCCTCCCAACCCTACCCTTTCTTATACAGGTTTTGATTTTACATTCCCAACCTTTTCACACTCATATCTTCCTGTTTCTCTCCCCATATCTTCATTAGTTTTGTTTCTCATGAAGCTTCCATGTCACCAAATTACTTCACATCTATAATCACCAATCCCAATATGTTAAATTGATATTCCTCAACCTCTTCTTTCTTACTATTATAAGATACGTCTTTACCTTTTATCTTATTATTATATATTTTTTATTATTTCTTTTAGTGAATTTAAGTACATGATAAAATAATCAATGGATCTTGATAATCTGCTTTTGTTGGATTCTCTTTATTCTATAGTAATACTTTAATGTTAAACTTTCAAAGAAAATTGTTATAACTATCTTCATCTAATACTTGTCATCATATTCACTGCAGATTAAATAAAAGTAATAGTTACATTGGTTTTATTATATTATATTTTTATTGTATTTTTGTATCTATTATATACTGATATAACTAAACGAATTGGAGAGTGTTGATTAGTTTAGGTTATTAATGTTGACTTTTGATTGACTGTAACTAGTTCATATATTATACTATAGGTTCAGTGGTTCCATTGGTTAACATGATTTCTTATATTATAATTGGTTAATTTGATTTGTTAGTAGAAGAGGAGAGGAGAACAAAACCTTGAAAAAATTATGTAATTAATGGAAAACACGTTTAATTAAAACCTTAATTAACCATTAGTTGGTCCTTTTCTTTAATGTTAGTGTTCTTAATGTTATATACACTTTATGGTAACGTTTCATCTCACACTTATCGCTCTCTACATTTATCATCTTCATATTTTAAAAAACTATTATGTATTATTTTTCTCTAATATTGAGAAAATATTTGTTTCCTCTATTATATATATAGATTTAGTCTTTGAATCCTGAAAATAATATTAAAATTGAATTAGAAAAGGATAATATTGATTTAACATTTATTAGGTATGGCAGAGCTATTGATGGAAGGCACGCAGAATCTCTGCTTCTGCTTATGCTTTATAAGAAAGCTTCCTTCATCCTCACACCAGTCATTGAGTGCAACTTTTTTTCCTCCATACCCATACTGCAATGGGATAAACAGGTCAGGCATGTGTTACATCCATCATAGCCATTTCACATCCTTCAACATGGTATACCCAAATTTATTACTCAGATGATTAAAGAGTCATAGAAAAAAAATGTTATGTAACTATGTATATAGTATATTGAATATGACATTTTTTTTTGTGAAAAACTTGTCTATGGAATATTATTTTTTAGTGAAAAATATGAGGAAGTTTTAAGTTTTATTATGTGGTTCCAATTTAATCAATAAAATGTGATGTTTTACCAAAATAATACTCAAGGTGGGTTTATTACGCCATTGTATACGGAAAAGGAAAGTTAAATGCATAGTGATTAGACATTTAAAATTCTTTCTTTGAAATGTTGGATATTAAGAAAAGAAACAGATTTGGTTGGAAAGAAAAATATGAGATCCACGTCTATGTTTTAAAAATTATATAATTATGTCACGTAAACAATATATTTATTTAATGATTTTGTGTATGCAAATTGTACACAAATGATTTCCCTATATATAAGATTGGGAAGGAAACTTAAATAATATCCCACGTTTCTAACAATCAAAGTGTTACTAGTATTAATTAATGTTGTTTTTTCGATATCTTGCTTCTATTTTTGTTTTGCTTTTCTCTAAAACGAAACGAGGAGCCAAACGTACATTTTAGAGAAAACCTTTTTAAAAATAATTATAACTTTTTTATTGAAGAAAAATGGTGAAATAACTTTTTAAAAGAAATGTTAAATGAAGTTGCATTTTAAATTCATATTTCGTCTCTTCCATCGCAAACTAAGTGTCCATTTCATCATAAATTAATTGATGTTAGATAAATAATAAAACAATTTTAGAGAGAACTTTTATTAAAACTAACAAACATTTTTTAATTTTCTTTTCAAACTCCTACGTTGTGTTTTAACTGTAAAGTATGCAAGTCATAAACAATATGTTACTTATAATTTGAAGAATGTTAATCATAAAAAATAATGGATATCATCTCAATCTCAAACTAAACAAGAAAGGAAAGCCTTTTTTTTAATCACATAATTAAGAGTAAACATTATGCAATAATAAACTTCATTTCAATTTATCTTCTTCTTCTTTTTCTTATAAACACAAATTCAATGTACAAATATAACAAATTAATTATTGAGTTGAAACAAAAACAAACAAGGTAAAACTAGTTAATAATTTAATTGGGCTAATTGATAAGCTAATAACTTCTAGCAGACAAAACTGATTGTTAGTTGATAAACGACTTCCATTTTGATAAGTTGACTATTAACTAATGAGTTCTTAATATATAATTAAGTTTCGAGATAATGAATTAGTTTATTAAAATAAAAGTCTTTAGTAAACAAGCTCATAAAGTAGTTGATAAATAATATAAAAGGATACAACTACATAAGTTTTACTGTATAAATAAAATGTGTATTCCTAAAAAAAAGTTTTAATATTTTTATTTTCATTAAAAAAAAATTGTATATGTGATTCTTTTTATTTGGACAAGTAATTTTTAATTAGATTAGTTTATATAACAAATATTAATCAAACTTAATTTTTATTCATTTTTCAAAAAATAAATTTTTAACTTTTTTATTTCTCAATTTAATTTACTATTATATTGAATTAATTCTTTACAACTTTTATTGTGTGTAAATTTCATGTAACATCGTGAAACATTTATTACTTTAATTTTTAACTCTAAATACTTTTTAACTTGAGCTACATAAAGAATTAAGAAATAATTCAAAAAATATTAAAAATAAGGTAATAATTAATTATCTCTGTAAAATTCAAAGGAAAAACTGAATTAAGGATGATAAAAAAATTATTAAAATACAAGATATAATAATATAAGAAAATTAAATAAAGTTAAATTAAGCTTATAAGCTATAAATTAAAAACTTCTAGTAAGTTACTTTAAGATGTTTATCAAACACTTTTATGTTAGTCAAACTACTTTATAAACTAATCAAATAAATTTATAATTATTAAGCTATCGACATTTTTAAAAATTTTAAAATGATAATAATTATTAGAAAAAAAAAGTTAATTGAGAAATGACGTCGAAAGAATAAAACGAATACTGAAATATGAACGAAGGAGAGGGGCATGAAATGTAAAAGTAAAATAAAATAACATCAAAGAAAATGAATTTAGTTTTATGTGTTTCCATGCAAAAATTAATAATATAGTAGCTAGCTAAATGATCATGGAGAGACAACAATTTGGAGTTCAGAAAGATTGAAGTGAATTGGAATATATAAATTCAAACCCTACATTTTTCTCTCTCATTAGTAAAGCATACAATAGTTTAAGATCTTATTATATATGATTAATAATATAGTCAAAATAATGCATATAAAAAGAAAATTAACTATCATTCAATAAATAAACTAACTTGTAGGTTAGGTTTAAATTCAAATTATATATCATAATGATTATTCCTAGATGTATTTCATCATCTATCATCTACATATATTTACTTATACAAATTTGAATTAAAATAACCTAATTTTGGATGATTGAAATAATTCTAAGATTACCAGTTTGGCCTTGAACTAATTTTTGGAAAGAAGTGGGCCCTGCAGATTCCTTTTTCAGCATAGTATTAGCGTCTATTCAGCATTAATTTTGTGCTATTCACAAATTTATGAACCAAAAAGAGATGACTTGGATCATGTCAGCCTCTCCAGCAAAGTTTTCTGTGTAGCAGAAAGCGTGACCATTGGATTGGTATCTAATGATTAATCAAGGGCTGTAATACTTCAGAATAATTTCATTGCTGCAGGTTTCTACAAGATTTTTCATATAATCCTGTGCATTGCAGGTTTTTGAGAGGATTGAAATTTGGACCTGCCATATTTAGGGTGGCGGTATCCCTTTATTTGTTACAGTAATTGTAATCTGATAGAGTCTAAAATTTATTTTATTTTTTATGACAGATCAAATATTAATTATCATCTTGACCATAAGTCAGGTCTCTTGATAGATCTTGAAACCCTATGTCCAAAAACACACAAATTTGCAGAGATCATGTGATCACTTTGTCTCCTCAAAGAATATTGTCGGAAATCAATTATGGTAGTTCAGTCGGTGGGCCTGACGATCTTTATTTCAATGGATACATATTTTCTTTATCTCAATGGAACATTATGCAGGGCTTGAATTTCACCCCACTTAGTTAGATACTTGAAGTAATCACGCAACTAATTAATAACCTAACTTTACATATAGCTGAAATTTTTTTCTCAATGTAGAGACATAACCTAGGGTGTAAACTGTAGCGTAATGAGAGTATATTGGGTGTGTTTGGTTGTTTAGTTTAATTTTTGGTCTGTTTGGTTTTCTTCCTAGGTAGCTACACGATATGTGGCTTAGATTACCTATTATAGCTCCCTCCTTTAAACCATTACAATTAATTTGTTTCTTGGGATTTTAGCTGCTTCAACAATGATGTCTTCTGAGGTGGAAAAAATGGCAAAGATACAAGTCACAGATCATGCCAACCAGGCAACGTTAGGCAGCATTATTGTTTCAGCTTTCGACAGTTTGAAGAAAACGCTTTAACTAAATTAAATTTGAATCATATTTTCCCAATAGCCCATGTAAGAGGTTGACAGAGCATGCAGTATTACGCAATCCATAAAAACCATGTAATTTTGGGAAGAACTGCATGATCTGTCTCCCGTTGATGGAGGTACGATTTTGCAGTATTTCAATCGGAATTTATTCAATTAATTGTCAACACGCTTTGTACATGTTATTCATGAAACATCATTTGAAAAAGTCCTTAATTAATTAATTAATGTATTTGAATGAGTTAAAGCCGCCCCCATCTTGAAGTGACTAATGTGAGAGAAAAACGTGCAGACACAATAAACATCTTTAAACCCTAACAAATCAAATCCTCTTGGTGATTGATTTGCATGTTATGTACTCTTTTTCATGATATTTTATTTTTTTGCAATATGCCGTCTTATCAAATAAAAAGTAGACCAATAAGTTCACTTTTCATTGTACATAAATCAATCAAGAGAAGTATTTTATCTTCTGTTCATCAACAGTTACTCTAATGAAATTACAGTGCTATAGCTTCTGTACATGTATACATATATATACTACAGAAATGCACGCATGAAATGTACAGTAACGAAATCTTCTCTGATTTGGTGTATGTATTAACTCTTTGAATTGATCTTGCTGCAGACAAATAGAATAAAGGGCACAGTGTGAAGGTGACAGAAGGAGTCCCCACAGACAGTTGATTATGTCTGCATAATGAAAACTTGGATATAGTATATGGGTTGGATTAGTGTAGAGAGCATATATAATGTTAATGTAGGTATATGGTTATTGTAGAGAGATTGTAGAGAGAGCAGAAAGAACACATGGCTACTGGACCCTACAAAAACATAGGATCATAAATAAGGGATGAAAATGAGGGTAAGCAAGAAGAAAGTGGTGGCACAAGGTGCTTCTCTCCTCTGGTTAAACCGATGGCCATAAGTCCTTCATTTCATTAAGTTTCTCTTAGTTGGCAAAAAGGACAATATCCCACAAGTCTTCCATCACTGAACCAAAGTTAATGTCTTTGCACATTAGTCAGCTATCAATTTCCTAATTATTAATGACCCATTTTCCATTTCTAGTATTTTCCTTCCTTCCTTTCCCCACTCGGTTGCCCCTTTTGAAGCATACTATTGCCCTCAAAATAATAACTCTATACAAACAATCATGAACCATCACTATGTAGTAGTTTTTTTCTAACTAGACCCAGCCCTAAACATCAATGTTTTTTCTCTTTATCTCTCTTAACGTTTCTGTGTTATCATAAACAACCTCATTTTTCTTATGTCCAATTTTACAATATCTCTTCGTTAATATTGCTTTTACTCTTGCTCTTTTTATCTCTTTCCTTTTCTCCACGGCTGTATATACACTTTAAGGATGTCAAACCATCTTTATCCTATCAAAAGTATTACTAATTCTGCTTTTCTACGGAAGAACGTGGCTGAAAAATTGAATAATTGGTGTAAAATTGTATCCTCAAGTCTAACTTTGTGTTTTTAGAAATATAATGTTTTTCAAAAAGTGTCTTTGCTGCAAAACAACAATGTCCATTCAGAAAACGCTCCCTTGTTTGTACTTTTTTTTGTGGGCACTCCCTTATTGTACTTGTAACATATAAGATGCCCTGCTTCTGAAAACATATTACGTGTCGTGTTTTATTCAGTTCATAATTAGTTCACATATTTTACAGAGAGGTTTTGAACCGAATGTTTATCTTAACATACACCCACACATGCCTATCATAAAGCATACTTTTTTTGTATGTGTATTCTTTAAAATAGATATGAGAACATCATCTTTCGTCAGAAAATAAATAAAACGTAAACATGTCATAGTTTTCATAAATTTCTATCTTTAAATGAGAGAGGGAGAGAGAAGATATTGTTTTTCCATTAAGTTTGAAGTATTTTATAGTTTATCTTCAAAACAATGTTTCTTTATTACGAGGGTTACTTTTGTACGAGACTTTCATGATTGAAACTTAGGAAAGAAAGAACAAAGGCAAACTACCCTACTAACTATAGTGTTGATATATACATATACCTCAAACTTATATGATAATCATAATGATATATAATCATAGAGCCAAACATTCTTAATTTATTAATTTGTACAGATCACAGCTAAGAGCTTTATTTTTCAACAAAGAAACGCATCTAATAATGATTGGTACGCGAAAGCAATATGTACTATACATCACTGCATTCAGACACAACAACCAAAATGTTCACTACGTAACCAATAAACGAATATATGTACAAGTTTTAGCAGGTACGTTTCCTGACATATACTGTAGAGGCTAAAATAAAATACAAGTGAGTTAAACCATAGCATAGGATACATGTATAAAAATTACAACCTAAAACATCCCTTTACAAATAGAAAAATAGGTAATAAACGTTCTTTAATATAATTATAAGCATGTTAGGATAAATATCTTTATAAATACTTTTAAAAGAAAATAAAAGTAAAAAAGTAAATACTTTAAAACTAACCTAATCTTATAAAATTAACTTATATAAAAAAATATTTACCTCCACTTATGAAATATAAATTTGCTTATTTTTAGTTGAAGTGATATTTTTAACACATTCCTCAACTCAACATATATATTTCAAACGTGAAATTAGACATTAATAATCATCTCATAGCGGTCTGACGAGAGATGATATGATAAATCAAACATACAATAAATCTCATTACAATAGGCTTTAGATGACTCTGATACCATATTAAAAAGTAAACTTTAAATTTAACTCAACTTCATCAAACTAACTTATGATCTGAATTTTGCACACACTTATCTACTTTAAATTCACTTTATCTCTAATTGATGTGTGATATTTTAAAATATTCTTTTATAAAATAAAACTAGCTTACGGGTAAATTAAAAATATAGTTTTCGATAAGTTAGATGAAAACCTAAATTATTTCATTTGTTCCCATTTTTATAGGAAAATCTCAAATTGATTCCATTTTTTATACATCTATATTTGATTTTTGTTTTGAAAAATTTGATGCACTCAAGTCTTTTCTGTCAGTAATGCATTAACATTATCAAAGAGATGTCACGTGTCAGTTTATGATTTTTTTAAATGAATTTTAATTATTATTTTTAAAAGAATAAAAATTTGTCACATGTTAAATTGACATCGTGTCACGCGACAGTGTAGTGTAATGTAACAATTGCAATGTCACGTGTCAACATCATACCAGTTGTCATTGCCTTAGTCTCAATTTAGTTCTATTTTTATTTTGTCTTAATTCAGTCCTAATTTTTTTGAGTGAAATAATTTCATTCATTTTAGAGTTGAAATGAAATTTAATTTTTGTATAAATATTATACAAATATTTTTATTAAAATTTATATTTCTATTAAATATTTTTAACAATATTAAATTTTTTTATATTTATATTTTACGTTCAACTTTATTTAAAATTGTTTTCAAATTTTAAATTTATTTTTTAAAATTGTTATAAAATTGTTTAAAATTATTTTAAAATTTTACTGTAAAATTTTTATTTTTAAACTAACACATTTTGTATAGAAATTAATTAATTTTACACATTTTAAAAATATACAATTATTTTAAAAAATTGAAATTTTTTAAAAAATATATTTAATTTTATGAAATGCAGTTGAAATAAGTTTAACATATTTGTTAGATTAAATTAATTTTCTTTTCTATTAACAACTATAAACAATTTTAAATAAAATTCAATGTAAAATATAAATATAAATAAACTTAATCTTATTAAAAATATTTAATAAAAATATTTATATAATATTTATATAAAACTTAAATTTAATAAATGAAATTCTTTGATTTTAAAAATAATTATAATTAAATTGAGACAATAAAAATATAAAAATCAAATTAATACTAAGACAATAACACCTAGTATAATAATAATAACACAACACGTATTGTCACTGTAATTGCTACATTATACTGTCACTACCACGTGACATCACTTAAGTTTTATATGTAACAAATTTTTAGCTTTTAAAAACAATTGAAAAAAAATAATTAAGAAAATAAAAAATTATAAACTTAGTGCAGTACTAACAGAGTCTTCAAATTTTTCAAAATAAACCAAATTAAAACGTATAAAATAACGAAACTGATTTCAGATTTCTTTAGAAAAATGGAAACTAATAGAATGATTTCACCTAATTATATTCAACTCATAATAGTGATTTTTAATTGGTTAATAGTTAATTTAGCACCATCAATTGACCATTTGTAAATGTGATTATATTTAAATGGTCGTATTCTAGCAAAGTAAAATAACTGTTAACTAAAAATATGGTCGTCGATAAAAATTTTAAGATAACTATTATAAAAGTCAATATAATTGTAATGAATGATTATTTGTATAAAATTGTCTTGTATAGCCAATGCATGACCTATATATTTTTAAAAATTTTCTAATATTTTAAAATTATTAATTTTAATATTAGACACTATTTATCAATTTTTCTGATAGTGATGGTTAGATTTATTTCTCTATTATTACCTGTTAATGATAGGACATCCACTTAGATATTCATGTCACATGTTGCTTTAACTATTAGTGTAACATATTTAAATATATAGCAAAAGTTTTACGTAAAGATGATGTAAAAATATTATATCACAGTCTTATCATAAAATTTTATAAATAGTAAGTTTTGTTTAGAGATGTTAAAACGAGTAACCCGACCCGATTCGACCCGATCCACCATGGGTTGGTAGGTTAAACGGGTTGGCTTATTGATTCACTTAATTAACTTTTTTTGACCATCTTTTTCTCAAATTCTTATAACATGTTACTTTGATCGATCAAATTGAACCAGTAATAATTTGACCAATTGATATAAAAGAAAATGAAACAAAAGAAATATATTGGTATATATATATATATTATAAGCTATCAAACATAAAATTTTGCCAATTTAGTTTAATGAGATATACACAACCGTTTGACCAAAAAAGTACATATAGTCGTTAAATAAAATATATAGCACAAGATAAAACTGTCATCTTTGTAGATAGGTTTAAAAACAAGATAAAACAAATGATATATTCCTGAATTATCGAATCTATAATATTATCCATCTATTAAATTAGAGTCCTGAATGGACAAATTCACAGTATTATCCTGTCTTGAAACATCTTCTTCTTTATCTCCATTTATAATATTATATATCTACAATCTTAGATTGCAGAGGGAAACTTTTGAAAAAACAAGCTCTATTGTTAAGTAAAGGTTGTGCATTTTGAATAATTAATTTAATTAATTTGATTTCAATAAAAAAATAGGATTTGAATAATTAATTTAATTTAATTAAAAAAATAAGTAGGTTGGTGAGCCAACCCAACCCACCACGGATTCAACCCGTGTGAGTCGGGTTCTTATTGAGCAGGGTAAAATTGACCGCATAAGGTTTTGTATTTTTTTCCAACCCAACCCGGCTCAAATTCGTAGTGAGACAGATTAGCTCACGAGTTTCAATCCATTTTGACGACACTAGTTTTGTTTACTTCAAATAATCATATAAATTTCAATTTCTAATTAGTTGACAATATAAAATCGCTTTAAACTGTGCAAGCAAAATAAATCATGCTGCATTGCCATTAAATGACAATGGAGATTTTGAAAAAATGGGGATCGTCATTAAAAATATGAAGGGCTGAAAATTATAATTTAATCTTTACACATGGCCCTATATTTTTGGTATTTTCACTCAATAAGAAAAAAGTTAGATGTACTTTTGGAAATAATTATTATAAAGTGAACATATATTTACAATGTTTATCTATGGATGATGCTGTTAAATTTGCTGGAAATAAATTTAAAATATTTATGGAGAGTTGAAACTAATTGAAAGTAAAAGATATGTGTGGACAAAATATATATATATATATATATATATATATATATATATATATATATATATATATGAAATTGTAAATTATTTTCATAATTTATATCAAATTAAATGATATAGGGTGAGAATATCATAAAATTTTACTTACGTAAATGTTTATCTCATAAAATAAGTTCGAATTATTATAATTATAAATAAACTCATCTTTATAACTAAAACTACTCTTATATGCTTATCTATAAGCGTCAACTAATTAATTCTTAAGAGTAAAAAATATTCATTAAATTTGCCTCTTTTCTTTTCATAACTATCCTTACTATTAATGTTTCGCAGTCTCCAAAATGGTTGTAAATGCAACCTCTCCTCCCTAATGGGAGATATTTAATCTAAAATAACTAATACAAACATTGTGAATTGAAGCTAAAAATAACAAAATGAAACCAACATCGCACTTGTAGTTTAAGAGTTATAAACAAGAATGTGGTTGAGATAGTACAATCTATTTAACTAATATAAGACAATATATTTGATATGGTATATTAATCAATTACACATTATCATTGCATAGGAGACTTTATACATTGGATGAGCTAAAGGTTCCGGATGACCTCAAGGTTCAGCTTTACTTAACTTTTACAATTGATTTATTATCTTTTCATTTAATTTCTATATCATCTAATTTTCATTTATGACATTTTTTACTTTGACATTTGTTTTTTCCTCTAAGTTAACTACTTTATTTTCACTTGAGTTTTAGAAAAGTTACAAATTAATGATATTTTTTTTGTTGTGGCTGTAAAATTGTCAATTTTATTTTATCTTTTATTAACAGTGTTTTTACTTTTCATGTACCTTTTGACTTGGTTCTTTATGACGTATGAGGTCCATTATAAGTTTTTACCAAGGATGGATCCCACTATTATATCATTTTTATTGATTATCATGCTTATTATTGTTTGGTTTATCTTATGAATAGTTGTTTTTCATTATTGTTTGTATTATCTTATGAATGTTGTTGTTAGGTTTTTTATGTCTAATGTTTTGTAATAAACTTGAAACTCAATGTAATGCTATCAAATGTTTTCAACATAATTGGTGATTACTACATTTCTAATAAATTTTGTGAATTACAATATTGTCACATTGTTGAAACTAGTTCTTTTCTATTTGTTTTAGTTACTAGTCAATTTTTGGATAAAGTTGTTTTTCCTATTGTTCATGCTACATTAGTGCAGAAATAACTTTCAACGTCACCCATTAGACGTCGGATTACATAATATCCAACGTAAAAATTTGACCGGTGACATTTTCGTAAATAAGTTGGTCATGTAGACGTCGGTTAGTAGGGGGTCCGACGTCTAGAATATTATAGATGTCGGCCCCCCCTGTAGCAGACGTCTATATGGCTGACAGGGTAGGTGAAAAGTTAACCTGGACGTCAGGCACCCTCCTACCCGACATCTATATGCCCCGCGAATATTAATTTTTAAATCGAAAAGACGTCATATTAGTGAGTGCCTCGACGTCTATACTGTTATAGACGTCAGACCCTCCAAGAACCCGACGTCTATAGGCCAATATAATCCAAACGCGAACCCGCGAGGAGTTACGCTCACTGTTCATTGTCTTCCTCCTGTTTTCTCTCTGCGACATTGAGTTTCTAGGTGTGTTTTCTCTCTTTTCGACCATTTAAATTTAGTTTCACTCTGATTAAATTAGTCTTTGAGAAATATCATTCATTTGAACCGATTAAAATTCGTTTTCGTTGCGTTTTGGTGCAGTTTCTGGCGTGTTCTTGGGCGGCATTTTTGACTCTTTTTGGCCTACGTTTTAGGTCGTGCACTCCTCCATTTCCCTCCATTGCTTTTTTAATTTGCTAAAAAGGTTAGCTTCTTTGTTGTAAACTTATTTTTTATGCATGTTATTGGCTTTTGTGTATGCATGTTATTGGCTTTTGTGTATGCATATTATTGGCTTTTGCGTATGCATGTTTTTGGCTTTTAGGTATGCATGTGTTATTGACTTTTGAATATGCATGTGATAAAGTTTAGTTGTGTTATTATAATTGGCATGTTAGATTATAAGTATCAAATCATTGATTGAAACTTAGTTCCCGTTTGAAATTTAACACAAACGATTAATCTTTTAATCGTTTGTATTAAATTTTGAATTGTCCGATTGGACAGTTTGGAAAAATTATTTTTCATAATTTTCTATAACATGTACGTTGGAGTTTATGGATAAGATTGATAAAATTTCGGTTCAGTATTTGTGTTGTTCTCCGGATGCAAATTTTATTGTGGTCATCCTTGACTACTCTCATATTTGGTTGATGGGGATCCCTTGCGCATTGTGGCTGTCGGACGAGTACTTGAGGGAGGCAGACTATTCGTGGTGTTCCCATATTACCCCACCACGTGCGTGTGACAATTGATGAGGTTCGGGATCCCCAGGCTCAGGTGCTTGTACCCACTCTAGAAATTCATTTTGTGGGGGAGGTCATAGGATCATTTATAGCCTAGCCTAGAGCATTGATCATGTCACACATTGTTACTCCACAGGTATAATATTTTTATTATTAGTATTTCTATGTTAAATTTAAAAATATTTATTGATAACTTTGTACGGATTTGTTGAATCTTAGACCATTCAACCTTCTGGTAACACACTTGAAAGCAAACAATATTATTTGCAAACATGGATGGATGAGTCAAAAAGAGACGTATACCTTGTGCCATACATTGATGGGTATGTGTTGTTTGATGTAAAAGTTCATTAAAGTTTACTTAATTAGTTTACTAATTATTTATTATTCATGATAGGTCTCATTGGCAGCTAATGGTCATCATTCCCAATCAATGTAAAATTATATGGTTTTTTTCGCTGGAAAGGAAGATGAGAAATAACTTGAGAAGCATGCTTCAAGGGTAAGTGTTTCTCCAAAAATGACTTTGAATTTCATGTTGACCTTAAATTTTTATGATAAATATAATTATATTAATTTTACTTTGTGTTTTCAATCTAAATAGAGTTATGGGTAAATTCCGAGGTCAACTAGTTCAAGTTTTGTATCCAAAGGTTGTAAGTCATTTATAGTTCTAATTCATTTTCTATGTTATTGAATGATCTAAATTCTTGACTATTTAGTTTGTCATTTAGTGTAACAAGCAGCTAGATTCATGGGAATGTGGCTTCTATGTCATGTCTTGGATTAAGACCATCATCCGAGCTTCCATTACAAATGACTGGAATGAGGTAGTGATGCATACCTTCAATACATTACAAATCAAATTCATCTTTGAACATATATGAAACCATAATGAATCTTTCTTCATTTTGCAGTGCTTCAAGAGTACATCTCCTATACCAGAGGACACAATTAGGCAGATAACGCAAGAGTGGACAACTTATCTTCTGCAAAGATGGAGTTAGGAACACTTATATTTGTTGTTGAACATTATTAGGTTTAGTTTAAGTTTATATTTTGATAGTTTTGGTATTGGATTATTTTTTAGATTAAGTAGAACTTTCTTTAGTTGAAACGCGTATATATATATATATATATATATATTACAGTATACTGTTTTGGGACAATTTTTTGTTTTTCAGGTATGGTTTTATTGTAAAAATAAATTAATTTTAAAAAAAAAAACACATCGTGGACGTCTATTAGTACCATGTCTAACGTCTATATAGACGTCAGATATTTATACATCTAACGTCTATATAGACGTCGGACATACGCCCACATCCGATGTCTATATAGACGTCGGGTATACCCAGCCGACGTCTGATTAACGTCACTCGCAAAGGCGTCGGGTCTGGATCTGACGTTAAAATGCCAAAATAACAAACATCGAAAACCTTTTCTGCACTAGTGTTATTAACTAAATTTCAACTCCTATTATTTTAAGTATATATGTCTTTGAAAGGTGTATGTTTGGGTTTCTAATTATATTCTTTCTTGAATTTATTTTTTCATTTGTTTTATTCTTTGCTCATAAGTTGAATGTAGTAAACTATCTTCTCATTAAGCAATGTGTTTTTCTTCGTTTTAGAGATGTTCAAAAGAGTTATAATTGTTATCTTTTTTACCAACCACAAACTCTATTTTTCTTGTCCTATTATTTTCCTTGAGTATTATTCTACTCATTTTCCTTTTACTTCCACGACCCTACAGGGTTTTATCTCAATGATCATTTTTGTCAAGGTGATGTTGTAAACAGTCTTGAAATTGAAAATTGTATGGATGACAATATTACTACTTGTAATTATTGATCTCTTATCTCTTTAGTATCTCCATATGTTTAAGTCCACAATTTCACCATATTTTATTTAGTTTTTATATTCTTCTTCCTTTTCTTCATTCTTAACCACCATAGTTTTTTAGCCCTCTTTCTATTTTTTAAGATGTCCACTTGATCCACTTTGCAAACAAATTATGCAACAAGAACATTTTGCTTTATTTAAGATAATTACTTAGGACATGTCTTCCCTTCCTCGTTGTCAAATGCGACTCACATTACTGCTTTTGCTGTCACTCTTTCATTCTCCTCCCTTTCCTTCCCTTTTTCGTCGCTAACACGAACTGTATTGTCATGTCACCATTGTGGACCTCCATTTCCTTTTCATTTTGAAAGCAGCGAGAGGTTTGTTCTATTGACTTGCTTATTTTTCTGTTTCATAATCATTTCTTCCTAATGCAAGTATTTCTTAATGTCTTATGTTCAATGTGGAGGTGGGAAGGGTGGTGGTTCTACGGTGGTTCTCGAGTGGTTCTCGAGTGGGAAATGCTAGGAAGGTGAGGATGGAAAGAAATTGAAACAATAACTTTTAAAAAAAAAAAAATAGGAAGAGGTTTAAATTCAAACAACAATCGAAGCATAAAGTAAAGAATAGGCTTTGATTATGAACCGAAGTCTAAAGTCTTACATTTTTTACCTCGCTCAAAGTAGAATTTCCAAAAAAAATCAGTGTCAAAACTCTTACCTGCATTCGTGTAGTAAAGTATGTTATTTGTGTTGAGAATCATGAAAGATTGAGGATCAAATAACAATGTAATTATATGTTAAGGGTGATGAATTGAACCATATAAGAAATGTGATGGAACTATTTAGGTAGTTATGTTACAGAGAATGGAAATGAAGGGTAAGGCTATATTCTTTCTAAGGAAGAATAATATAGTTTGATAAGATTAAGGTAATGAAATTGTTAGGGATGCTCCTTGAACTTATACTTAGACTCTACTCAACTCTCAAACCTATATAAAGAATGAAATTTTGGCAATGAAGAATGCAATAGGTTTCTATAGTTGGTTTAGGAATCGTGAATTCCTTCTCTATTAAGTTATAATGAACTAACCCTATATAATGGTTTGTGGACAAGTAAATTTGGGGTCAGTCTTAGGTTATCATATTACAAAATGTGGAAAAGTGATATGGAAGTTAAAACGAGTGCCCAACTTCTAGTGTTCGAGCAATTGCATCAATCTGGATATTAAGTTTAAAGATGTCGTAGTCTTGTGTTTGTAAATGTGTGACTATATGATTATATGATATGATGAAACAATTGAATGTTTCATTTTAAAAATATAAATTTTGATATGACTGGACTTAATAACATTAGCTTACCCTTCTGCATTTTATGTTGTGTATATTTTCTTTTCTTTTGCAACGATCGTTATTTTTGGCACAAGTAGAAGATGTTGCAGGTTTAAATAGAGGAAATCAGTAGATGTAGTAGAGTCTATGAAAATGGGATATGTTTCTATCTGTTTTGGGATGATTGTAGTTAATATGTAATAGTAATATCATAGTCTCATCATATTTTGAAAAACTAGATAACGATAGAATCTAAATTTTAAATACTTAATTGTTAAAGACTATGGTATTGTTATTGGAATATATTATCATGTACATTTATCCTTCTCCATGGGACAGGTTTGTCTCTTTATCAACTTTATAAGTACTCGAGAAAGTAGATATGTCTATTTTCTCATGTTGATACACATTAACCATGTGCTTGAATGAAGGATTTTATAATTTTAAAGACATTCAAATATGTTGAATTTGAATTGATCTCACTTCAATGTTTTTTGTTTTGATAAGGCAATTTAGATTTAGTAAATTTTAATTTTCTTCTTTAAAGTATCTCAATTACCACAAAATTTTAAAAAAAAAATTGTTAAAAATTAAAAGAAAATATAAATATTGATAATCTTTTGTAGTTGATCTTGATTAATGTTTTTATTTTATTTTAAAGTTCTTTAATATTCTTTTCATTTTATGTTTGCAAAAAATTTTCTCAAGTTCAACAGGACTATTTCCAAATTATGAAATGCTAGATTAGGTAAAACACAAGTAAGATAACACCAAGTCAAGCTTATGTAAGATCGAGCCAAGTTAGTCCGCATTAGACTCAAGCCAAATTGACTTGAGCCAAGGTTGAGTTGAGTCAAGTCAGTATGGACCTAACTTGAGCCAAGTAGGCTCCTAGCCCAATGAAACCAAGTTGGCCCTAGCCTAAGTCGAAACGAGTTGGCCCTAACCAAGGTCAAGCTGAGTTGGCCTAGGCCTAAGTTGAGGCTAGGTCGAGCCAAGACGATTCAGACCCAAGTGGAGTCAAGTCAATTTGGGTTAGGTTAAGTTGAGTCGGAACATTTCACAATTTAGTCAAGTTAGGGGTCCACGTTCATTTGAGTCATGACCTACCCACATTCACCTAAGTTAGGCTAAGCCTAGGTCAGTCTTAGTTTGAACAAAATTTGTTCGATCTAGCCCAATCAAGACTAGTTTGGGTTAGGCCGAACCGAGTCTAACTAGTCCAAGTTAAGGTGAGTCTGCTCGTGCTTGATCAAGTCGAGTTTGCTCGAGTGAGTCAAGTTGAGTCTAGCCAAGTTCAAGCTTAGGTCAAGTTGAGCCAGCTCGAACCAAAATCAAGTTGAGTTAGGACGACTCCATGTTCATTAGAGTCTAATTCAACACATGTTTAACCAAGTTAGCCTAGGCATAAGTGGATCCTAGTTAATAAAGATTAGGTTGGTTCTAGCTCGATTAAGATCAAGTCAAGTCGTGCCTAAGTCGAGCTAAGTCCTCATATGCCTAAGTTGAGCCAAGTCAACCTGAACCCAAGTTGAATCAAGTCGGTTCTAACCCAAGTTGATTCGAGTCAATTTGGATTCAAGTTAAGCTGGGACAAGGAAGTATTACATTTAGTCAAATTAGACTAGGTCTATGTCAAGTCAAGCTTGGTCAAATCAAGCTTGAATTAGGTCAAGTTCGATCCAGATGAGACTGAGACAAATCAAATCGATTTTAAGTAATCCAATTAATTTAATAAAATTCTAAAATGTTAATTTCTTTCAAAATTCCTTACTAAAACAACATATTATATCATAAAAAATTTGAAATTCTTAAAATAATAATTGCTCTCTTAAAATGCTTTATCTAAATACATGATCTCCTAATATAGCATAGAACGAAGGTGGGTATAAATAAACAAAGTAATCATGGGGTTTTCTTTATTGAAGTGAGTGAATGGAGAAAGAGAGTGAGGCCCTTGAGTTGAGAAGAAGTTAGCACAAAGCAAAGCAAGAAAGATAAGAGATGAAGTGGTACCTTGTCCAAAAGTGGTGTGCCGTATGTATGGGATGTTTTTCATGTCATCGTTTAGGGAAAGCCACCCTTCGTACCACATGTAAGAAATAAAGAAAGAAAGAAAAGAAAAGAAATCCTATAGTATCTATCTCTCTACCTTGTCTTTTACATTGAAATTTGAGCGTGTCCTCAATTTTCACCCTAACAACATTTTCAGCACCATACATTACTTACCCATGCCTTCCCATCACCCCTCAGCCAAATCTTCCTCATGTTATTCCTCACTTGCTCAGCCTTCTGTCGGGTGATTTTCAGATATACATCCCTCTTCACATCACCGTTCACATATCCAACACTTTCATTAGGTTAGTTATGAGTACTTATCAACAGGGTATAGACCTAGACTAGCTAGCCACTTCCTCCTCTTCCCAATAAACTCAATAAAGTCATGTTCCCATCATTTCCATTTTATACTACTTTTGCAACTTTCATCAATATATATAAATATATATACATATATATATGAGCACTTGTGTTAATTAGCAATTTATCTCTTTTCATTTCATTTAAAGAGAGGATTCAAACTTTGATACATGGTTCAATCAAGTAGGTTAAACATTCTTGATGCTAACAAATAAACTCCACTAAAGCATACTTTAGAGAGAGAGAGAGAGAGAGAGAAAATATGGAATTATTACATGGTTGCTCATAATAAAATTATATACTTTTGTGTATGGAAAATACGCTAGATATAATAAAGGTGTTTTATGTTTAGGGTTTAGGATTTTACTGATAGACAATGTAAATATAGCCCAAACCCTAAATAGATAAATGATGAAATTGCTGACAATTTATTACACTTTATTTTTTGAAATAGATCCTGAGTTTTGTTATACAGCAATAGGGGAACAGCTATATGAATATGATGATTATGCAGCAACAAAGTATGTGTGTAGCATGGTACTCTTGATATATACTGCATGTGCTTTATACAAGGATCTATTCCTTTTGCGAACAAGATATTGGTATGGTAGATAAGATAACAGAGCTAGGAGAAAAGTTTGGTTGAATTTGTTTGTTTACTGGTCTGTCGAAAGGTCTGGGTTGTTGAGTGGATGTCTTTTCTTTTGCTTTCACTTGTTCCGTAACTGAAGGTGTCTTTATCTCCCTCTTTTCCATTTCATATCAATAGATCTTGGAGCACCAATGAAAGGGTCTCCTTTTTTTTTCCCTTATGAGGGAAAGCAGATTCAACATAGATGCACACAGCTTTTGTAGTCCCGAATGAATGACTTCCACAAGTTTATGATATTTACTAGACATTAAATATTTAGGACATGGTAATCCGAAACCCCATTAATTTAAAACTGACATTCTCTTTGGAATAGTGGTTGGTGTTGATGTTTCAATCACCATCCGTGACATTAACTGATTTTGAGTGGCATGTCTAGGGAATTTATGTGCCACCTTTAATGAGAATCATAAATGCAAATTTAGGAAATGGAGGATCTGTTGCCTCAAATGGTTTGGCATTGGCCTCTGTGGCTTCACTTCCATTGCTTTCTTCGTCACATCTCACAACCATCTTCTCATAGATTTCAGCTTAATTAATTGACATTGACATGGCACATGGAGGACTATGCCAAAATCCAAACGCTGCATGTGACCCCCGACTGTCACGTGCATCATCTCATCCATTTTATTTTCTCGTTTTTCTTTTCTTTTCTTTTCAGATATCCTCTGCTAAATTCATTCACTCCCTCTCTGCTTATTCCCTTTGTTGCTCATGGAAAACATCTGTCCCCACTTTGATGTGTGCCAGATGCTTGTGTTCCTCATGTCCTTCTTTTTTCTTGCTTTCCATATTATACTGCAACATTCTTTTCTGTGCTTTCGCTCTCTCATTTTATCTCAAGCTTTTTCCTAATTTCTTCTTCCTGTATGTCACCAAAATTTATCTCCATCTTTTTCTTTTCCAGAATGCATATTTTAGAACATAATTCTCAACAATGAGGATAGATTTTTGTCGATTGAAATATTCTTTTAACCCATAAGGGTGCAAGGTGTTTCACAACACGTAATTCAAAACAATCTCAAAACACATTTTATAATATGTATTTCAAAATAGAATCAGATGTCTTTGGAAGTAACTGTTTTATGATAATGGTCATCAGATATTTTCAAAAGGCGTTTTCTGGAATTAGGTGAAATAATCACTCTTACGTAACTCTAATAATGTGTTTCAGAAAAAAAAAAATAGATGATGTGGGTGGAATTGAAATTTTAAAATATAGAGGTTCATAAAGAAAAAGACATTTACAAGGCGGTTGAGTATTTCTTTTGTTCGGTTTCCATTGGGCTAGACCCAAGTATAAGTGGGCCCATTTTTTTTTTTCAATTGTAATATAATGTGAATAAAAATGTAAGTGAGGCGAGCCATTTGATATTGTTAAAATGAGTGTGAGAAAATATTATACATATTTTTTGTTTTATATGAATAAATTTTTGTCTTGATACGTTCGAGGTTTTTTTTTTTACGTAAAAAATTATTGGTGAACAAGTTAATGTATTAAGTAGGGATTTTAGTATTAAAATAAAACTGAATTAAGTGTTGATTTTAGTCTTAAAAATTATTATTTTTATATATTCGAAGTTTTGGCTCTCCAATTTTCATGATTATTCTCGTATTCAACTAATAAATCAGCAAGGGTTTAAAACAAAAACGAACGCATTTGAAATGTGAATACACATTGGGTTAAGAAGGATTTTCTCGATGGACCCAAAGAAAATGGTTTATATAGGAGTGATGCTCCCTCCACCACCTCATCTTCTTCCTACATCTTCCCAATCCTTTTTAAATTCTAAATTTATCCTTTTTACTTTTATTAATTTTTCTTTTTATTTTTTAAAATCCTAATTTCAATCTCCTCTTACTTTCACTTTCTCTTTCACTCTCACCAGCAAGTCCTCCACCCCCATTGTCACTTTTTCTCTCTCTTAATTTCCACCTCTGTTAACACAAAATTTAACAAAAAAAACAAATTTTGCATGGTATTAACTTAAAACATTTATAACTTCTGATGAGTTTTGAAATATCATGATTCCATAATATAATCTACTAAAAATCTCTTCTCCACTTTCTTGTCTTTAAATAACCAAACTTGAAAATCTATGCTTAAATTTGAAACTCTGAACCACTAGGAGATAACCTTTGTCGTTGTAAACCAAACCGTTTAGGTCATAGGAGCTGAACTTAAACCGTTTAGGCCATAGGAGTTGAACTTCTCTTCGATGATCACTGGATGTTCGGTGAATCTCATGGAATTTGAAAGGAAATAAAAAATGTTGTGTTAACGAAAGTGGAAATTAAGATAAAGAAAGAAAGTGACAGTGAAGGGGGGCTTGCTGCTGAGAGTGAAAAGAAAAGTGAAAGTGAGAGGAGATTGGGATTAGGGTTTTAAAAAATAAAAAGTAAATTTAATAAAAGTAAAAGATAAAAAGGATAAATTTGAAATTTAAAAAATATTGGAAAGGTGTAGAAAAAAGATGGGATGGTGGAGCATCACTCTTTACACGTCATATAGGCCCACTTATTATCAGAGGACAGTGGACACGAATATTTCTTTATAGGTTATTACTTTTCACACCACCCTCTTTCTTTTGAAATTGGTTTTCCTAAATTACGTATATTTTTTAACCAGAAAATTACTTATATTTAACTAGATGTTATATTTTTTTCAGAATTAACACTCTTTGTTGATTTTAATTTTAAAATTGATTTGTAAATTTTCTTTAACAAAATTCATTCCAAACCATTTCTTAGTAGTGTGTGATTGTCAGCAAATCTCTTAACAATCTGACTTTTTAAACTTGTTCAATATGTAATCATTTTGATCGTCAACACCATGATAATTTAAACTTTACCTTGAACTTCTGTTCTAAAATCAAACTACTCACAAAAGTTGCACTGTTCTTCGAAGCAATGAAGAAGCCAATTCACATATATTAAATAGTTTAATAAAAGAGACAAAAAAACTTTATTTCTTCTGATATGCATATAATGGAATCAATATATAATTACACCAAATCTATTCACACCATTAACGGATTATAAGCTGTAACTCATTGCAGCAATATGTTACAACAATGCCAAAAACAACATCTTTCAAGAGAAACAACACTTCAAATTCATTATGAACATGTATGTATATAATTTTAACTCATAAGACAAATCAAACATGAATATTCCTCAGCAAGTGACAGATTTTCAACCCCAAATGCCTTCCAGTTCACTGCATCATAAATGCCACAACAGAAGCCAACACAGAAGAATATAAGGTCACCTCAGAAACAGACAAAGCGGATCCTGCACCAGTCTCCATTTGTGATGTGGGTGCTATTGCTGAATCCTGTGCCACAGTTTTGGTTACGTAAAACATGCACAAAATCATTACTGCAAACCAAAAGCGGGCTTGAAAGCCACCAAGTTTTGCCATATTTCCACAGAAATGTTATGTTACTGTGAAAATGTGAGCAAGATGACTGAAAAGGATTGAACTGGTTTTGTGAATTAAGTTGTTGAATGACAGGGTCAAGAGTTGAGTTTATATAGAACTTGTTACGTACTATGTTGAAAGGTTATCCTTGTCAAGTTGGTAAGTGGTGCATTAAATCATTAACCATTCTCCATTACTATGATGCCGTTTAGATTAAGGCTTTTGTGACCCCACTTGGCTAATTAAAGCTAGTGATGCAAGGTGGTATTGTGTCCTCAATGAGCTTCTTACGTTACAGTTGAAGGGAAATCTGGTACCTACCATTTATGATACTTTATTCCCCAAAAACTATTAAAGTACAATTTTTATTTACCTTTAACAATGATCAAGTAAACTTTATTCATTTCAAATCAACGATGTACATAATACATATCTCACATTTTCATTTCACACATTGCTCGATTTGAAAGGGTGTTATTTTTGTTTTCTTTCATTCATTTTAGATGGTGGGAAATCACTTTCAGGCATCTGAAGTGCATGACTTGACATAGCAACGGTGGCAAGACGCTGAGAGAGGACAAGACTGTAGTGCAAATATGGTGTCTTTGTTGCTTCATAAGGAGTGGTCTAGATATGTTGAATAGTTTTGCAATATCCTTGGTGTTATAATATAGTGGTTATACGTACCCTTTCTATTAAGGGTTTTCTATTTTTCGTTTTTTCCGTTTTCTTTGTCCTTTGCATGGGTTGCATCACTTTCTCTCTTTACTTTTTTTTTTACAAAGCAGTCTCTGCTCTCTCTCTCTCTCTCTCTCTCTCTCTCTCTCTCTCTCTCTCTCTCTCTCTCTCTCTCTCTCTCTCTCTCTCTCTCTCTCTCTCTCTCTCTCTCTCTCTCTCTCTCTCTCTCTCTCTCTCTCTCTCTCTCTCTCTCTCTCTCTCTCTCTCTCCCTGCATACAACTTTTATCATATATAATACAATTCTTCACACAAATTTTCTCACATGGTATAAGAGCTCACTTGCTATGATGATCTGAATTCAGAGGGGTGAATTCCTTTTACAGCTATATCTAGGTTGAAATGCTAATAAGAAAAAATTTGAACAAAATTAGTAAAAAGGTAGACAATATTTTAGAAACATCAATATTTCGAATTGTAGAATTTTATTTAGGATAATTTTAAACCGAAGTAAAAGTTCACGTTCTAAACTTCGTCCAACATAATGGATCCCTTATGGTATCCTGATAACATTACTTCTCATCACATCACCAACGATGTCACCAACTATTCATCCAAAACTCCTTATACTAGTATAGAACACATTAAACTTGGAAATGGATCAAGTTTACCCATTACTTACATCGGCTCTACCATGTTTTCTTCTGCTTCAACAAATTCAAAATTTATTCTTTATAATATAATTTTTCCAAATTATTAGATTTAAAGTTGTCCCAAATTACATTTCAACCATTTTTATTTTATTTAAAATTGCAGAGAAGTCTAGAATTTTTCTTTAATTGCACTTTAGCTATTTCTTTCTTTTCAAATTTGCTTAGGAGCCCTAAGTTGACCATATTGGACTAGCTTTGCATTCAATTTCTTTCTTTAAATGAATAAAATTCATCAAAAATAATTTATGCAACTAAAAATCACATTTTAAGCATCTTTAATTCTCAAACCCAATAAATTCAATCCTTATAAATTCATTTTAATCAATCACTTAAGCACAAAAATCTCATCAAAAATTTGAATTTTAAAACATAAATGTGGACATAAATATGCACTCATCAGTCTATGTTGATGACAAACTTATCTCCACTCTGGGACACGTGTCTAACTTCAAACAATTTATTAGTTGACCAGCTGTCAACAAAGAACAACAACAATATTTAGGAACCAAGTACATAATTGAACACAATTCAGAACTAATAAATGGGATTTACATAGGAATTCATTGTTTGGTTAATTGTGATTCCTTTCAAAATTTGGTATGGATCTTAGGACAAATTGATCCTGCAAAGGACTGAATGTTAGATTTGTTTCTTGCCCCTCTTTGCATGATGTAATCCTGGATGTTCTCCAACATGGTAATGATTGGTTTACTCCTGGTATAACCAAAACATTGTTGAATGTTTCACTCATGTTGTTCACCAAGGTGTCACATTTAGCTGTTGTAGTGAATTTGGACCTTGACCAATATCTACAACATATGATGTAAACAAATGTTAACAATAAAGAAATACAAAATAAAGAGTTAAGTTATGAAGAGAAACCTTTGAGGAATGGCTATCAAATGCTAGAATGCATCTTTATTCAACTCTTTAATGTTTCTCATCTCAATCTCTCATGTTTGTGGGTGTGTGATTGTAAATGTCGTCCACATTAGACGCTTAAGATTCTTGCCATGATATTTCTTCCTAAAGTTGGCATACAAGTGTTTGACACAAAATCTTTAGTCAACTCTAGGAAGTAGTTCTGGTATAGCTAGAAGTAGACCCTGTGGTTTTAAAACAATAAAAAGCAGTTAGCAGCACTTATAATTAATGAATCAATGTACGAAAATACCAAATTATAGATCACTATTACCTTTTGTTGGTCTGACATAAAAGTTATTGATGAACATATTTCAGGAACACCAAGGTCTTCAATCAATAACTCCATAAACTAGGTTTAAGAATCTTTGTTTTCCACTTCAACCACAACATATGCAATAGACAACATTTGATCATTGACATCTCGTTCAATCGCAGTTAACAATTCCCCATCATATATTAAAAATACCTTTAATTGTATATTTCTTTTAAATTTTAGTAAATTAACTGATGTCTTTAATTAATTTAATTAAAAAAATATTAGTTTTACATACTCAATACTTCAAGTAATAATTAGAACTTTATTTGTAGATATTAATAATTTAGCTTATATTATTATTGCATATTCAAATAATACAATAACAAAAAAATCATTTTTTATTTGTTAATTTTTAATTTAAGATAACAAGGTCGAAATGTCAACCTCTCTCACTTGAACGTGTAATATAATTTATTAACAAAACTAAAATTACTTTCTATCTAAAAATTATAACCTACGAGAGCAAAATCACACAATTGTAATGTATGAAAGAAGAAAAGTAATAAAAAAATAAACAAAATAATACTTAGAACAAGTGCTCAATTTGTAATATTTTAAGTTTTATACTTTTTAATTTAAAATATTATTATATTATTCAAGTGAGTTGTGTTTTTCCGTTGGAGATGTTGTTAAAATATGTATGGTTGTAGTTTAATCAGAAGTTGTCAAAGCACAACATGAGGTTGAGAAACCTTTAATTAGAACGCATGTACGATGTATTTCAGCCGAAAGCTACGACAAGCCCTGAAACCATGCAAGACCATGAACTAAAACAAGAGTTTTCCCAAAATAACTGAAACCCGCTTCTTTTAAATACCATGCAAGACCCATCGTTGTACCTCAGACCTGCAAGCTAAGGCAATAAAACAACACATTTGTCTGTTTCATCAGCACAGAAGCGGGTCCTAAACAAATCATATTCAACTCATCATGGACATGAAGAAGGTCACTTGCGCCATCCTCATCGCCGCCGCCTCCATGAGCGCAGTAGCGGCTGCCACCGAAGTTCCTGCCCCGGCTCCCGGCCCAGTCAGTGGAGCCACCGTGCCCCTTGTTGGCTCCTTGGTCGGTGCCTCGGTCTTGTCTTTCTTTGCCTTGTTCCACTAAGCCTTATATATGTGGAAAAGAGGGGGCTGCAGGGAATAATTGATGATGAAAATTGATACAAATGAATATGTTTTTGTATTGTTTTGATGATTTGTTAATGAAATATTGATTTGTTTAATAATTTTATCTTGTCTTCTCGTAACAAGTATATCTCATCACCCTCAAAATATAACCACTTTCAATCACAGCTAAAAGAATCTTAGAAAATTAAAAGGTTGTTATGTAGGTAATGGAATATCATCTTCTCTAAACAGTGTATTTTGTTCTGAATGAGTGCTCTGTCGTATCAGGAAGAGTGAAATTTAACCTCGTTTTACGTCATCTTATCAGTATCAGATCATGGAAACGGGTATTCTATGTTAGCAACGAGACTTTATGAAATAAAAAATTAGATTTCAATTTTTTAAAGTATCAGCAATACACTATTAAAAGTTATTAAAAACTTTACGACTCAATAAATAAAATAACGCACAATATATTTTTTATGAATTCCAGTAAATATAATTAAGGTTTAATACATCATTTGGTCCCTACTTTTAGGGGTTTGGTTCAAAGTGATCCTATCTTTTAAAAAGGTTCAGTAAGACCTCATATTTCGTTAAAAAATGTTCAATCCGATCCTTTTCGCTCACGCCGTTAAAAACATAATGATCTAAATGCCACTATGGTCAAACCTGAGTGAGTTGTGCTTTGATGAATACGTGGCACGTTTGAAAATGTTGCACTGTGTAAATATTTTAAAAAAATTAAAATGAGTAAGTTAGGTGCAAATCTCAACAACCACACCATCTACAAATCCTCCAACCTAGTCCAAAATCACTCTCTAATCATGATGGAATGACAACGTCATTGCATTTGCATCAGAGGGCTCCATGCATTCATCACGCTGTCGCCACCACTATCGGACCGAGACTGGTGGGAAACCGCACCAACGTATCCCAGTGGATAGTAGAGGGAGTTCAGCGAGACCCGGGGGAGCGGGGGAGCCACTAGCTGGGTATCCTCAACGACGGCGGCAGTGGGGGAGGAAGAACGCACGGCCTCTGCCGACTTGTGTGCAAAATAAGAAGCAACCCTAAGCTACATTCCAGAACAACTCGAGAGAGTGCGCAAGAGAGAAATCACCACTTTTTGTCCTCCACCTTGAGCGTAGTGAGTAATAGGGAGAAGACTGTGAGTACCAAGGAGTTGTGCAGGGGCCCTTGTTACAGTCATAGGATTTTCTAGGAACCAAGGAGCCTTTAAAGAATTCATTGGAAAACCTAGGTGAAGGGAGTTAACATTTTGATGTATTGATTGAGCATGATGCGTTTCCTTTGAAACTTGTTAATCTTGAGAAACGGTGTGGATAGATAATATACTCAATTGGAAGGTTGTGGGTTGCTAAGGAAAAACAATGGTTTGGGATGTTATTCCCAGAATATGAATGCACGGGTTGGAGGATTACAATGCATGTGGTTTTGTAGTAAGGGATAAGTACATATCGTGAATCTTTGGAGGGTAGCCGTGGATTGGCTAGGTTAAGAATGTAAATAAGAGTAGGAAGTGTTAACGTGTTGTATGCGTGAAATATGACAATAGAGTGCATTGGTGATTAGTTGTGTTCTCAATAAAGATACCAACATGGGTTTATGGGTATAATAAATTATTATTTTGTAATTGCATGGAATGTTTGATGGGTATTAAATGTATGGAAGTAGTATAAATGTTGAGTAATGTATTGTTATCACATAATGATATGAGTGCATGTTTTCTTTTTGCAAGTGAAGAGTTTCAATGCATGTAAGGGCCACGGTAAGATGTAGAGAAATATTATATTTTCTTCTTGTATAGTGTAGACGTTGGAATCCAGAGAGCTAGAAGGGGTTCTTGATATTGACATTTAATGGTTTTCGTGGTACCTACCTTGGGAGGGAAATCATAATATGGTTAATACCAAGTGCATGAAATTGTTGTTGTGCATGTGCTGCTACGTCCCTTGTTGATAGGTAAAGTATGCAAATGATATTCTAGGGTTGCATGGGTGGATTATAAGAATGGTGAAGGGTTACAGGCTAAGGTTTTCATTGTGCAGATTTTAAATTTTGGGTCTATAAAATAGGTCTAGGGAAGCTAAAGGAGTTTTCTTTGAAGATATAAAGATTGATGAGAGAGGTGCAGAGGTTATCTAATGGTCACGGTTTTGTTGTTAATAAGCAATGATTCTTTGTTTTAGTTATATTGATGTCGTCCTAACAGTGAAATATCTAGTTTTATGGGTTTCGAAAATTATATTATTTTTGAGTTATTATTGAGTGGAATAATATATAGGGTGAAATCTGGAGGTGGGTGTATAAAACTGGTGCATTGTTGGGTAGTGTCGAGAGACTTGAATACTTGATCATGGAGGGAACATAGTTGTTTTGGAAATATTGGGTTATGTACTTGGTGTATGGTCAAGAAGTCATGAATATATTGATCTTTATGGTTGATGGTTATGATGGATTATATTCGTTTGATGTTGATATATGGATAGGTTGGATTGTGTGTGAATGGATGTTGTGTAATGTTATTGAGTGAAAGTGGTGTATTCTCTCTCTACATTTAACGACGTGAGCGAAAAGGACCTAATTGAATATTTTTTAACGAAATATGGAGTCTTACTAAACTTTTTAAAAATTAAGATCACTTTGAACCAAACTCCTAAAAGTAGGGGACCAAATGATGTATTAAACCTATAATTAATAAGTAGTCTATTGATAGCAATTTTGTCTCCATTTTTTGTATGTTGAAACAATTTCACTGTCCAAATGCAACAATGCAAGTGTTGACCACCCTTAGATGTTTATAGGTCATGAATAACAAATAAACCAAATAAATAAAACATGAAGCTCTGATATTCATGGTTACCTTTTAGTTAGGAAAAGGGGAAGTAAAAAATTTATACAATCAATGACGCATAAACTGCTGGAAAACAAGCACAAATGACTATTAACCTAACTAAAATAATTTAATTCATTTACTATAACCACTTACTGTACCAAGAAAGAAGATATGGCAAGCTATCTTCGTGTCTCCAATCTTCAACCATGCAACAATCTCCAACGGAACAAACTCATGTAACATTTGAATTACACGTTTCTTACAATATCTATAAACTTATAAACAGAACCTCTCGTAACTAGGTCTGAGGATTAAATTTTTGGGCAGAAATGAGGCTTTTTGCCAGCCATATTGCTGTTTCTCTTGATGATACAGCTTCTTTTCCAAATGGTCTCAGAATCCCAGCAAGCTCTTCAAGTTTATCTTGCTTGAGTAGCTGAGCACATAATTCGAGCAGAGATTCCAGAGCATCAGCTCTTTGTTGGCAGGGACTATCCAACAGATTTGTCTCGTCGCCGACCACTTCTGTTATTACACTCAATGAAACGCCACTTGTCTGATCAACCTCCACCGTGTTATCATCTTTATGCGTGGAGAGAATGTGTCTGTTAGCTGTGTCATCATCCTTAACTCCACGTGCATCATTACAATCAGATGTCAAGCCGTTCATGTGTGAGCCTTCTGTAAATACATTCAATTGGTTTCCAGATTCGGTATCATGTTCGACTGTAATATGATTCACAGTTAGTGATGGCTTTTCCTCATTGATGGACTTATCTTTATCAGTGCTGCTACTGCCTGCACTGGACATTGTTGATTTACCAGAGATGTCAAGGCTCGAATCTTCCCTTGGTGCTTCAGCATTGTCCAAACCTTCATTGCAAGAACCGTCTTCAACTTCTGGGTTCACTGCATTAATGACATCTTCTAATTTATGAAAATGTTTAGCAGCAAATATCTGTTCCTCATGCAGTGATTCTTGTGAAATCTTTAAACAGATTTCGTTGTTATTCGTTTCCCTTGCAGGTCTACCTTTAAAGTCCTCCTTGCACACACTGCAAACAGTTGATTCAGATGTTGTTGACCCATCTTTTGAGCCGCTAATACTAGTAGAAGATTCCACTATGTAGCTGGTAAGATCAACCATCCTGGTCTCAATATTGTCTTCTGCACTGGTTGAGATGGTAACAGCATCATTAGGAAGATTGCTTACGAGTATATCTCCATTTCCCTCAATTGGATGAATCCGTTCCAAACGATTTACTAAGCTTGCTTCTTTGTCCTTATGGTCCTTACCACCACTAGATTTATTTGATCTTCTTGTTTTATCCTTTGAATTAACTATGGGATATACTGGAAGAATATTAGAGGATGCATTATGACAACGAAGAACATAAGGTTGTAAAAGCGGATGCCTTAACAATTCAGCCGCCTGTCAATGAAGACAAACATCATTAGAATCCGCAATTCCATCAAAATGAATCAACATAAGATAGGTTCAGTTGAACTCACGGTTGGCCTATGCTCTGGATTTTTTCTAAGCATGCTCTTGATAAGTTGTTTCCTGTCACAAGGAAAAATAATTGAACACCAAAAGCACAGGTTAAAAATATATCATGACAGTAGAGTGACTGGGAATGGTTTGAGGATGTTACTTACAGTGTGGAAGAATAAACAATTGGCAGGGGAGAAATGCAGGATCTGTTTATTTTATTGATAAGTCCAGCCATGTCCTGTTTTATTCATTCAAGCATGTGTTAATTGTTTTGCTAGTTTAAAATATATTGAAGAATAGAGACCATGTTTCCATTGATAAAACTAAATTCCTGCAGAAAGTTCTTACTGGAGCACGAAATGCAGGTTGATGTCCAGCAATCTCAAACATGCAGCAACCTTAACATAGAAAGAAATATCATTCTTACACAACGTTAATTATCTATCATGTGACTTTCTCAACTAGAAGAAGGTATCCATGAACCTTACCAAGAGACCACATATCTGATTTATAACCATAAGGTATATCAGCGAGGAGCTCAGGACACATGTAATTTGGAGTTCCAACAACCTACACAGGATATAAGTATGCAAACAAAAAATAGGTATCACTATGTGAATCAAGTTAGGTATCATTTACCTTTATCAATAAAAAGTTCAAAGCAAACATATATATATATATATATATATATATGCAGAAATTTAATCTTTTTTGGCTCAACCAAGCTATTCCCCAACCCGAAGTTATTTCTCCAAAATACTGAGACCCATTTAATATTTTCAGCTGAGATCCGTCAATTACTGGGCATGACAGCCAATTTCCATTGGATAAAATACAGGTAACTTCCTAGAAGGAGGCATTAGATAAAAAAGCTAACACAGCATACATGTACCCTTACCGAGGAAGTAAGGTCTTCTGCATTAAGTCGCTTTGCAAGACCAAAGTCACCTGTACGGATCATGCAATAAACATACTTCTTCAGATAACAGTTTCTGACAGCCAAAAGTTAAGTTTTCAAGGAATAATACTACATACCAAGCCGAATGTTGTTGTCTTTGGTGAGAAATATGTTGGAACACTGAAATTACATGAAGTAGCATTAGTGTAAAAGTTACAACAGATTTCTTTATCAGCATAAGCAAATGAATTTGCAATACCTTAAGATCTCTGTGGATTACACGATTAGAGTGCAAGTAGTCAACAGCTATCAACAACTGAGTCAGCCATTTGCAGACTTTCTGCGGGAAGAATTGACAAGTCAGGGTGGGTAAGGAACAGTCATAAGAGGAATTATCAAGGAAGAGCAGTTAAATGTATTCATTACCTCTTCAGGAAAAAATGACCCTCGAGCTTTCTTTATGTTATCTGCCCTGCTCCACAAAGAATGTAAAATTCCATGATTAGGACTTCACATCACTGTTTGTATTTCTCCTTTGTAGCATGTAAATGCATGCATGTAGACTATGTTGTATGAATACAAGATCCACAGAATCCCAATTATTGTAAATGTATTTCATCTCAAAAATAAGAATGCAGATAGTCAACATATCTGTCTAAAACTTCTAAATGGAAAGGATACTACGGACACTGCAAAAATTCAACATCAATCAACAAGGACTCCATCCAGATCTCCATAATATGTATTAATTACAAAGCATATTTATGACAGATTTTCAAAAGGAGGTTCCTGTGCCTTTTTTAACACCTTAACCTTTTAGGTCAAGGATAGGTTTTAAAATTCAGTACTTGTCATCCTGTCTTATAATTAAAAACCACTATAACAGTTTGATTACTCCTTAGAGTGAATTCAGCATAAAATTGTGTAGCTCTGTTTCCAATCCAAGATAGCAGCTTTTATAATGTCCACATTGCAATCCCAGTAGGTCTTCATCTAAAATAATGTGTTAGGAGTTATGAGAACCATTCTGTTATCCTTGTTTAATAGATTATACTTTTTGGTTTAACCTTTAAAAAGTGTGTATTTAATAAATATTTTCGTTTCTCCTGAGATTATGGGAAAAATAATAAGCCCAGATCCTTAATTTATCCCAGAAAGAACTAGATTTACCAACAGATATTACTTTACTTACATGTCACCTCCTTCACAATAGCCTGTTATAATGCATATGTGGTCCTCCTACAAAATATAAAATATCAGAAACATGCCTATGAAGTTTGGTTACATCAGAATGAGCTGATATATCTGTAAATATTCAAACTTAGTTTTTCATCTCTATATAAACGTATGACTGAAAAATTTTAAATTAAGAAAAAGAGTAGTCCCTACCTTCTCCACCCAAGCATCTTTGTACTCCACAATGTATGGGTTATTCAGTTTTGCAATCAGGTTCATCTATTTGAGAAAGAGGAACTGAGTCACTTTTATGTTGGTAGAAAGAAAACAATCATTTGAAATCAGCTTCACACAACCTCTTAGGATTGGATTAAAAAGCATGAGATCATTATTAAAATATCCACTTATATCTACATAAAACCAATATTACAATGGCATTTCGCTCAAAAATGAAAATGATATGGCATATGGTGTTCACGGCACTTTGTGAGCATAATAACATTCACAAAACAAACATCATCTTGTCTGTAAGTTTGATCAACCATTAGACAACAATAATGAGTAGCATATATCCTACCAGATTTCAAAATCAAAATTAACTTAATTTAAGTTTACTAAAGTAATTTTCTTTGTTTTCTCAGTGAAGATTCAATCTCATGATTTAACTAAATATCCAGGCGACACGTTTATTTGCGGTATGGAAAAGCACAGCCAGCAATGGCATATTCCTAAATCATTATGGGAAGGAAACATAAAATATTGAAAAGGGCAAACAAATAGTTAAGTTGGCCTGATTCATGCAAAGAAAATAAAATAGATTAAAACAAAAGTTAAATAAATAATTGCATTATGGACACCTAGGATTCCTCAGGTGGAAGGATTTGTTACACCAACCTCTTGGTGTGCAGTACGTTTGAACTTCTCTGTCTGTTTGGCCAACCGAATCTTTTTCAGCACATACCTACCGAGGATATGAAATTATGAGACATTATGAGAACGAGTCACAATTGAAGATGAAAAGCTAACCGAACTGAACGAAAAGGCTGGATTTTCATCCAACAATTAAAGACCAACATCCAAAATAGGAAAAACCAAAAACTTTTCAAACTTTCTTGCTATGGTTGTCCATCATTTGACTGAAAAAATCAATATCCAAGATTCAACAGTCCATGTTCCACGGTTTAGTAGGAAAATTATTGAAGCACAAAAGCTCTAACTGCCATCAAACTTCTCAGGCCTCAACTCCAACAATTAAACACAAAGTCTTTTAAAAAGCTGAATTTTTTCCTCATGGGGCTGTCCATTTTCCAACTGGAAAAATAAATGGATCCTCAAACCGTTTATGTAAGCATAGATGAAGCAGTTAAAGGTGTCATTGGCCTACCTCTTTTTCTCGGACTTGTGAAGAACGAGGAAGGCAGAGCCAAAAGCCCCTCTTCCAATTTGCTCTATCACTTCATAGTCTTCCATCTTTCTGGACTTGGTATCCCCGTTCTCTGTCTCCATAGAAAATTCCAGAAGGTAGAAGACAAAGGGTGAAGAAGCAGTGAAGCAGCAGATCCTGATTTGCTACTACGAAGTTGGGAAAGAAAAAGAAAGAAAATATTCTTTATGGCAACGTGTGTGTGAGTGTGAATTCTACTACCAAACTTTTCTACCCTTTTTTTCATCCAAGTGCTGTAATTGAAGACACCCCCAATAGGCTGAAGGGCATTAATTGGGAAAAGTAAATGTATCCTTAGAGAATGAATTTTGGGGACTATTCAATAGGTTGTAGCAACCATATGAAGGGGCTTCACATGAAAGATGAGTAAAGCTACATTCCACAATTATGACACTAAACTACCTCCTCAGAAGACAGAATTGGAGAGAGAGAACTCAGGTAAAGTAGAATATATCACCACCAAGAAAATCGAAAGGTTATGAGTTAACTTACCCAAAAGAAAATGTAGAGAGAGAATGGGGACATAGCAACAAGGTCTAGTACAGACTATATATATATATATATACCAAGGTCTTAATTTTTTAGTCAAACCCATATTGAGTTTATGAAACTTACCAGAGTCAAAACAGATTTTACCACTAAAAATATGTCTGTCGATTATTTATCAGTAATCAAAAACAAAACTTGAACTTGAACATGTTGCATATATTAACTGTACTAACCTTTGATAAATGTTTTTTAATGTTGACACGAGAGTTGTAGTGGTGAGTGTATCATAGCTACAACCCCACACAATGACTGAAAAGAAAATGGGGGTTGGGGTAAAGGGCATTGGAGGACAGAACTTAAAGGTGGCAGGTGTGCTGTGGAAAACTAAAGAAAAAGGAAAAGTCTTGCTTGCGTTTGCAAACTCATAGGAGATCGTTCAAAACAAGGAATGTTCCTAGCTCGCAGATGTGATGTCACACTCCGTGCACCTTAATAAACAAAAAGATTAAATAAGTTGCAAGTTGTTAATTATTTGAATACAGTCTTTATTAAAAGTATTAAAAAGGAATATTTTTGCTCGTGGTTATTAGATAAAGCCATGAGTATTCTTGTATGTTTTTATCTGAAGTTTTTTTTATTTAATTTAGAGAATGAAAATCATATCAATTTTGATAAGGAGAATTAAGGTTTACATGTCTTCTTTTTTATGTCATTTTAATATTGTTCAGGATTTTAATCTTATGCTTGAATGAGATTGTTCTGGTTTTTTCTCGATTCAACACCCTTTAATATCCATCAATTTTTTTATCCATAACAACATCAAAACGTAACGAGTCGAGGAATTGCAGTCAAAGTATCATGA
This sequence comes from Vigna angularis, assembly GCF_016808095.1. NCBI lineage: Eukaryota > Viridiplantae > Streptophyta > Magnoliopsida > Fabales > Fabaceae > Vigna > Vigna angularis. The sequence continues at coordinate 39,288,254 of NC_068971.1, forward strand.
GATACAATAACTTCATTTATAGGTGTATGATCTTGCTCCATTCCACATACTGCACTTCGTCACTGCAACACATTCAAAAGTAAATTTCAATGAAATAAACACAAATGCAAAGAGGATGTTCCTTCTTGAAGATTGATTCGCCTAAGATTGTGATCGACGAGGTTGACAAATATGTTCTTATCGTTATTAGTGCACGAAACAAAACAAGAATCAAATTCTTATATAACAAAAACGGGGAAATTCTAGAGTAAAAACTCGAAATTGAGAGAATGTGAAACTTGATTTCGTTCAATTCAATGATGACAGATTTTTTGAGAGAATGAATCCAAATAACAATTCAATAACAAAGCAACAAGTAGCTTGCAAGAATTTATTAGGAGCACCAACATTCCATAAATACATGGAACATATTTTTTATGTGAAAAACTCTTCAAATGTAAGGGTGAAAACAACAATTCATCAATAATAAAATAAATAAGTTCCTTATAATCAATAAAAAGTATAAAATAGGCTCTAATAAGTAATTATAATCCGTATGAGTACAATATAAAGTGAATAAAGAGGTTTGTAGATTCATTGTAATGGAAGATTGTTTGACAAAGATTTTAGATAAAAGTATTTTGACAAATAAGTATCACTACTAAAATAGTTAAAAAAATGTTTATGTTTGAAAAGAAAGAATATAATATAGAATGGACTTACATTTTAAAATAAAATTGTTAGATATTATGAGTTGAAATTTACATATTAATTATACAAAAAAAAAGCAAAATAATATATAAAAAGAAAAACACAGTCATTAACTTTTTATAAGAAATGTTATTTTAATTTCTTATATAAGTTTGGTTATGTCTCGTTAACCTAGATTCAATCGAAAATACATGAATTTATGAACCACTCAAAAACTATTTAAACATAAACAAACTCATCAAAATTGGGCAAAGTGTATAAATACTCTACAAAAAGTAAATAAACTAATAAAAGTTGCGTGGGTTTGTGCTAGTTATAGTGCGCTGGCCAACTACCGTAGCTGGTCCAAAAACATAATTGTGGTTTAATTTAACAACTCCACCTTTTTTAGAGGCCTAGAATTTTTGTGTTGTTTAAAGTTTCACGTAATGATATGATTAGTTTTAAATTAAGTATTAATAGCGAGTGTGTTGATTTATGCAAATATGACAGGTCAGCAACAATTTGTTGCATATTTGCACAACTTAGGTGGAAATCCAGTTTATTTAGCTCTAAGAAATGTACTTAAGAACTAACAAAAAAGTTTCAACTGCTAATTTGGTGATCATGGTGTCAGATCAAAACCTAATTAGTTTGTTTAACAAAGCCGTAAGAGATGAAGGGGCAATGTCATTATTATAGTAGACCATAGACGGCCTGCCACACGATATAGGTTTTACAACATATTATCACAAACAAGAAAGTCAAGTCAATAATAGTAATAATAATAATAGAACCAACGTCAATCGAAAACAAAACCGCACTGATGAAGCTGACGCAAAGAATTGTAATTTAAAACTCTATTAAGATTATGAAATTCTCTAAACTGAAACACTAATTTTGATTAAAGAATGAAGGTATATGATTTGAAAAAATACATTGTTAGTGTTTAACAGAATGCCCAGGAGAGAAATTGTCATTATCATTGAAGAGAATAGATTGATGCAAAGCGGAAGCAATACTGTGACATGTTTGACGATTCCCGTTATAAACAGGTTGTGTTGTGCTTTCCCAACTATGCATAGAGAAAATGTAATGCTGAGAATCTCAATTCCTCCTAATTGTCCTATTGGGCCTAAAAGATTGGGCTTCATTCATGTCCATATCACATTCGCTACCATTTACAATCAATTTACAGAAATCATTTAGTGGAAACTCAATTTTAAGTATATCAACCTTGGTACTAGATAAACAGCAAACACACCTATGAAGAACTGGTAGGATACCAATCACTTGCCGTAGCAGCAAAGTAATAAAATGGTCCCATCTCAGTTTTGAAAATAAACAAATAACATCAACTTACAAATTGAAAACAACACCCCTTTAGGTCTGCTAAGTACACCAACGCTTGAAAACTATAAGACAGGAGGCAACGTCATGTCACAAACAAATTTACTATACAGTATACACCTACTTATATTATTTTTAATTTCGCTTGGATTGTTTTGACTTTTTGGAGGATCTACCAGTCTCTAGCTTTCGCCGTGTAGCTTCAAACTCCTCTTCAGAGGGTTCCGGCATATCATCTCCACCATATTTTGAAACTAGAGATGAGAACATTGAATCAAACTGGCCTTTCCTCTCATTTCGGCGTTGTGCTATCATTGCATACAGATCTGTTTCTGACTGCTTGTTAGACCTGTAGAAAACAACGGATCATTCTTAAACTAGAGCATAGATAGCACTGGTAATGTAAACACCTGCTTGATCAACTTACTTTTCCCTCAAAGGATTTGGAGACGGTTTGGTTTCAAATACTTCCTTAGCCCATTTCTGGTAGGCTTTTGTTGCCTTTAATTCTCCTGCAGAATATGATGAAGAGAAAATAAATAATCATCTAGGAAATACTTAAACAACCCGTAATGGATGGACTGTCATGACATCGCATGTTAGTATACTGATTCACCGAGCTAATGCTTAAAAGTTAAAAGTGAAGTAAGTTCATCTTATTGGCTTGCATTGCAAATCTAACAATCAAAATACACTTTTTTCCTGCAGATAAACTTAAAGTCTACAGAAAATGTCCACCTAATACCCTAGTTAACAAAATATAGTCAATATCCTTACCAGCAGCTATAGCCTCATCTAGAATATCCTTGAATCGGTGTGAATCAAATTTAGGATCTGAACAAAGCATTGAACAAAAAAGCCTGCAACGGGAGTTAACTCTTGATATCAAACTCAACCTTTTCAAATATGGCTAATGTGCATCACAAATTTGCAATGCTTTCTTACCTATTCATGTTACCCTTGCACTTCTTGTACAAATCCATCAAATCATTTTTTTCGGAGTCAGATCCCTTGTAGTTTGTTTCGAACTCCTCAATATCAGCTTCCGTGACCTATATAGCACATTTTTAAGTACCACATCGATAAACGCTAATATACTTTCAAAAAGTTGAACATACATACACCACAATGCATCAGAAAACAGAACATCGTAATAAAACAAATACCTTCTTGTACATTGTTCTGAAGAACTCTTGAAGATTCTGAACAACATCTCCAGCAAGGTCCTGATACAAAAAAAACTTGTGGCTGAAGTATCCTGAATGCTACTCTCTGATGATAGTTAATGGAGTATAAGGATTTCAGCTCTAATTCTTCCATTCCTAAATTCTATACCCACTTTGCACCCATCTCAATCTCTAGGTCAGTTTCTTTCTCTTTCTTCTTTATATCTCTCATACCTCCAAGATGCATATTTTCTAATTGGGTAAATTCAGCTCCCAGAGAACTGAAAACCAACCTAAACACTCATTTGACTCTTTTAACATCTCTATATTTTCATTTCCTATCAGATCATCATTAACCACCAACAGCACAAGAAATTTAAAAGTAGGCTGAAAGAAATCAGAGTCTAACTCACATCATCGTCAACACATCCGGTCTGATCATATAGTGTCCTCTTCTCTTCATCCCCAAGAATCGATATCACCTTTTGCAGTTGTTGGAATTTCTCTTTAGCTTCCTGCAACAATAACAACACAAGAAATTACTGTCAACCCCTAAAATCAATCTACTGAACAAAATAAAAAAAAACATGACAATTGGTATATTGAGCTTAAAGAATGACCTCATCACCAGGGTTCTTATCAGGATGAAGCCTCAACGCCAACTTGTAGTAAGCCTTCTTTATTTCCTGCTGAGAAGCAGTTCTCTCCACGCCAATAACCTGCAACCAACAATTCAAATCAAATGCTAACAACGTCACATATCACTGACAGTAGCAACATAGAATATTAGTTGGAAGAGTTAAATGTTCCATGATCAAAGACAATAGTGAATTTAGATACCTGATAGAGGCTGGTTTCATCTCCCTGCCCTTTCATTTCCTCGTCGTCAGAAACCCTAGCTTTTTTCTTCTGCACCATTTTCTTTATTTACAAACAAAGTGGTTATTCCAATCCTCCTTTAGCGGGTTTATCAAAACTTGCAGTTTATGTTAAACTGAAATTATTATTTTAAAAAAATGAAAAATGAAAGTCAGGCTGTTCCCGCCAAATGATTACTCCTCTTCCCGCCTTAATATTTCACAGATGCCAGACAAACATAAATCCCAATTATCCAAATTTAACATTTGTAAAACAACAAACTCAAACAATGAAAACACATTAATGGAATTACCCATTATCCAAATTCAAAAGGCATTTCTCTACAATATTATACAAGTTAACACATCCATCACCAACAAAACAAGAAATAACACTTCTAAACAAAAAGAAATTGCAATTGAAATATTAAATTTTAATTTTCTTAATAAATGGAAATTATATTTTAAAACTTTGGAATTTATATGTAAAATATTCTATAATATAAAATAAAAAAGATGGAATCATTTGAAACCTTTTTCTACCGATCTCTTAGAAGAATGAAAAAATGAGAGTTAGTCTCTCCACCACCACACAATGCTCCTACACCTCATCATTCTTTTGTTGCCCTTCAATAATATTTAATTTCTATTTTTATTTTTTTACCCAACAACCAACCACTTCATTAATGGTCTCCACCACTATATCAATGCACCTCTCCAACAGTTCATTGTATCAATGCACCACCACAATACCACTGCACCACCACCGAAACACGAACACACGACCAAGGGATCAAATTGGAAAAGAAAAAATTAAAGAAGTAAATACGGATATGAAGAATGGGTTAGAAAAACAAATCTCGAGAGAAAGAGAGAGTGAGAGTTGGGGAGTGGGGGAGAGAAAGTGAGAGTTAGGGGGTGAGGGGTGGCCACATCCATTAAAATTTTTTTTTTTTTTAGTTTTTAATTTTTTAATTTATTGTATTTTAAATTAATATATAAATAATATTTAATTTTTTTAAAATTATTACTTAATTATTTATAAATTAATTTATTTTATTTAATAAAATAATTATTATTAATTTAATTTATATATTATTATTTAAATAATTTTTATAAATGTATTAAAACGGATAGTTTTTTACTTTTAGTTTTTAAATTTTTAATTTATTATATTTTAAATTAATATATAAATATTATTTAATATTTTTAAAATTTATTACGTAATTATATATAAATTAATTTTATTCTATTTAATAAAATAATTATTATTAATTTAATTTATGTATTATTTAATAAATTATTTAAATATTTTTTATAAAATTATTTAAACGGTATCAAATCCGTTATAATTTTTTTTTTTCTAAATAAAAATAATAAACTAAAATATAAAATATGTAAATAGATGTTAATATTCGTTGAAAGTGAAATAGATATTATTATCTATTTTATAATAAAGACAAATTAGATATGATATGATATAGAAACATTTGGTGGTGGTGGAGACCAACTGAAAAGATTTATTCATCGAGCAAGTCCAAATCATTGTATGACTACAGCATACCGGACTTTTCTTGGTTAGGGTACATCCTACATCCAAATGAGGCCGATTCTTCTTCCACCCCCATTTGTTTCTTCATACACCCCATATCCTTGTTGAAATGACCTCATTGCCTTTGAGGAAAATTTTAATAAAAAAGCCTAAAATAAATCACTTCATCTTCTACTTCTTCTCCGCATGTTCTCTGCACAACGCAGCTGCTCACACAATCCATCCTCTACACCTTCATTTCCTTCGATGTTGAAATGCTTTTGAAGATAAAATAACTTTTGTTTCCCGGAGATGGTGTTTCCCAGCAAAATCAATATTTGTTTTCTTTTCTTAGTGCTGCAATCCTTAAACCCTTAATTCCGTTGTTCTTTCTCTGCCACTAAAAGATTCCCATGATTTAAAAGATTCACCATCCTCAATGACTAAGTTTCTAAATGCCTTGTTTTTCCGATTTGGTATTGCTGAAGAAGATTTTCCCCAAACAGAAGCACCTCTCTTGCTCAACGACCCTCTTGTACTACCCTTGGAGGCTGGACGAGGATGCAGGTGGTGGTGCAACACGTCCCCATCCACAATGTTATTGTCATCTAGGAAGTGATGAATACGTCCGCATCAAGAAACTCATGAACCAAACCAACGTAGCGGTGGACATGGGTCGAAGAAACTCTTCTTGGAGCTCACCAGTCTCGTCCACACCTCTTCATTTTTGTATTATTCCAATTATGTCCCTATTATTATCCTGAAGGAACATATAGAATATTTTGTTTTTATTTGGATAAAGATTGTACAGTTGTCTGCATTTGGAAGTGTGACTCTAATTTGAAATATTCTAAACGTAGTTGGAGGTGTGATAAATCATAGGAAAACGTTTCTTCAACAACAGATTTTTGACAACAATTTGACAACAACACGTGTCTCACTGTCATTGGTTGTTTTTATTAAATTTTGTTTAAAGATTCATTTTGTTTTGGAGGGCATTTTTGGAATAATTTTCAAAAACTTTTTGGCGCTTTTCAGAAACCCTACTCTCTTTCCCCCTTTTCGAAACTCTCTCTCCCCCTTCACCGAAAAATCCTTCAAAACTCTATCTCCGTCATTGAAGTTCCTTCCTTTGAAACTCTCTCCGTCATTGAAGTGGTGTCTCTGTCCACCGTTGTTCGTCCGTCGCTTAGGTCCACCAATGTCTTTGGAGGAAGTCGTCTCTCTCTCTCTACGCCATTGAAGTGCTTTCTGTGCGCCATTTCTCCAAAGCTCTCGTTTTTCTGCTGGCACCGTTGTTCCTTCGCCATTTCTCCAGAACCTTACCTCTCAACCTATAAACACCCTTCGTGGGTCTTCCATCTACATAGGACTCACCAAAGTTGAAATTGCTTGTTGTGAACGCCTTAAACCATCACCAACAGGGGGATCAATCCAAAAAACCTTGAAAACACAGTCGTCAGGACTGTTGGGGAGTGCTTCGGCCATGTTTGGGTAGCACTCCTCAAGTTTTGGTACAAAAGGGGATTTTTCCACTGGTAATCGATTACCAGCTCCCTGTAATCGATTACAACAACATCAGTCCTGTGTCAATGATGACGAACAAACAATGATCATGCACCTCACCTCAGTTGGAGAAAACCACCTACATGGACATTTTTTTTGAAGAAATCAATGACTTAACCTCATTATTGGTGCAGGGAGCACACCCAATAACGTTTAACTCACTCACCCATCTCAAAAAATGAAAAATTCAACAAAAATAGAGAATGGGGAGCAGTGTTCATCTAGCTGGGGAGTACAGTTGAAGTTTCTGTACAAATTACCCTTTTTCCTCTTGTAATCGATTACAGGGGTCTTGTAATCGATTACCAGAGGAAAAAGGGTAATTTGTACAAAAACATCAACGGTACTCCCCATCTAGATTAACACTGCTCCCCAACTCTGTTTTTCTGAACTTTGCTACTTTTTTTGTTCTTAACTTTCTCCACCGAACTCCAAATGACTTGATTCTTGTTTTGTTGGAATCTAGACTCAAAGAACTTTCCAACAACACAAGAATCAACGCATTTGGAGTTCCGTGAAGAAAGTTATGAGCAAAACAACCAGCAAAGGTCAGAGGTGGTAGAAATATATAAAACGTTAACTTTAAGGAATTAACTGCACCTACTCAGGTGTCCAAAAATTATACATTAGTAATCATTGGAAAGATATTTGAGTCTACGTTCTAATAAAAAAAGAATCACATCATTTGGAGGTCTGTGGAAAAAGTTATGATTAAAATAGTTAGCAAAGGTCAAAGTTGACAGCATGGGTTATGCACCTCACCTCAATTGGAGAAAACCACCTAAATGTACATTTTTATTTTGAAGAAATCAATGACCTAACCTCATTATTGGTGCAGAGAGCTCACCCAATAACGTTGAACTCACTCACCCATCTCAAAAAATGAAAAATTCAACAAAAATAGAGAATGGAGAGCAGTGTTCATCTAGCTGGGGAGTACAGTTGAAGTTTCTGTACAAATTACCCTTTTTCCTCTGGTAATCGATTACAGGGGTCTTGTAATCGATTACCAGAGGAAAAAGGGAATTTGTACAAAAACATCAACGGTACTCCCCATCTAGATGAACACTGCTCCCCAACTCTGTTTTTCTGAACTTTGCTACTTGTTTTGTTCTTAACATTCTCCACCGAACTCCAAATGACTTGATTCTTATTTTGTTGGAATCTAGACTCAAAGAGCTTTCCAACAAAACAAGAATCAACGCATTTGGAGTTCGGTAGAGAAAGTTATGAGCAAAACAACCAGCAAAGGTCAGAGGTGGTAGAAATATATAAAACGTTAACTTTAAGGAATTAACTGCACCTACTCATGTGTCCAAAAATTATAAATTAGTAGTCATTGGAAAGATATTTGAGTCTAATTTCTAATAAAAAAAGAATCACATCATTTGGAGGTCTGTGGAAAAATTTATGATTAAAATTGTCAACAAAGGTCAAAGTTGACAGCATGTTATCTTATACGTATATCTTTCCCTCTTAGAGCATGGGGAGTATTGTTCATCTAGGTGGGGAGTACAGTTGATGTTTCTGTACAAATGACAATTTTTTCTCTGGTAATCGATTACAAGACCCCTGTAATCGATTACCAGAGAAAAAATTGTCATTTGTACAGAAACTTCAACTATACTCCCCACCTGGATGAACAGCACTCCCCAGGGTTATTTTTCTGTCCCTATGTGTGATTTTGTTCTATTTTTGTCACTATAATTGATTGACAGGGGCTTTTATAGGTGTTTAAACCAAGGTAGTTCAACTGGACTCCCCATGATGGTTTTGCCCGTGTTTTTGGTGACTTTTTTCCAATTTTTGAGATGGTTGAGTGAGTTTAATGGTCATGTGTATCAAATCCATTAACATTCTATGATGAGAACATATTTTGGTTCAATCCATGAATATTAACACTGAAAAAATATGTTGTGAATTGGAAATGTTCAATACAATCTATTACAATAATTTTTTAAAATATTAACGTCAGAATGATTGGAAAGTGGACATTCCATAATTTTATCAAGGAGACATTCCTCTCCTCATGAGTCAATCTTCCATTCAAAACATCAACAAACTTGGTTTTGAAAGAATGTTGCACACACAACTGCATAAAAAAAATTCATGTTAGAACAATCCAAAAAATAATTAACAAAACAAGAAACACAAATTGGCAAAGAGGAAAGGGGAAAGGCTAAATGGAAAATGGGAAAGAGGAAGTGGAAAAGGGGAAAGGGAAAACGTGAAAGGGGAAAAGGAATAGTGGAGATATCTTGCTCTCATCACCAAAGTCACCGGAGTTTTCCATTTTCCACAACAAAATCAATATAAAGGAGAACATGTTTCTCGCTGGGTTGCCTCGCCGAAGAAGATGAAGCTAAAATAAATAGAAACGAAAGAGAAAAAGAAAGCTTGAAGGGAGAAAGGAGAGAGCTTGAAGAGAGAAAGGAGAAGGCTTGAAGAGAGAAAGGAGTGAGCTTTAAGAGAGAAAGGAGAAAGCTTGGAGAGAGAAAGGAGAGGGAACGATGACAAAGGTTAAAGAGAGGATGAAAATGGAGTAAGGGAAAAGGAAAAAAGGGGAAATGGAAAATGGGAAATGGGAAATGGAAAATGGGAAACGGAAAATGGAAAGGGAAAAGAAAATACCTTGTTACTGGAGCTTTCCATTGCTTCACCGGAGTCTCGCCGGAGAAGATGAAGCTTCCTTCGTGCGAGAGAAAGAGAGAAAGGAGAGAAAACACACACAAAATGAAAACCAAAATGCAACAGTGGAGAAGAATGAAAACAAAAATGAGAGGGACATTTTCGGAAGCCAAATTCATTGTCAACTTTAATGAAAAAAAAAATATTTTAAATAATCCAATAGCCTTTTAACACGTAACGTTGTCAATTTTTTGTCAAAATTGTGTTGTTAGAATATCGGGATCCTAAATCATAATGTGCAATTCGAAATGCACAAGTTTTTTCATTCTACATTTATTACATTTAATTGTTTTTAAATTTTATTTGCTTTATACTTGAAAGTGCGGTGAAAGTTTTTTCATTCTATATTTATTTTATTTAATTGCTTTTGAATTTTATTTGCTTTTTATATTTTTTTAATAGTTTATTTAAATATTAAACATTTTGTGGTTAATATTTTGTAATTTATATTTTATTTTTGTATTTCATATTTATTTAAAATTTATTTTTAATATAATTAACTTTTTTAAATTTTGAAAATTTAATTTATTTTTTAAAGTTTTTGAATCTATATTTATTTATTAATATTTTATTTTTTAATATGAATTATTATTTAGTTATTTGTTGCATATATTTTGTTTTTATTAATTTATTAATTTAAATTTAATTTGTTGTATTTTGTGGTTTTTTTAAACTTTTTATATTGAATTGTTAACATTTTTTTAATTTTTAATTTTTATTATATTTGATATTTATTTAATATTTTTTATAATATAATTAATTTGAAATTTATATTTGTTTGTTAATATGTAATGTTTTTGAAATTATCTATTTATTTAAAAGATATTTATTACGCATAAATTTTAATTTTTAAACTAATATAAAAATAAAAAACAAATCAAATTCAAAAAATAGTAAATCAAAACAAAAAGAAAGAGAATAAAACATTCATTCATTGCATTTCTAGTTGCGGTCAAATGAGTCGTCCTTCTAAATGCGGCTACCGCAATTCCAACTGCGGTGCCATATGAACCACACTTCCAACTGTAGTTACGGCAGACGCTTAACCCAATTTTCAAGTGCGGCAACCTTTGTAATCGCTCTTTCACCGGCGTGCTCTCAACCACTACGTCTCGACTCGACCTTCGTCGCATCCAACCCAGAAATGCATCCAATCCATACTTTCGTCCCATCCAACCCATAAATGCATCAATCCAACATTGACGTCCTCTCAACCACTATGGTTAAGGTATTGACTATCATCCCATTTAATCCAAAAATACATCCAACCCAAAAATGCATCCCAGCACATACAAACAGCACATACAAATATCACATACAAACAACACATACAAATAACAGTTTGTAAGATAGTTAGAATAATAAAAAAATTTGGAAAGTGCAGGGTGAGACTGATAAGGCGCAGACATATGTTGATTAAAGGTCGGTGTTGGTTTTTTGGGATCCAGAACACTAAATAAGAAAAAATATATATTTTTGGGATTAAATATTTTATTAACCATTTTCAGATTTGAAAATAGTTTTTTTAAACATTCAATTTAGAATAAAAAATATTTTGTATATTATATATTTTGAAAGGTTCAATTCAAAATATATTTTGAAATGTTCAATTCAAAATTTAATTTTTTGCTTTATGGGTGTTTTGAAAGGTAATTATGGTGGAGATCGAAAGCGGAATTGAAAGTGGAGAAAAAAATGGAAGAGATGGTGAATAGTTGTTACGAATATTATGGGGGTGCATGAAGAAAAAAAGAGGTGCTGGAAAAAAAAACAGCCTCTGGTGTACATGTTTGATACTCTATTTCAAAGAAGCTCATTTTTTGTTGGCTTGACAGTACATGTTTTTTCATAAACAATTTCTCATTATGTTTGTAGTAAATGGAATTTGAAGTGAATTTGATTTCAATTTCTCAAATTTAAAATAAATTATTATGGTTTTAAACTTAAAAAAAGTAAAAAATTAGTTTCTCTAGTTCATTTGGTATACTTTTACTATTTGGCTTTCTATTATATTATTTGGTTTAATTAGTAATTTAGTTTGTTTTGACTTTAATATTTATTTTTTATTTAAGTAGATTTTATTTTTGAAAAATGATTCAATATGATATCTTCAATTAAACTATTGTTAACATAATTAGAAAATGTCGTGTGTAAAAATATAGATTTGTCACATGTTAAAATTTGAATCTAATTTTCACATATAACACCTTTTAAATAAAAAATGTCTAAATGTTAAAATGTGTATTCAAAAAAGAAATCACATTTAATATTTCTTACAAAAATAGATATTCAATTGATTTTTTTTTAAAAAAAATAAGAATTTAATTGAGTAAAAAAATATAAAAATTAAAACAAATAAAAAAACTTAAATATAAAAACTCAATTACTAATTAAATTAAATTAAGTCATATTATTTTATCAAAGTAACTTAAGTGGAAAATTTTAAATAAAATTAATGGATAGGGCTCCATTTATTTAATATATCATGTTGGGTGTGTTAATTAAGGATGCTAATGAAATCGGATAAGATGGTGACGAGTTTAGCTCTACTCATTCTGGATTTTACTGTAAAAGAACATCTTTTATTTTCCTCTTTGATAATATGTTATATTCCAATGATAGAGGCATATCGTCCACTCTCAAACTCATTCATAAAATTATTGTGTGAAACAAAACATTTTCAGATGAATTAGATGCTGAGAATGCAGAATTTTCTATAAGAAAAATGTTTTTTTAACAAAATTTTTTTACAAATTTTTAACAACAATTTATGTGTGATAAGGTGTGATTGTTCCGTTTATACGAACCAATAAAATAACGATACATCGTATTGTTATTAAAAAATTATTAAAATATCATGATCTTTACATAACAGAGATTCACGGGTGTTACTGATGTTCTATGCCTATTTACCTACACCTACTCTCGTAGCTCAGGAATCAAAAAATGTCTGCAAAAACAACTATGGTTCTTTCTGTATCCTTTCTGTGCTCAGATACGTGTAACTAACCAAATACGAAACAAGACAAAGCTGTTGAACCTGCACAAATCAAAAAACATCTTGCTTTTTAACTTTTCTTTCTCTAAACTAAACATAACTTCACATAAAACAGTATTCTCAAACCAACGGTTAATATGTATTTTATCGCATCATATAATTTATTTATTACATGTTTGTCATAATCTTGTGTAATTGTGTTAGAAAATTTAAGTTTAAGTCTAAGTATCAGTAAAAAATAAAGAAAAGAGGATGTACCTAAAGTATATGTAGTCCTATCCATAACATAACATTGATGTAAACATGGACAACAAAATGAAAGAAGGGTCCCCACAGTAAGGCTCATATTGGTACTATGAGAGGCTAAGTTATGGAATGCTTATTATTATTCCTCATGGCTTTCTTCAATGCAATAAGTGCAATTTGATAACAACATTGCCTTTCCCTCACAGCCACCATTTTCTGTCTCCTTTCTTTATCAAAAGAAAACCTTCAATACCTCACTGATTTCTTAGCTGTGATATGTGATTTGGGGTCAGGGAATATTGCAAACAAAGAGGAGGGAAACACACAAAAACTCATGCTCATCTTTCTTCTAAATCAACATCTATCAAATCTCAACTTCACACAGGTATATGGCAGTACTATTCAAAGAAAAAAAATCGATTTTTTTTTAAAGATTGTAAAATGAAAGTTTAAGAAATACTTAACAATGAAAAAATTAGGTAGATTAAGTTTGATGTATTAGGAAGTAATAGAAAAAATATTACATTTTGAAATATAACTATACAAAAGATCTCATGCATTATTTTATATTTTTTCATACTAATTACCCAATTACTCTTTCATATTTATTACCTGATAAGTTGATGCTTGCTTCATATATAGTATGGGAATATTTCTTGATATTTTCAAGGGGGACAAATTGAGATATATGTCAAAAGAAAACATTAAAAATGACATTAACAATACTTTTTGATCAGTTAACTAGGAAACTTACATGGAATTAGCCTCGTACTTTTACTGATAAAAGATGGCATCAATGGAAATCATGATTCCAAAGGGCACGCACAGTTTTGATGCCTTTGACTGCTATGATCGATTTGCCAAGCTAATAGTCCTTGGTGATTTCACACCTAAACAATTATTCTTTGCAACCACTTTTTCAATTATTTGTTCCAACAATCTTCATTGGTACTACAATATACTATATTATATTATTATATCATTGACTTTATTAGTAGGTAATCAAACATGATGATTGTGCGTAAGGTGAATTGCAAGAGAAAAACGGTAGAGTCTTAGTTTCTTGGTTTTCTTTGATGACCCTGATTAAAACTGACATTGTAGTTGGAGATTAATTATTATTATTTTTTAATTTTGGTTTAGTCCTGAGTGATTGATGATAACATAGGTTTTGGTACCATGCAGAGAAAAGTCAAAGGAATTGATTGGTACGATGCAAAAATTGTTTAACCTCTGTGTTTGTCTTTTAGCTTGTGTCTTTTATTCTTTCTTCTTACTGATAATTTTTGTGAGGATGCGCTACAGTGGCAAGAATCTAAAACCATAGGGTTTGTTTCTGATGCAGGGACTCTTCACTTTTTTTAGTTGTAATTGTGTTTTGGCCCTAGGAGCTTCTCACTTTCTCTTTGGATTTTTCTTTGCATTTTCACCCTTCTTCCATGTTACTGCAGCATTCAGCAAATTTCGTTATCATGGTTCAGAGACTTAGACAGAAGAAGCTCACTCAAATAATGGTACTGCTATCATGCTATGTCTTAAACAAAATTTAAGTCAATGGAAAAATCACTTCTAAAATCATGATTGCAGAAGACAAAAAGAAGATACAATTATTTTAATTAAGAAAAAAATATTTTACACTGAAAAAAAAAATACATATATGTTTCAAGCCTTAAACCTGTAATATATATATATATATATATATATATATATATATATATATATATATATATATATATATATATATATATATATATATATATATATATATATATATATATATATATATTCTCAAGATCTGGAAAAAAAAAGTGCATTGTAACTCTAACCCATCCGAAAAAGGAGTCACTGCAAGATAACAAAGATCAAAGTGAAAGCGACTCAAAAGAGTCTATTCCTCTCGTTCGTTGATAAAATATTAAAAAGAAAAGTGCACACAAATAATAACAATTGTTTGATGGAATCAAATAAATAAAAATACCTTTTAAAATGGCGAGATTTATCATTGTTACTTAATATTTATATATATTATTTTATTTTTTTACTTCAGTTCATTCATCTTTTCTTTTTTATTTTCATCCAATTTTATTTTGATAATAGGATTTATTTAGTTGGATTAACTTATTAGGAAAAGAGAAATAAAAAGAAACAGTGAGAACATCTGTTTTTATCGAATTTTTAACTTGAACGACTCGATGTTGCTTGAGTAGAAATATTCTTAGCTCAGGCGAATAATTATCACTTAGATGCAAAGTAAAAAAAAAAAAAGAGTATAAATTAGTTTCAATCTCATTTTTACTTGAGCTAGAGAGTCCCTACTTGAACGAAAATCTTTTCTAACGAAGGTAATTGGTTCAACTTGATTTTCGCTTGAGCGAGAACAATTATTTCATAACTGAATTGAATTTGATTATTTATTATTTTTCATGATTTAAAATATTAATAAAAAAATAGTATAGAACAACAATCTCATTGTTATTATTTGTAAGCTAGGTTTAAGGTCCTTGATATTTTAATATGAAATTTTAAAGTAAATAAGAAATAAAATTTATAGATAAAAGTTATACATTTATTCCTTAGTTCATTCTAAAATTTTCAATTTAGAAAATCATTTTCTCTTTGCATTCTTTCTTACTCCAAAATAGATTTTGATGGTATAAGCTCTAAAAATTTAAGGTTTGAGGAACAAATTGATTTGGAAAGATCAAAACTTAATTTTGATATGTTTTAAATTGTTTATTCTTCAATTTTTAAATGGGATGGTTGAGACACGACACTAATAATGTAGGAGGATGGATCTCTTGAATTTGAATATATAGATATGTTTATGATTATGACTTGAATTTGAATAAAATAGAATAATTTTGAAATGTCAATGCATTGAAACTTTCTTGAGTAATAATCCAGGTAATACTAAATATATAATATGATTTCTGAATCTGAAGAATCTTGCTACTTGCTAAGTGAAATTAGAAATAGTTAAAGGAGTAATTTAATAAATAGTAGTTTCTACTGATTGTTAGTTTATAAAGTGGTTATTAAGTTCTTTGTTAATTAGTTACTTTTATCTCATGTTTTAACACCTTAGACAACATGTTAGTCACGGTGGTAGAGGATTCATCAACAAGATATGTGATTTAATCAATATTAAAATTTTCATTTAATCCATCAAGGAAACTCATCACACAATGTTACTCTTTCTAAAGTTAACATGTAAAGAGCTACAATGATTAAATTCTTCCCAAAAAAACCTTTAGCTCATTAAAGAATATTGTTTTGTTTAATCAAATATAATTTCAGTTGGGTCTCAAATTCTAACCACGGTTAATTATTTGTTTCTTAAAAAAATATTATATTTCATTTCAATAACAAATAAAATCATACCATTTGGTAGCAGATTATTTTATTAAATTATAATTTCTTTTACATTTTTAAAATTTACTTTAATAATTAATTTTAATTTTTTACTTTTTATTAATATTTTTACAATTAAATACAACATTAATAATTATCATTTTATATTACTTTAATAACTAAAAGCATTTTAGTAATCTTTAATTTTTATTCATTAAACAATTTTTTTTTATCTGTGATATCAATCAAATTTCACATTAATTTTCACAAACTTTATTTTCAAATCCCCTCTTATTTATTTTTAAATTCACTCAAATAAATAATAAAAAAATTTACTCTCAACTTTTCTCAAATTCATCCACTAACTCTCTTGGATGATCTGTTTGAAGTAAACAGAGCTAAGTAGCCTATGGTGGATCATAATTTGATTGGTTATATACACGTATATGTGTCTATACGTGTGTGTGGACTTGTGTGATTTTACCTATTTGGATATTAGTAGTTAAGAGTTTCATCAAGATAATCAATTGCATATTTTTGACCAGTGATGCATAATTTTACTAATTTAATAAAAGTGAAGATGACTTTAACATTAAATAGTAAAAAAGGAAAAGAAATGGTGGTCAATTAGAGTAGGAAGGCAAACAAATTCCCGTAAGTGTGAGGGCATATTTTGCGTAATTTATTTTCTGCGAAGATAAATAAATTGAAATGTCAGAAGCTTTGGTAAGTGTTGAATTGAGAAAGATAGAAATGAGAGAGAAAGTTAAGAATCTTTTGATATATTTCGGAACTTTTTGGATTTCGTCCACTTTGTCAGAGAAAGCCCACATTTTATGATTCTCTTTCTCCTTCTCAAAATATAACGGAGGGCATCGCAACTTCTCTAATTCTTAAACTTTTGCTTCGGAAGCATATCATCTTTTCTTTAAAATATTGCAAGTTTTAACATTTGCATCAGATGTTATTACAATGGCAAAAAGTCCAATCATAACTTTCGTGTCCTTGAAGTGATACCATAAACTATATTTTGAAAGACAATATCTTAAATATTTTGATAGACAATGTCTTAAGGTCAGTTTAGTTTACTAAACTCTTTTTTCTACAATCGTTTGCTTCACTTGTATTGTAATCTTTATATTTTAAGTTTATAATTTCTTTTTCTTATATTCTTTTTACTCAGTTCAATTTTTATATTTTTTAAGATGATATCCTTTGTTAATAATGTTAAATTAATTAATGACAAAGCGAAACTTAATACATAATTAAAATTTACAAATCATGCACTCAAAACAATTCATAAATAATAATCAATTTTAGTAATTAATAATTAAGAATAATTAATTACTATTATAGCCAATTTAAATATTAATTTATAAATTAAAAATTATTAATAAATAAAATAATTTATATTATAAATAAAAATTATAATTGATTTCTAAATTAGAAATAAAAATAGTTTTTATTATAAATTAGTATTTCAATTGATCACTAAGATTAGTTATTAAAACTTTAACTACCAAATAAATTAATTTTTAAAATAATTTTTATTTAAAAGATTTATTTTTCGTCACTAAAATTAAGAATTTTTCTAAATTAAGAATTTTTCTAAATGTGAAATGAGTGTTTATTTGGTTAGGGCAAAATTTTGTTTTCTTTTCTAAATTAGATTTTAAGCAGAAACATGAATTTGGGATCTGTGAAATTGGGGACCCAATTTGGCTAGTGACAATTATTATTAAGGCTATTAAGGCTTTGTTCGTTTAGAGTGATTTGGGGGAGATGATTTGAATGGATTTGAGTGAATTTGAGAGTAATTTTTTTGTTGTTTTTTTTAGTGGATTTGTGGGTATTTGAAAGTGGATTTGGAAGTAAAGTTTGTGAGAATTAGTATAGGATTTGATTGATGTGATAGATTTTAAAAATGAGTTTAATTGGTAGAAATTAAAGATTACCAAAATGCCCCTAGTTATAAAAATAATATAAAATGTTATTTATAAATGTTATATTTAATTGTAAAAATATTTATAAAAAAATTGTGAATAATTTATAAAATTAATGTTTAAAAATTATAAAAATTAAATAATCAACTTATTTTTAATAAATTAAAAAATATAATATACCTAATTTTATTAAGATGTAGATTTTTTTAAATTATAATATTAAAATAATTATAAAAAAAACTGAAAAATAAGTTTGCATAATAAATATATATAAAAAAAAAAAATCTGTAACCGGTTACGCGTTTGCGTAACCGGTTACATGTGTGCCACCAAAATTAATAAGCTCCTGTAACCGGTTAC
Organism: Vigna angularis; assembly: GCF_016808095.1. Taxonomy (NCBI): domain Eukaryota; kingdom Viridiplantae; phylum Streptophyta; class Magnoliopsida; order Fabales; family Fabaceae; genus Vigna; species Vigna angularis. The sequence goes on from NC_068971.1 coordinate 39,306,979, forward strand.
ATGCTTCTGTAACCGGTTACGCCACCCCCTCCCAGTGCTTCATACCTCTGTAACCGGTTACGACTCTCCTGTAACCAGTTACGCTCCTTGTGTTGCGTATGAAGTGAAGGGCACACACAACTTTTCATCAACAATCCACGCAAATCTCTTCAATTTTGCGAGTGATGAAAACGGAGTGCGTCCCGCAAATCCGTCCTCGATGATCCGTTCATTTCCGCTCAAATGAACAACGATGCATTCAACAATCGTCGCTCTCAAATTCGCATGAACAGTACAATCTGTTCATGCGAACACAGGCTAAAATGAAAAAAAATACTTTTTAATTCTTCTATTAATCTTTTAAAATTTAAAAGTATGTAGTTTTAATATTTAAATTAAATGTTTAATGAAGATCTTTTACTGTTATAAATTTAGAACAAGACTAAATTTACATATTGTATAAAATCTGATAATTAACTTATATCTAGAGCGATACAAACAGAATTTCTGAAAAAGTAGAATAACCAAAGCATATTTAATCGTATTAAAAACGTTTATTCATATAAACTGTTTGCACTTTTTATAATTTTTTATATATGGTTTGATAAAACTTTCTCAAAGTAAGTTTTTTTAATCTTTTTTATATATAACAGAGATTTATTGTTCAAAAGAAATTTGTTATGTATTGAAAATAGTTCTAAGGAAAAATGAGGTATAGTGTAAAACAATTTCGCACCATTTTTCAATTAAAAATCACAATTCATAATAAACTTCATTAAAGTTTAAAAGAGTACATTTTTATTTTACTGTCCTAGATAAAAATCTTTATTGGTGGAGCTAGATTCATAATGAATCATGTTGTCCTCCACCGCTACAATAAATTGTGTAGCAGAGGATCTACCAGTTCATGTCCCATACTCTTATTTATTTCCTCAAATACCCTTTTGCCTTTTTTTGTCTCATGCATATAAATAATTGTGATTATTTACATTGATCAAGAACAAAATGTACTTTTATTTTTTGAAATAAGATAATGGGTGGTCTAACTAAATTAATCAAAGAAAATAAAATATTGCATATGTTTTGTAGAAGCAGTATTATTATATATTACTATAAAGTTAATATCCCAACTTATCTTCACCTTTGTCACTCTTTCATGTAATTCCAAATCATTCTGATAAAACGTGCCATGGGGACCTATGTCTCTTATCAACAACACCCTCACTCACGAGAACACTTTCTTCCTAATTTTAAAAATATTAAAATTTTGGTACCGAATAAAACAAAATTCTTATAATAAATACCTAATAAAAAACTCAAAATTATTATAAAAATTTAAAATTAATTAAATTACATTAATTTTTAAAGTTAAATATATTTTACTCTCTAAAAAAATTGTTTATTACGTTTAAAAGTTTGATATATTTTTATTTTTCAATTTATAAAATGAACTAAAATAGTTTTCTTAATTTAAATATATTAATTTTTTTATGTGTTAAACTATTTTAAAAACAAATATTTAAATTATATTGACTCACTATCAAATTATGTAAACAACACCAACATTAATTAAAAAATTCTTTTAATAAGTAGAAAAATTAACATAACTGATACATTAACCCAAAATATTTTGGGTATATAAAAGAATTAACATAGTTAGTTGAATTAAAAAAATTATATTTATTATTTTTTAAATTGAAAAATAAAATTATGTTAAAATTTCAAGATAAATTTTAATTTTATATTAAAATTTAAAAATAAAAAAATATATTTAATTGTGTTTTTAACATTAAAAATATTATTGTATTAGATTAGTAATAGAAGTTATTTTCCCGAGGAGAAGATGCCAAGTTTAATGAAAAGTTTTGTTTGGTTATTGGGCATAATCAAAGCTGTCTGACTTCTGAGTTCTGACGGTCAATTGGGGACCCCACTGCGAAACACAAATGGACAATGTGGCCACGTGACCCAGTGACCTAGCCAAAACGTCTTCAATGTAATGAGGTACAACTTAACATGCATTCAATTCGTTTCCCCTCGAAGGTAATATTAACAACAATACTAAATAAAATAGATAAATGTTTGGTTTGGGTGTTCCAAGGTCAAATCCTACATTACTGTTCGCTTCTTTGGATTCGATTTCAAACGTTGAAAAAACTCACCTCTTTCCCTTCTTGGGGTGAAAAGTTCCGCGACATTAGTGACTGAATGCTTTATAACAGTGACAACAATTTTCAGACAATGCCTTCTAACTTCTCACCTGACATTGTTTCCTCTGTTTCGGAGAAATTTACTACTACTGGTAACAACAAATAAATACACTAATAAGTGAAACAGAGCAGACAGGTAAGAGAGACTATGCTAGGTTACTAGGGTGGATATAAAGTTCAAATTAACTTTATTATATCATTATTATAATATTTTATAATGTTAAGTTCAGATACATGTTCTTATTTTTTAAAGGAAGTGTCTGGGACAAATAAAAGAATGTGTAAACATAAATCTTTGTAAAATCCTGTTTCTGCTGGTTTCCAACGTGTGTTTTTTCACAAAATAATCTATATTTTATCACCCGTGTAAAAGTAAAACTTAACACATTCGCATGTGAGTAAACACTGAGAACATATTTAGTCTTATGTTTATGATATTATGTTTTTTTTTTATGTTTACGACAGTTTGACATTTTATGTTTTCTTATCTCTTGATTCCCTTCTATTATCTCTTTCTGTGTTGAAATTATTGTACTATTTTCTTGTCCAGATACAATTCCTTTTGAACACAATGTCATGAAGGGAAAAAAGTCTTTAAAAGAGAGTGAAGGGGAGACTTTTGTGGTTTTATCAGCAAATTTCTCAAATGCCATGATGAGTTTTTGCACGTAAAAATGCAAGCTTTTTTTTCTTTCCAGCCCATCGAGCTCCAGTAATCTCACTATACACATTCCTTCACTTAACAGTTAACACGGATATATAGAAACCGCTGAGAACAACTCAAAGCAAGTTCTTTTGCAGTCACCAAGCTCATGGCCACTACTACATTCTGTACATACCTATTCCTTCTCTCCGTGTCCCTTTCAATCTTCAATCTTAGTTCATCTTCATCAGAGAGGGACACCCTTCTCTCCTTCAAGGCCTCCATAGTAGACTCTAAGAAAGCCTTGTCTGGCTGGTCCAACACTTCATCAAACCATTACTGTAACTGGACTGGAATAACCTGCTCCAACACACCTTTACTCTCTGTAATTTCTATCAACCTTCAGAGCTTAAACCTTTCTGGGGATATCTCATCTTCCATTTGTGACCTTCCAAATCTGTCTTATCTCAACCTTGCTGATAACATCTTCAACCAACCCATCCCTCTTCACCTCTCTCAGTGTGGTTCCTTGGAGACTTTGAATCTCAGTACCAACCTCATATGGGGCACTATCCCATCTCAGATTTCTCAGTTTGCTTCCTTGAGAGTGCTCGATTTGGGAAGAAACCACATAGAAGGAAACATCCCTGAGAGCTTAGGCTCCTTGAAGAACCTCCAAGTCCTCAACATGGGAAGCAACTTGCTTTCAGGTAGTGTGCCTGCTGTCTTTGGCAATCTAACTAAACTTGAAGTTCTTGATTTGTCTCAGAATCCATACTTGGTGAGTGAGATTCCAGAGGATATCGGCGAGCTTGAAAATCTTAAGCAGCTTCTGTTGCAAAGCTCTTCTTTTCAAGGCAAAATTCCAGATTCTCTGGTGGGCCTGGTTAGTTTGACCCATTTAGATCTCTCTGAGAACAACCTAACAGGTGGGGTTCCTCAGGCTCTACCATCTTCTCTGAAGAACCTGGTTTCCTTAGATGTTTCACAAAACAAGCTTTTGGGGCCATTTCCAAGTGGCATCTGCAAAGGAGAAGGCCTTGTAAACCTCTGTCTCCACTCAAATTCCTTCAATGGTTCAATACCCAACTCCATTGATGAATGTAAGAGTCTTGAGAGATTCCAAGTCCAGAACAATGCCTTCTCTGGAGATTTCCCCGCTGCCTTGTGGTCATTACCCAAAATCAAGCTCATTAGAGTTGAAAACAACAGATTCTCAGGCCAAATACCCGAGTCAATTTCAGGAGCTGTTCAGTTGGAGCAAGTTCAGCTCGACAACAACAGCTTTGCTGGTAAAATTCCTCAAGGTCTTGGCCTTGTCAAGAGCTTATACAGATTTTCTGCTTCTCTCAACCGTTTCGATGGTGAACTTCCTCCTAACTTTTGTGACTCTCCTGTTATGAGCATAGTAAATCTCTCCCACAATTCTCTTTCTGGTCAAATACCAGCGCTAAAAAAATGCAGGAAACTAGTTTCATTGTCTTTGGCCGATAACAGTCTAACTGGAGAAATCCCCTCTTCTCTTGCCGAGCTACCTGTACTCACCTACCTTGATCTTTCAGATAACAATCTCACTGGTTCAATCCCACAAGGGCTTCAGAACTTGAAGCTTGCTCTTTTCAACGTCTCCTTCAATCAGTTATCAGGTAAAGTACCATACTCCTTGATTTCTGGTCTCCCTGCCTCATTTTTGGACGGAAACCCTGATCTTTGTGGCCCTGGATTGCCTAACTCTTGTTCTGATGACATGCCAAGACGCCACATTGGTAGCATTACAACCTTAGTATGTGCTCTCATCAGTTTAGCCTTTGTTGCTGGAACTGCCATTGTTGTTGGTGGGTTTATTTTGTATAGGAGGTATTCCAAGGGAAATCGAGTGGGGGTCTGGCGATCAGTGTTCTTCTATCCTCTCAGGATTACCGAGCATGATCTACTGGTAGGGATGAATGAGAAAAGCTCAATGGGAAATGCTGGGTTTTTTGGTAGAGTTTATGTTGTGAGTTTACCTAGTGGTGAACTAGTAGCTGTGAAGAAGTTAGTCAATTTTGGAAACCAGTCCTCCAAAAGTTTGAAAGCGGAGGTGAAGACTCTGGCAAAAATTAGGCACAAGAATGTTGTTAAAATTCTGGGGTTCTGCCACTCCGATGAGTCAGTGTTTCTCATTTATGAGTACTTGCACGGAGGGAGCTTAGGGGATTTGATTTCTCGTCAGAACTTTCAGCTGCAGTGGGTGGTTCGATTAAAAATTGCAATTGGAGTTGCTCAAGGGCTGGCATATCTTCACAAGGATTATGTCCCTCACTTGCTTCACAGAAATGTCAAGTCAAGTAACATTTTGTTGGATGCAAATTTCGAGCCAAAGCTCACAGATTTTGCTCTTGATCGAGTTGTGGGAGAAGCTTCATTTCAGTCAATTTTGAACTCTGAAGCAGCATCTTCATGTTACATCGCACCAGGTATGATAAGTTGTTTTCAAACAACATCAAATGCATTCTTCCATAATTGAGCTAACTCATTGGTAGAGTATTTTTTTCATACAAATTAAGACCTACATGCATGCTTGGATTTTCACTTTATATGAAGTAGCTTGAATTTTGAGATAAACTCTTAAGATCGTTGTTGTGTTGTTGCAATGCAGAAAATGGTTACAGTAAGAAAGCAACTGAACAATTGGACAGCTACAGCTTTGGCGTGGTACTACTGGAGCTAGTGAGTGGTAGGCAAGCAGAAGAAACGGAGTCAAGTGACTCAGTTGACATTGTGAAGTGGGTTAGGAGGAAAGTGAACATCGCTAATGGGGTGCATCAAGTTCTTGACCCAAAAATATCAAACACTTTTCACCAAGAGATGATTGGAGCTCTAGATATTGCACTTCGTTGCACTTCTGTGGTGCCTGAGAAAAGGCCATCCATGGTAGAAGTTGTTAGAAGCCTTCAATCCCTGGAGTCAAGAAGTTGCATTGCAAATTTGCATGAACCAAATGAGGAACCCTCACCAGTCTGAACTTCTGAGTCCAAACTCAAAGACTGCTTTGTTTTTTGTTGAGTCTTTGTATGTAAATTTTAAGGTCTGTATTTCACATAATTTTTGTTTTTTCTTCTTTCTATCTGATGAATTGAGATATAGGAATGGTTTGCATGATATATTCTCTATTTGGCATTGGATTGTAAGTGTTAATCAGGAGTGCCATGACGTATTGGTTTAGACACTTGCATTTATGATGCAGACTCAAGGTTGGAGTTGAAGTAGACAAAACCAACTTCAGTGTACTTTTTTCTGTCATATGGTGGAGAATACACTACATCTAAAACAGATGTCACGAATCTTTCAAAATACATTGTGAACTAAGCATTTAGCTTATTCATAGCAGTACAAAACCAAGCAAACTTTTTCAATGGGTAAAGAAGATTTGATAGCAGATTTATGTAATAATAAGGCAAGTGTGAGGTGTGAAAAGTGGTTTGACACGTTAAACTTTATCTAAACTTTAGTTTGCCATTTTCTTTAGTCAAAGTGGTAGTAACTAGCAAAAGAAAATAATCCATATGGTACAAGTAGTGGTGATTGGTTTTTAGATAGTAGTTTGTTCTTTTTTTATTCAAATTTGATCATTATTGTTGTCCTTATAAAAAGAAAAAAATAATAATAAAATAATTAATCGAGAGAATGAAGAGGCACTAAACATTTTTAAATATGGATTTATATAATGTTCTCTATAATCGACGTGAGACTTGCCAAAATATTATACAATTTCTTAAAGATAGTTTCAATCTTTAAAAAGATATCAAGTTTGAACAGATAATCATATGATACAAAGCATGGAGATAGAGTGGAGTGAAGTGCGTTGTGAGGAGTGTAGATGTTACAAGTTCTTGGTGAATGTGGTCTTCACAAATTACGAATTTAGGTGTCATACAGAAAAATAATTGTAGAAAATTATCTATATGTAGAGATGATAACTTTTTAATTTGTAACCAAATCGAGATAGTAATAATATTTTTATAATGCCAAATATAAATAAAAAATAGTTAAGCGTGGAAGTGATTTTTTATAAATAGAATTTAAAATTTTTATTATTGAAATATAAATAATAAATTAAAAAAATATTTTTTTATCTCTTATTTTTTTTTAAGGTTATGATAGGTTTGTTTATCTTTTTTTAATATCAAAGTCTATCATAAAGATCATGAGTAGAGTAAAATAATTTTGTTTCGTTCTAATTTTTATCAAAGTAATTTCAATTTTATCTTTTTACTTGAGTTAGGTTTAAGAAGTTATGTGCTTGTCCATGACTCGATTGGATTTGAGATAAATCTCTTTTTGTCTAGTATGGATAAAATATGTTCAAATAATTTATTTGTGTTATTTATATAAAATTATTGTTTTTAGAGTCAAGAAACTTATTTTATATAAGAAAAAATAATTTAATTACAATAACGTTATAAGTTACAAAATCTGAATTTAGAAGTTGAATGACAATAAGTTAATGAATTTTATGGAAGTGTAATATGTTTAATTTAATTTGAAATGTTTTAACATGAGCAGGTTGAGTATCTTTAGTTTAATTTGAAATGTTTTAACATGAGCAGGTTGAGTATCTTTAGTTTAATTTGAAATAGTCTAATTTTTTATCAATCGAGTTAAATTAGTTTAGTTCGATGTTATTTAGATTAAGTGTATAAGTTTTGGTATAACAAATTCAAAAAAATAGTCAAACTGAATTATTTAGACTCGTTGGCTAAGTTATCATCTCACTGAGCAAAATTAAATTCCAATGAGCCTTTAAATAGGACTCCTAAAGTTTTTGGAAAGCCAATATGAAGAAAATTAATTTTTGTGAAAAACCTGAGCACTCAGAGAGGACTTGTGGTTGGACAAGTCATATTCTCACTCAACGAAATTATTTTCATAGGAAATTTATCTTGTCATATGAGAAGACTTAGTTTCTTGGAATTTAACTTTGTTGTGAGTGAATGTAGTATGATAGGTGCAAATCTTTAACTTTAATTCAATGCATGAGTCTTTGGAAAGTAAAGTCAAGCTTGAATGAGTTGGTATTTTTAATGATATCCATTGGACGAATGGACGAGTTGTGAAAGTATGTGTTTCTATGAAACTTTTTAAAAGAAATCTAGTTTACCCTTTTTTTTCTTTTCTCAATGTTTTTAAAATGTGATGATTGAGTGTTAACAAGAGTAAAAGATTTTTTGTAAAATCCCATTTTTCCTCCTAGATGCACAAAGTCGACACAACAAACAAAAACTTTCACGTTCTAAACATGCCTCGTTCTCTTTATTTTCTTCTTCTTCAATATCTCATCCTTTTCCTTTTCTCCTTGGTTAGGTTGACAACAAAACTAGAGATGGAGAGCTTTCCCACTTCACTCCACTATTTATACTAACTAAGGGTGTCAAAATGGCCTCTGCCTCGCAGGCCAGCCTATCAAAATGGAGCAAGTCAAGTTGAAATTTTTAACCCGCCAACTCATTTTGGTTCGATCCACTTAGACTGCGAAATTGGCAAATCAAAACTCCTAACTCATTTGTTTTCTATTTTTTATTTTTAAATTAAAAATAAAAATAATTAAAAAGATTAAATTTTCACTATTATATTTTAAAAAAAATGTAAATATACCATATTATTATAATTTAAATCATTAACACTTATAAACTAAGCTCCAATTATTAGTTATAATAGAGTAATTTAACATGTAAATATAATAATTATTTTAATTTATCTAGTTAAAAATGTTGATTAATCCATTAAAAGTTTATAAAATATTTATAGGATTAACTATGTTTTAAATATATATTTTTAAGTATATATATAAACAAATTCTAAAAATAAAATTTTAAAAATTAAAAGAAAGTAAGGCTAGTCCACTAACTCCTTGGTTCGTCCTATGACAGAACAAATTGGGGTGGTGCTCCCTCCACCACCACACCCTGCTTCTTACACCTCCCCAAATTCTTTTAATTCCAATTTTATCTTTAGGTTAAAACTTTTTTACTTTTACCATTTAAGATTTTTTAATAAATTTGAAAACCTTACTTCTACGGTTTACTCACTACTCAGTTGCACCCCATATCTCATTGATTCCTCTCTTTCCCATTTCACTTCCTCATTTACGTTTCACTTCCTCTTATCTCTTCTTCCTTTCCTTTCTTTTTCCTTCATTTGTCTCTTCCCCATTTTCATTTCATTGCTTTAATTTGGTTTAATTTTATTTGATTTGCTTTAAATTGATTTTATTTGATTTGGTTTTATTTTATTTTGTTCTCTTTTAATTTTATCATGTTTGATTTATTTTATTTCATTTTATGTTCTGTTCACTTTATTTCATTTTGTTTTATGTAATTTTATGTGTTTTGTTTTATTTTGTTATTTTGCTCCCATCATTACAGCACCTATGATATTCTTTAATCTGGACTTCATCACCATCAATACCAATCCTTATCTCCTGTGGATCTCATTATCCTTAATTGAAACCTTTTCACATAATGAATTTGCTCTTTTCGCCAACTGAATTTGGCCTATTCTAAAATTGGTAATCATTCACTCCACCAAACTAGATGATTCACGAAACTCAATTATTTCTTTAATTTCCCATCACAACTACTGATAGTCTCCACACTCTCCATTCTTATATCCGCTTCTCGTCAAGAACAGGGGGCACCAAAATCTTTTAATTTTTCTCCATTGACGGATGTCGGACATCCGTTGAAGGCCAAACGGATATCCCACATCCGTTTTGGCCTTCGCGGGCTCTGTTCAGGCAACTAACAATAGAACCAGAAGCAGCGACAAAACAACACAAATCCAAAGCAAAAAAACAGTAATACACCTTAAATTAAACAATCAAACAATGGTGAAGAAAACTAGTGAAGAAAACCAACTTGGATGGAAACAAAAACAACCCGAACGAAATCTAGATCCACGCTCCTCGATGCTCCTCCACACCAGGGATCAACTATAATGGAAGCAATGAAACGAAAATGGAGAAGAGACAAATGAAGAAAAAAGAAAGGAAAGGAAGAAGAGATGAGAGGAAGTGAAACGGACATGGGAAAGGGAAATGGGGAAGAGAGGAATCCGTGAGAGATGGTGGTGCAGCTCTATAGTGAGTAAATAGTAGAAGTAGGGTTTTCAAATTAATTAAAAAATCCTAAATGGTAAAAGTAAAAAAGCTTTAATCTAAGGATAAAATTGGAATTAAAAGAATTTGGGGTGGTGTAAGAAGCAGGGTGTGGTGGTGGAGGGAGCAACACCCAACAAATTGTAATCTCTAACCCAATTTTTTAGTTGCAACCCAATCCAACTAAATTCGTTTTTTGTAAACTAAAAATAGGCCGAACCAAATGGGTGTTGCTCCCTCCACCACCACATCTTTCTCCCTCCACCTCCCATTTACTATTTTGCCCCTAAGTAAAATTTTATTTTTAGGGTTATTATTTTTTAATTTTACTCATTCACAACCTATTCCACTAATAACCTATTCTAGTCCCCCGTACATGAGTAAAATACTTTTATTTCATTTTAATATTATATTTCTTCCTCTCTTTCTTTCGTCTCTGTGAGATACTACAAGTTGCAAAGGTTGGTGGTGGTGAAAAGAATTATCAAGCAGTCTCCCTCTCGTGATGCAGTGTCGCTCTCGTGGTGCAGTGTGTGGAGTGGTGCATTGCGTGTGTTGCTTCCTCCAGGTGCGTATTCGAGTAAACCTTCAAATAAAACCCTAAAATAAAAAACGTAACCTTTAAACGGAGGTGACATTCTTTAACAGACGTCAACATCCTTCAACGGATGTCAACATCCTTCAACGGATGTCAACATCCTTCAACGGATGTCAACATCCTTCAACGGATGTCAACATCCGTTTAAGGTAAAACGGATGTCACCTCCGTTTACAGGTTACGTTTTTTATTTTAGGGTTTGTTTTATTAGTTTATTCTTTATTTTGGAAATATTTTAATAATTTAATTTAAATGTTTTGATTTATTATTTTTGAATATATTTTTAATGTATTTTAATAATGTAAGGAAAATGAAGAAGAAAGAAACGGAGGAGGAGAAGTGAAACGGAGAAGACAAATGGGGTTGCAGAGTAAAACGGAAGACAAATTGTTAAACGGAAATGAGAGATGGAAAGATTTGGTGCATGGAATAAAGTAGGAGAACTAGGTTTGAAATAAATTAAAATAGTAAAAATAAAAAAAATTTAATTTGAAGATATAATTGGAATTAAAAAAATTTGGAGAGGTGGAGGGAGAAAGATGTGGTGGTGGAGGGAGCAACACCCGAACCAAATAGGATCTGATCCATTTTGTGACTCCAAATACTAACCCACATAAGCTAATATCAAGCAGCTACTATAAATAATAATAGGTTATCATCAAACTAAGCAAGTATGCTACATAACCAATATTTTATCACTTTTAAACTTTTAATTTTAGCAATCAACCTTTAATAATAGGTCTTACCTTCAACATATTCTTCCAAACTCTGTCATTCGTGCTACAATAAAATTATTGTAAAAATCAATCCATGATCATAAATTACATAATTTAAAAGAAATATGACATTTCATTGTTGTCTAATTTTTTTTTAAACTTTCGAATTTTTTTTATTAACTGCTAATTTATTAATGGAATTTACCTTTGTTATTTGATATGTCAATTATTAGTCTGGATGCCTCTTTTTAAATGGTCTTTTAAGATTGAATTTACTTTCATGCAATGTCTTTTGGTCTGTGTGATGCTTCCACCCTTAATATTATTATGGATTCTTCATATTTTATACTTATAGAGCAAAACACATGTAATAGAATACTGCAAATAACATGAAAGGATTATGTAGGTGTTGCAAAAGTTTAAAAACGTCATAGATATAATGTAAAATGTTGGGACAAATACTTACCTTTTTATAGAGCAGTATAATTTCAAATAAAATAGGTTCTTAATTATTTTGTATTAATAGATTTCAAGGAACTAATTAGACTTTGAAAACTGATTATCTTCATATTTTTGAGACTTTGATGTTTCACATGTTCGAATTTGGACAAATATTTGGGTGCGGTTTTTTCGTAGGCACTACAATACAATGATATGATATGAAAGAAAAAAACAATTTTGATTAATAAAGTTTAGATGATACTACGCATTTATTTTATTTTTTTGTTAATTTACTTTCTTAACTAATGATTTGAAAAATAATTGAAATACATATTTGAAGATATTAAATTTTGCTATTGTAGTTTTATTTAATAATTATTATCATTGTTTTCAATAACTTTAATATATAACTCATATATATATATATATATATATATATATATATATATATATATATATTATAACATTTAATATATAATAAATATAATATTAAATAATACCATGCAGTCAATTTTGATAATAATTACATTTAATATTACATTCAATGCAATATAGATAAAATTAAATATAATATTTATTATATATGCTGTACTTTTATCCAAAAACGTTTACAGTTTTGGTCTTTAATTTTTCTGAATTGACTGAGGTGTTTTTTCAGTTTTCAATAAATTATTAATTGTTTTTTAACATAAAAATAAATTACATTAATATTTGTCTTTATAATAGATAAAATTAATATATTTATTAGGAGAATGAGATAAATTTTGTAAAGTGACATATTTATTATTATATTTAAAAGCCTCAAAGTATAATTATATTAACAAGGATTGTTGGAAGAAATTTCTTTATAAATATTTTTAAATGAATTTAACTTTTTCATAATTTAAAATCAACAGATTATAAATTTAATTTCGATTTTCTTTTTACTTTTTTCTTAAAAAATATATGAAAATATTAAATAACGTCATTTAAATTTTTAACTACAAAATTATCCATAGTTTTTAGTTTAGTTTTTTTTTTCAAATCATATCTTTGGATCAAAAGTTTCTTTAGGATAAACTATATGTAGAAAAGTTTGTATAAAGAGAAATTACTTTATATTTTATTTATATTAATTTTATGCTGTCATTAACTTTTAATAAAAATTTATATAAATAGTTATAGCAATATTAAATTGTAATTCAACTATGAATTATTAATTATTTTTGAGTTATTATGATGTTATATATTTTATAGGTTCTTTATATTAAGTAGACAGTAATTATTATTTTATATAGATAATTTTATCATAACAGAGAGATAAATAAAGAAAATTGAACTGATTTTTTTAAAAAAATATAAATTAACTTATGGATTTAATTCTAAATTGATTTTAAATAATTTTTTATTTCATGTTTATGAAGAAACTGATTCAAATAAGATGATATTTAATAGGATGTTAACAAATTTTAACAACTTTTTGTTAATAGATTATGTATAACTATTTTATTAGTTTGTATATTTGAAACGGAATAATGGTTGTAAAAAAATTTTCAAAAATTTTTTTTAAACAAACTTTTTCCTGTTTAATATTTTGAAACTTTAAAAAATGTACTTTTTTTTATTTATAAATGAGAAATTTAGAAGTAGGACATGACAGAAGAAGGACTGCTAATTAGGTATTATATATCGATTTAGATTCTCTAAATTTTCAAGAAAAATTGCATACAACACTTTCCTAATCTAACCATTAATATTAATAAAACTAAATTTTAAATTTATCAATTTTATAAAAATTAAATTGAATGGATGAGATGTATGCAGTTTCACTTTCTACAGCAGATAATTAAAATATCTACTATATATATTCTGCATACTGTCTATCACCAACACAGGCAAAAGTTTCATTAATTTGTGAGATTCCAAGCTTTGCTTTTTGATCAGTTATTGCTCCTTGTATTTGTTTGCTTGGTGTTGCAGAGGCAAATAATTTCTTAAAAATGTTCAACCATCGGTACGAGTTCATAACTCAGATAAACTGCTTTTCTTTTCTCTTTGAAATTAAGATAAAGAAAGTGATGATGATATGAAAAACTTCTCAAATTTCAGGACGAACAAGGCTTATACCGAGAGCGATTGTCCTTACCATTGCGTTTCCAGGTTTTCATTCCTATTTATTTGTCTCATTTAATCATCACTCATATAATTTTATAAACTTTTGTATCAAGTCCAATCTCATTTGAAGTAACCCTTGTTCTTGATAGAGTTTCTGGGGGTGTTGAAAATTGTGGCAGTTCAATTTGTGACCATGGAGGAGTGTTTCGAAATGAGAGTGCAGCACTGCACGAATCACTTCAGACTCAGAGCGAAGTGAATGCAGTTTTCATTGATCACCTTCGCATCAACAACAACAAAAACCAGTTTCTGCCAAAGAGATCTAGCTTTCCTAGGCTTGGTGATGGTGCCAATAACGTTGAGTTGGAACGCTGTCTAAGTCTCCCAGATGGGCCATCGAATTATAGAACAAAGTTACGAGGTGGAAACTTGGAATTGGGTCCTTTCAGGAAGAACAGAAGCAACAGAGGGTGTTTGTTCATGGTTAATAATGGAAATGGAGTTTCTTCATCTGGGTCACAGATTCAACCAACGGTGGCATCAGATGGTTTTCAGAATCCTTATTCTGAACCAGACACCAATGGTTCCCAAAGCCAATTTGAATTGAACATGAAAGATTATCTGAATAGATCTTATATAGAAGACAATGATTTCATCTGTGATTTCGACAATTTACTGCCATGAATGGGGTGACTAAGCTCTCTAGGTACTGCTGAGAAAAACAGGTTTTGGTTTGCAAAAGATCAATGGTTTGAACAATTGTATGATTGGTTGAAAGACCTTGTTGTTATGTCCTTTCAGAAGAGAAAAATAAAAAAGTAATTTCTATAAGATTAGTACCTGTATTTAAGTTTAAAATTAAAATTTAAGAAATTATACAAAAAAAAAATCTTCAATTAACTTATGCATACAAAAATTAATTTTCATTTTATTTTTCTCTTTTTATAAGAAATTCATGAAGAAATTTGTTGAAATAAAATAGTTAATCTTGAATCAACTTTCTCAAACTTGGATTTTAAAACCTGAGCCTTTTTGTTCATTATTGTTTTTGTATATTTAAGTTTTCATGGTTCTTTAAATATGTCACTTATCCGATTTGAAAAAAATCAAAAACATTTCCTTAACCCTAATCCATCTTTTTCACTATTTAATTTGTTTATTTCTCATTTCCGTACTCTCCCTCACTCACCCACAACAATCCACGACACCGCAATTTGTTGCTCTTGCTCTATTCGTTCATTTGTTTGATGATATTGATGTTGATTTTTGATTGGAGGACTGTCTTATATATTTATTAAATTTTATTTTTAAATTAAGTCACGGTAGCGATAACAAAAAAAAAGGTGGGAGTGAGAGAGATGAAAGAGAAAATGTTGAGACGAAAGAGAAAATATATATATATATATTTCTTTTTTACAAAATAGTAAAATCTTACAAAATATTGTGCAGTAGAAAAATTTGCTATAGACATTCTTTAGTTTTATAATAAATATATACCTTTATATATTTTAATAAATAATATTTATCTTCTTTATATTTTAATAAAGTGATATTCACTTTATTCTATTTTGTTTAAAATAATATACGAACCTGATTCATTGTAGACGGAAATATTTTCTCTTTTACAATAAAGAGAAACAACCTTTTTTTTATTTATTTGAATATGTTTTCTATATCAACAAATATTAATGGCTAGTTTTGTTAGTGGGAGAATTGTCCTTGTAATCTTTTTGTGTTATTATTGTGAGGATTAATAAAATTAATAAAATTTATGTCCTTCATCTAAGTAAAGACACTTATTTATAACATAATAAAGTTAGAAATAAATATTTCAAATTAAGAAGTCTTCATTTATGTAAAATAAATGAGATACACATCAGAAAAACCATAAAGATGAATGATTATATATATTAATTTCAAGAAGAAAAATTGATATTATCAAATTATAAAAAATATCTATAATATCTAAAATCCATTTATAAATCAAATATATTGACAAATCTATCAATAACTGAAAATTTATTAATAAAATTGTTATTAGTAAATTTTATTAATGAAATTAAAATTTTATCCATAATTACGGATAAAAAATCCATAAAAAATTATCAATAATTCATTATTTTGTTTGCTTTGTATTCAAATTTGAATTTTTGAATTTTGATTGATTTTATCTTAGGGCTTTAGATTTTCTTCTTGCGGTGATTCAAATTTTCATCTAAGAACCACATAGCACCACAGAACAAATAATAAAGTGAGAATTTTAGAAAAATTAAGCCAGACATAAACATAAAATCCATTCACTCACTCAAAGAATTGCAAAACAAATTTCAACAAAGTCGATAATTTAAACATTAGAAAGCTAAAAGAAAAAGAATCAAAAAGATTAAATATATAAAGCACATTAAGATTAATGAGATTAGTGTGTTAAAACTCGTTGGAGTAGTGTTGGTGCCATGATTCTTATGCACAATTGGTGTCGATGATTTTAGGTTAATTAAGGTGGCGACATGCAACGTGTGTGACGACGACAAGAGGTATGACAAGGTTTTTGGTGGTTGGTGTGAAGCAAAAGAGTTAGAGTTCATGATAAGTGACATTTTTTCATTGCGATTTAAAGGGGAGAAATGCGCTATTTGTATTTGCACAACAATAGTGCTGTCACCAACAACTTTGTTTTGGAACCCTAACGACGATGCTTCCACCAACGACTTGGATTTGGAACCTTAATAATAGAAGCGGCGATGACGATGAGGGAGACCGCGACGACTTGTGACTCGCTAATAGACAACGACGCTAGCAGTGTTGGTTGCATCTTAGTCGTGGGTGCGAAGAAAACAAAAAGGAAGGATGGTGTAACTATCGCTGACAATGGTTGAGTGTCGTAGGGGTGACGACTAGATTCCATGTTAGGTATTGGAATGAAGATAAAATGAATCATGGGGTGGAAAAGATGAAGAGAAGGGAAGTAGGGGAGTTGATAATGCTAGCAGAACTTTCAGTGGTGGCTGACGGTGGATCTAAAAGGGCAGAAGATGCAATCATGAGTTGGCATAAGATGATGAGAAATGCAGTTGTGAATTTAGCCTATGGTCTATGGGTTATGGGTTAGTTGACCCACCGTTCAATAAGGCCCCCTCAAGGTAGGGTCCAAGAAATAGCCCTACCCCCCAAAGCTTTTCAAAAGAGGGTTAGAATCACTATTAAGGTGGGTTGACCCTACTATTACTACAAAATTTCAAGATGAGTTGGATTGAGCCAAATATTAAGATAAATCAAGCCAATTCTAAGGTCGAGATAGGTTGGACCAAGCACAAGGTTGAGACTGGTCGAGTCAAACGATAGATGGAATTGGCCAACCTCGACCCAAGTTTGAGACGGACCAAGGTGGGCCAAAGGTTATGACGGGCCAGGTTGGTCCAAATATTGAAAAAAATCAAGAAAGAGCCAAGGTCGAGATGGGTTGGGTCAAACCAAAGGTTTAGACAGACTGACCTATGACCAAGTTTGAGATGGACCAGGCAGGTCCAAAGGTTGATATAGGCCATGTTAGGCCAAATTTCAAGACAAAAAGTTAGTCGAATTCAGCCAAGTTTAATCGAAAATCGATCAAATTCAAACAAGACAGCCTCGACAAAATTCGGTTAATTCGACTAAGACAACCTAAATAAAAACACGATTGACTATGCCACACATAAAAATAAATCGAATTTGGTAAAGACGACTCCAATCAAAATTTTGCTAAGTCGGCCTTAAATGAATTCGACCGTGTCGTTCCACGTCGGAAATCATTTAAATTCGACTAAACCAACACCAACTGAAATCTAGTCAAATTCAACTTAATCGACTCCAATTGAAGTTTGGCCTAATTTAATCAAATCAATCCGTTGAATTTTGGGCGAGTCGGCCCTATAGAAATTCAATCAAATTTGAGATACTGAATGAAATTATTTTTAAAATATTCAATACTTTTTTATGTTTAAGAAAAGAAAGTTCATTGATCATGAGTCACTGTACTTTTGTGGTTATTTTAACCCGTAAATTCTTTTTATTAGGAGACTTTTTTTTTATTATGTGACCCCAATGAGTTAATTGCCAAACTATATGGAGTGCAAAAAATTGTGAGTTCTAAAAACCCTTTTTGGATTTCTTTATTTAGAAGAAGAAGAACTTAGGTTAGTATAAATAATAATAAGTAATATAGATATTTTTTAAATCAATTGTATATAATTTATATATTTTTTATTACTCAAATGTTCTGTGTGGATTTGAATGCCGTAAAAAGGTTTTAAAACAATATTTCATTTCATTAAAAGTATCCACATATTATTTAAACAATTTAAGAAAATCTTTTGGAGAAAACAGAAAGATTAACATGAAAAATTTATGTAAGGCCAACCAGGTGGGCCACATTTTCCATTAGGGAAACACAAATATTTCAATGAAGAAAAAGTATGTATTAAAAAAAATACTTTTACAGAGTATCATAAATGAGACTTATTATACAATTTGAGTATTGCTTAAATTAAATTTTATTTTTAGGATTATATTCAATGACTAAATACTTCATGTTGTATTCTCTCTATATATCTTATAATTATAGTGAGAAATGTTAACACAAGACACTGCCATATACATTTTATTATACCTATTCTTGGTGTTGGAATTTTATTTAAAACAATACATCTTAGTAATTCTTTTTCATTACATAATTTTTGTGTTAATTTTATAATTTTCCATAGTTTTATTAAAATACAAATATTAGCTATAGATTATGTATGTACTACAAGAAATAATAAAAATTAACCAATTCTTCCTTTTGTAGATCCCTTTCTTTATATTCACTTTTTATTATTCTTTATTTATTGCTAATAGATTTATAACGAATTTTAATATATATATTTATCAATAAAAAAATCAGTCAATAAATAAAAGTTGTATTATTAAGAAAATCAGTAATTAAAATTTTAAAATTTGACCTTTATCGACAAACTTATTCTGTAAATAAAATTTGTTTAATTTGAAGAAATTTTTGTGTTTGATTATGAATCTTATGATACATATGAATTTTTCTTAATGGAAAGGATAAACTGTTAAAAGGTTAGTGATTCTTTGGGCCTTATACATAGTGATGTATGCATCCTTAACATCAAGACTAGATGATTTTCAGTATTTATTAAATATGAATATGTGCTGAAACATAAATGCGAAACTTTTCAAAAGTCCAAAGAGTTAAAAAATAATGTAGAAAATCAAGTTGGCTAAAGTATGAAAAACTCAGTAATTAAATTCTGTTCATTTTTAAGTCAATAATTTGATGATCATCTAACGGTGTACGGTATGATATCTCAATTCTTACTCTAAAAACATCACAAAGGAATAAAGTTTGCGAAACCAGGAATCACACCTTTGGCATTTTCATCTTGCTTTATTTAGGAGTCGTCTTATATATATATATATATATATATATATATATATATATATATATATATATATATATATATATATATATGTGTGTGTGTGTGTGTGTGTGGAACATAATAGAGTCTATACAATCGTTTATTTAATGTTATTCATAAACTATCATAGTTAAGTATTTTTATTAATACGGATTACAATATTGCGATTAACCTATGGACTAATTAATGATAAAGTCATGATAATTAATAAATCTTATAAGAGGATCAAATCTACTTAAAATGTAATTTTTAGAATTACTCATATAAACTCATTCATACATGATTATTTTTGCTTAATTAGTATTTTTTTAATTAGATTCTGCTGCATTCATAAGAACACAAATAGAGGAATACTACAACAAATACTACAGCTCTGTTTGGCAATACATCATAGGAAAATATATGGACATTAATGTATTTAACTCCTATAGGAAAGGGATAAAAATTTGTACTATAGCAAGAAAGGTTTTTGGGACTAATATTGAAGTATATGTCTTGTAAATGAGTTAAAGTATTCCAAATACTACATTATACTTATAAATATATTTTTTTTATGAAAAAAATAATTTTTAATAAAGTCCTAACTTGGAAAATAACTCCGCCAATAAAAAAAATTGCCATCAATAATACTCATAATCAAATTAAAGGTTTGGATATAAAAAGAAAATGTAGCCAATTAAGACCCTTTGAGCTTGAAGGTGTGTAATTATTGATACTTAACCAATGTTTTTAAATAAAATTAATTATTGGTAAATACTTCTTACCTATATAGTATACAGTTTCTAAAAATTATCAGAAAAAAGAATCTTAAAGAAATAAAATTTAAAAGGTTCATAACCTTTTTTTTATTTGTATCCAGTCTGTGCAATTTATATTTCTCAGCTGTTAAATTTTTTTAATATGATTCCACCTACTGAATTTCTAAGGAATTCAAGTAACTGTTGAGATGGAATGATTACTTGAAAATTCAACAACTTATTTCCAACTCATATTAACATTTTCCTTTATAAAATAATAATATTATATTTTTATTTTTATTTTTGTATTCAATAAGTGATTAAGAAAATAATTAATCATGTTCAACATAACAATAAAAAAACAAATATCATGGTCAAACATTGCTGTGGGAGTTACATTTTTTGAATCAACGTAGTCTCAGCCAGCTATATGAATTCTTAACCAAACCACCTTATTACCTCTCTATTCCAGAAACCTTAAACTCGTACAACCCAAATTATTATATCCTGAGTTCAGCAGCCTAGAAAATTGACCATGGAAGAACCATACTCCATGCTCCAGAATTCAACAAATATGGAACAAACCATGTTAACCACTCAAGAAGGCACGCCCAGGAATTGGAATCAAGACGCAATGCTACTCCATCAACACCTTGTCACTCCACAAATGGAAAGCACTTCTCAAGGCTCAATCAACAATTCCACCTGCAGTTCATCCCTTCAGTATCATGTTTTATCCCTTTTAGAGGGAATAATTAACGAAAAACACATAGAAGAAACCCTAATCCAATCCAAGCTATTGTCTTGCAATGTTGGGTCCATTGCTGCCACAGCGACAGCAACGTACATGCCACCTTCGGTACTTTACTTTACAATAATACATTCAATTTTATTTTTCTTACATGAAATGTTGTAGCAGGATTATCAATGAAAGGGAACGAAACGATTGTGGAGAGAATGATCGAAGACAGCACGAGTCGTGTCTTGATTTGGTTGCTAAAACAATCGGTAGCAAGAGCTCTGTGTATCGAGGAGTAATCAAGTATATATATATATATATATATATTTATATGATTCTCTGTTTCAAATAATTACGCTGCTGCATTAGCTTTTACTTGATTTTTTGTGACCCTGAGTGAAAGGAAACATTAATTCTGATATAGGTGCAACGATGATCGTTTTGAAGCATTTGTGTGGGATAACAGCGATCCAGGGGAAAAAGGAAGAACAGGTTGAAATAGACTTTAGAACATATATATCTTTTCAATTCTCCTTTTATTTGCTTATCTCAAGAAACTACTCACTGACTTCGTTTCATTTTTTCGCTTGTATGTCTGCATCTTCTTCAACTGTTGCAGTTTATATTGGTTAGTACAATCTGCTTTTCTGCATCAAGTGTTGGTTATGTTAATGTGAATAGTAGATGATAAAATATTGGTTTTGGTGTGAATCTTTCTCTGATCTTTGCTTGCTTTTGTTGCAGGTGCTTATTCATCTGAAGTTGACGCCGCCAAAGCTCATGATTTGGTGTCAATCAGAATAGGGGGCTTAAAAGCATTAACCAATTTTCATGTATCTGTCATTCCTTATAGATACATTTATGAATTTCATAAATATAATCTTGTTGCAGATTTTGATTCAATTGTTATTAATTAGTTGAATTCCTTCTCATAAAGCATACTATTATTCGTAGGTGAGATGTTATTCCAAGGACATGGATGAAATGAGAAGAATGAGCAAATGGGACTATATTTGTGCTGTTAGAGGGTAAGATGTGATTTTTTTTTTGTGAATCTCCTTATAGCTAGGCTAGCAGCCTTGTTATGTAATACTGTTATATACTTTGTAAAATATTATCAAATAAAAAAGAAAATATAGATCTTATAAAGTGATGTATAGACTCATAAAAAAAGTGATATATAATAAATTTCTACTTCAATAAGTTAAGAGTAGTATCTTTCCATTAATTTCTTACAACTATTAATTGTATTTCTTTTTTTTTTCTTTCAAATCAGCTATTTAAAACTTGGTCTGTTTTTTTACTAAATGAGGTTCTGAATCGTCATTGCTGCTGTAATCTTGATTTGTTGTGATGCTTAATATTATATGAAATCGTGGCTGATGTTAACATCACAGAAAATTAAATATAAATATACACTGTTGTTCTTACTACAAATACTTTATGAAGAAAAATATCTTAACATTGCAGCTAAAACTTGATAACCATTTTTTCAAAACATTCTGTCAAATATCAGTGTCCTTTTTTCTAACACTGGACGAAAGTTAGCATATTACGTATGCTTGTGATGACCCCCCAAAGTTCCACACAGTGGCCTCCAAATATTTTTTTTTTCTTTTTATCCTGACTTGTTGGATCAACTAATATTGCTCCTTTGTATTTATTTGTTTAGAATGACAAAAGCCAAATGATTCTTTTAGAAATCTTCAACCATTACTATGAGTTCATAATTAAGATAAAGAAATTCATGATTGCATGGAAACTTGAAAAAATATCAGGTTGGGCAAGGGCTATACAGACGGTGATTCCCCTTTCCGTGGCGTCTACAGGTTTGCATTCCTTCTTTCTCTCTTTCATTTATTTACTCTCTCTATCTCTCTAATTACTTCCACAAACAGGGTACCCACAAGCAGAAAATGGGAAGCAAGGCTCGGTCGTGAGGGGTCACCAACCATACACTTGGGAACTTATTGTGAGTATATTGCAACTCATCAAATTCATGTTGTAATTTATGGCAAATTGAATGGATAAGCATCAAGATGCATGTGTTTATGTGAACAATACATAATCAGTATAATATTTTTGGTACACTCTCTAAATCTAAATCAAAGTTTAACGTAAGACATATGATTGTGTACTTCAGACACTGCAGAGGATGCAGCGAGAGCTTATGACATTATATCAATAAAACTGAAGGGAGGGAAAGCAATTACCAACTTTGACTGGAATTCGTATGAAACTGAGGGCATAATGGAGAGTGTGATTGCTCAAGCAACGGACGGATCGATCATTCTGCAGAAAGAAGAAAAAAGCAAAGAACCCGAAGCATCTCCTCAAAACAGCTCCTCAGTTCAATGCCATCCTCTACCACCCAGCATCCCATCCATTTGTCGTTGCTGCCACAACCAAATTCTCACACCAACCAACCCTCATGCTCTTGGTACCATTGCTGATACTGCAGGAAACAGTGCAATTAACAATTCAATTGTTAACGATGCTGTACAGTTTCCAAACGAGAATGCAACACAGCAACAGCCCCGACCACTTCAGACTCCGAGGCAAGTGAGTTTCAACGATGGCTCCAATCAGGACCTTGTCAACAACAACAACAACAATCAGCATCCAAATCATAATGCAGCACAGCAACAGTCACTTCAGACTCCGAGGCAAGTGAGTTTTAACAATGCCTTTAATCTGAACCTTGTGAACAATAACTACAACAACAGCAACAACCAGTTTCTGCCTCAGGGTTCTAACCTTGCTTTGCCTGCTACTGGCATCCGAAATCTAGAGTTAGAAAAGTGCGTCCGTTTCCCTGATTGGAGATCAGGTTTCGGAAAGAAGTTACTTGGGGGGAACTTGGAATTGGAACCTTTAAACAACGTTGCTGCCCTCAGTCTGCAAGCTCTACCACAAGTCACGCTGAATGGAAGTACAGGAGCAACACAGCTACACGCACCTGCATTGCACCAAAGTTATGAGCATCAGAACTTGAACTCCTGCACCCCTGATAGTTTTCAGAATCCTGTTTCTGAACCAAACAACAACGGCTTCCAAAGTCAACTTGATTTGGACATGAGAGATTATCTCAACAGATCTTACATAGAAGACACCGATTTCACATGTGATTATGACATGTTTTCAGCCATGAATGGGGGTAGATAGGACCTCCAGTACTGCTGCCAATGCCAGTACCTTTACATAATTTGTCTTTTCTCATTTCTCATTCAAACTTTGGCTCAAACTGTGTGGTTTGAGTAAGTGAACATTAATCAGTGTTTATTCAAACTTTCTCTTATCTATGATTGAATCCAGATGATTAAATAACTTTCTTTACCTTCGTAATTTTGGAATGTGAAATGGAGTAAGGAATTTAAGAACTTTTGAATTAATTAATTATTTCTTTTTGCGAACCAACGCTTGATAACTCTTTTGCTTCCTCTGTTGGTTAAAAGGTTTCACCAAATTAGGAATGTTACTTCTTCATTTAGACCTTCACTACCAAATTTTGGTAATATTTGCGAATGGATTCATACGTATTGAAGACAAATGATACTTAAAAAGTAAATATACCAGACATACAAAATTATATTGAGGTAATACATATTTGTAAACTATATATGTACTTTATTTAATTTTCTTCCTTTACAAGGTCTCCGTAGAAAGAAAATCTATAAATAAAAACTGTACATTATTTTTTAATATGTGAATATACAATTTATAGTCTCATATATATATATAAATTGTTAAAAACTACTCTTTTTAACAAATATATTTGGATTTGTTGGCATATAACAAATTTATAGCACAATATTACTTATTACAGCAATAATAAAAAATATTTATGTCTGCAATGGACCAATATTACTTAATACGGCAATAAATAAAACATATTTAAATGTTTACACAAAACACTACTGTTATGTCTTGTAACTTAGACACGTGAGTTAGGTACATGAAGCCGACTCATCCTGAGATTTCAAGTCGGATATATCTAGAGAGGGGAATATTTATAGAAATGACAAAACTATATATTATGTAAAAAAAATCATAAATTTAGTGTTTTAAAATTTTGAGTTAAAAGTCACGTGAATTATTTGGATTGACTTATATAATGAGAGAAGAACAACCTCATACCACATTTAGTCTTCCAATCTAATAAGATAATTCAGATTGTAGTAAAATTTTCAGAATTTTATTGATGTTTATTTAAATGTAAGTTCAATAAACAAATAATCGTAGGTTTTTTTTTTGTTATTTACACTTAAAGATTCTAATATTCCTTTTTCAAAGTTGAATACCTTTTATTAATTTAAGTTTTTAATATATTGAATATTTGAATAATATATATATATATATATATATATATATATATAAATTAGTTAATATTTTCCTGAAGTCAAACTTAATTATATTGGGAGATTTGAAAAATCAGTTGTGTTTAATATTTTTCTTATGCTTTTAATATTGATTCAACGGTTTAACTTTTTTTAATCACACATAACTGATTATTTTCAATACTTTAAATTTTTAACGCAAATTTCAATATATAATTATTTATCATAAATCTGAAATATATTAAAGACCTATTAAAGTAACGAAGTATATATGATTGATGATACACAACCTGGCTAAGACTGGCGAACAAAAAAAAAATGCCAAATTTGACGGTTTCTTTCTCAAAAGGGCCACTTTTTTAAATTATTTCTTTTGGGTTTTCTATGTATTTGTTTCAGTTTTTTAAAATAAATCAGAAACTAAATAAATAAATAAATATGATGAAAACCAAGAAATTATTTTGTACCGTTTTTTCATAACTGTGTTTTGTTAGCTAATATGGTCCACCCAATGTTTGAATTAAGTTGAGTTAAAAAATATAGTTAAGACCTCAGTTAATCTGGATTAAACTGTCAGACTAGCTCACTAGTTTCATGATAAAAAAAAAATTAAAAAAATAATTACTCTGACACAATACAACTCAAATAATGTGGTGAAGAGAATATATAGGTTTTATTTACTTTCCAACTCTCAATTTCCCCTTCATTTCTCTCAAAATAAAATAAAAATTATTTAATTTTTTTATAAGCATTATTATATAAATTTGATTTATTACTTAATCTTTTTATTGTTATTAATTAAATTTGTATTATAGATGGGGTGAAGATATTTCAAGAGATGAATATGTCTTGATTTTCTTTTAAGATCCTAAATTATAATGTTATAGACGTGCAGGGACATTAATGAGTTGATCTTGGATGGTATATTTATATGATTTTGGATTATATTTTTTGTTTAAGATTATTTTAAATTGTATTTGTTATTTAGAGTTAAAGTCTTAAGATGGATATTTTAAATTAATTTTGAGATTAATATGTTATTTAAAATTGAGATGGATATTTTTATGCATATTAATATAATATTTAAACTTATTATTTATTCGTATTACTTTTTATATATTAGCATGGTTATCATAGTAATTTGGAATTTGATTTTATTTTCAAACTACACAAAAATACATTGAAGAAAATTAAAACACTATGTATTTGATATTTTTGAAGGTTATTAATAAGAATAAAGAAATATATACACTTTCATTTTATGTATAGCTATATATTTTTTATTTATTTTAGTTTTTCTTCTTATAACATTATATAACTTATAAATATATCTTTTTTTATTTTTTTCTAAGGGTATATTAAATGTTAATGAACTATTTTTATATTATCATTATATAAAGAGGATTGCTCTTTTTATATACATAATTTCTTTTTCAATTTTATCTTTCAGTAACAACATTTTTAAATTCAAATGATATTTCATAATAAAAAAATTATTTTTCAATTTTATTATTTTGGTAACTACTTTTTTAATTTTAAATAATTATGTATATCAAAAAAATATTTGTATAATAAAAATTTATACAAAATATTTATTTTTATAATTATTTTTAATACAAAATATTTTATAATTTAATCAATTTTTGTTAAAAAGAATAACACACATATTGAATGTGTTTTCACTAGTATGTATAAATAATTTTTCTCCTGATAAATAAGTCAGGTCATATTGCTCCACGACATCATCCATCTTAATCATTCTAAGTGTAAAATAATTTTTGTAACTGTAAACAGAGATAAAATCGTTTTTTATTCTCTCTTAACTAGCAAAAACATGTGGATTGTGTCTTGGTATTGGTATTTTTTTTAATCTGAATCATCTAAATAACCATATTTTAAAAGGATAATTTAAAAATTATTAATATATATATATATATATATATATATATATATATATATATATATATATATATATATATATATATATATAATATAGTGTGTGCTTAGTAATTTAAGGGGGAATATGCAAAAGTAACTGTGCCTTTTCTAGTTTATTAAATAAATAATTTATTCTTATTTATTAACATTACAAGTATTAATTAAATTTATAATGAAATTAATTAAAAAAAAGTAAAAAATAGATTTTAAATTTAACTTAATCTAATTTTACAAAATTGGTTTGACCTTATTTTCAGTTGATAAGAGGCTTCTAATCCACTCTTTCGTGTTGTGACTATCTCAGATTTAGAAAAAAATATATATCATTTTTAACTTATAAAAAAAAATAACACTATATATCTAACATAGATTCTTAAAAATAGTCATTATATTAATTTACAGAGTAATAGTTGTACCATATGACCGGACGATCGTCACGGTCAACAATGAAGACATGACCGGACATCCAACAAAAAAGATAAATTGGTCGGTCGGGACGGCCGACCTCATAAGTGTAAATGATTAATGTTAAGGATATTAAGGTAAATCACGTTTAAAGGTATTGGACTAGGATTAGGCCGATATTAAAATATCGCTAATCCTAAGTCTATGCTTTAAAACTATAAATATAAGTCAAAGATAACAGGTAAGTAGAGGCAATTACTATGCATTTATTACTGTCATTGTTGATTAAATAACCGGACGGTTCAATTACTGACTTTGGCATTGGAGTATCTTTAACAGGTATACCCCGACCGGACTAGCGGACAAGGAACCCAAGGAGCAAGATTGGACGACGAAGAAGAACAAATTGTGAAAGTATTTAATGACTGAGTCCTGTAACCGATACAATAGTCTTGAAAAAAATGTAACCGATACAATAGTCTTGAAAAAAAAAATGTAAGAATGATAGCATCATTTGGGTGAGAATGACATGGGTACATGTTTGTTTCAAAAGCAGAAAACAACATCAAAGAAACTGCTGTGATTACGTTAGAGTGAGCGTTCACTTATGTTAATGATCCTAGAGACATAAATACACTTTGCAAAGTGACAACGAAGGTCTAGAAAGAACATCAAACACAGAATGATAATTGTGATTTGTGGGAAAACAAGAAAATGATGAACACCCATTTTGTAATTTTTCAATGCATTTAACTTTTCTCTCTATAGTCATATGACATGTTCAATTCTGCCTGTTGACATGATTGATTTGTCCCTTCCTCTCGACCCTTCTTATCATAAGTCATTGCTCTTATACCATTGTTGAAAAAAAAAAAATAAAACCAAACCACCCTACACAAGACAAAAATCTTAGTTGAACAAACAAGTTTGTAACCTTTTATATAAAACCATCTCAAAAGTATTTCAAAGTACTCACACTAACTCATAATGTTTTCTCTTGTCTTTCTATAATTATTCTCCTTCGATGATCCCTTTATACACTGGAATAAATTTACTTCATTATGAATCACACTCACCTTTACTAATCCTCATTATGTTAGTAAATTCTCAAAAAGTTAATCTTGCCTTTTCAGTTATTTCATTTATTTGAATATTTAATTCTTTTTATCTACAAATTTCCCACCACGAAAATATTAGTTTTACTTGTTTCGATTTCATTAGTTATTTGGGTTTTTCTTTTAGTATTATAACATTAAATAAAGGATTACAATGAGAATAATATAAGTTTAGTGTAATGAATTAACACAATCTATAACTAAAAATGTTATTCAGTGCCAAAAGTTTAGACCGAAGGTGTTAAACACAATTCATAATTTACACACACACACACATGTTGCTTCACTCACCAAGATATTATTAGAATAAAAGGGCAAAAACGTAAAAGCCCATACTCAGATATTATTTCCCTTAAAACGTAAGGTGTGCACGTGATAGTGAGAGAAAGCAAAATGCAGAAAGAGAAGTCGAGAATCAGAGAGAGAGAGAGAGAGAGAAGCACTCGAAGCTCTGCTAGGGTTCAACCCTCTTCAACAGCCAGCCACCACCACACACGGCAGAGGATCACCACACTCAGAATCAGACCGATCAAAAGGTTGCAAATGCTCTCAGGTAAACTGTATAACTCTTCAAAATTTTATTAGCTGTAAAAGAATGATACAAAGTCTATTTATACACAAAGCACACACAGTAACAGAATACACTTCTGTTTTGTTTATTTTTAACACTCCTCCTAAACAAAACGGTAAAGATAACATGATTCTGAAGAAAACCAAAATTTTCAACCCTTTTCACCGATTGATCGGTGAAAGTTCCAATTTTTCAACTCCGATCTGCTTTCTAAGTTTTAGAAAGCGTTCCCCTTTCAGTGCTTTAGTGAGAATGTCTGCAATCTGGTCTTCAACCTCTAGCTTCTTTTTGCTGACTTGCTCTCTGATAAAATAAAATCGTGTCTCAATGTGTTTGCTCCTACCATGTGATGTAGGATGCTTAGTCAGGTCAATGGTTGACTTGTTGTCAACAACCAGTCTGACCTTCCCTATCCCTTCAATCTTCAGCTCCTTCATCAGTGAGTTAAGCCAGGCTGCTTGACAAGTGGCTTCACATGCCGCAATGTACTCTACTTCACATGAAGACAGAGCTACAACAGGTTCCTTAGTAGAGCTCCAGGAGATAGGTGCCCCATCAAAATAGAACACATATCCTGCTGTACTCTTCCTGTCACCCTTGTCCCCACACCAATCAGAGTCAGAGTAAGCAATTACTCTTACCTCTCCTCCTGATCCATACTTAGGCAGTCGAATCCCATACTCAGTGGTACCTTTTAGATACCTTAGGATCCTCTTTACAACATTCAGATGAGACACTCTGGGATTTTGCATGAATCTGCTGACCAAACCCACATTGTAGCTAATATCAGGTCTTGTATTGCACAAGTACCTTAGGCTCCCAAGCATTCTTCTATACTCAGTAGGGTCAACAGCTTCTTCTTCAGGATTTTTCTCGAGTTTTATGCCAACCTCTGCTGGAGTAATAGCAGAGTTGCATTGATCCATGTTAAACTTAGTTAACATGTCTATAATGTATCTAGACTGATGCATCATCATACCTGTATCAGTTGTAGTGAACTCAATCCCAAGAAAGTAACTAAGTTTACCCAAGTCACTCATCTCAAACTCCTGTAGCATCTGGGCTTTGAACTTGTTAATTCTCTCATCACTGCTGCCCGTAACCAACATATCATCTACATACAGGTACATAATTACCATATCCTTCCTGTCATTCTTCTCATAACACTGAACATATACTCCATGTTCAGACACACATTTTTCAAAGCCAATGCTTCCCATGAATCCATCTATCTTCTGGTTCCAAGCCCTTGGAGCTTGCTTAAGCCCATATAAGGCTTTCTTTAACTTGTATACCTTGTCAATGTGCCTCTTGACTTCAAAACCTTGAGGTTGAACCACATAGACTTCCTCTTCCAGGTCTCCATTTAAAAAGGCAGACTTTACATCTAATTGATGTAAAGCCCAGTTGTTCTGTACAACCATTGAAATAACCAGTCTTACTGTCTCCAATCTGGCCACAGGTGCAAACACCTCTTCGTAATCAATTCCAGCTTTCTGCAGAAACCCTTTTGCCACCAATCTGGCTTTGTATCTAGTCACAACCCCTTGTGGATTTATTTTAGACTTATAAATCCATTTTAGAGCTATGGGTCTCTTGTTAGGAGGTAATTCAGTCAGTTCCCAAGTCTGGTTTTTCACAATTGACCCAATTTCCTCCTGCATAGCCCTGTTCCATCTCTCATCCTTCACTGCCTGCTCAAAATTAACAAGTTCAGCTTCTGCTATTAAGGCAAAGTGAACAAAGTTGCCTTCTGATGAGATTGTTGCATCATATGCTAGGTCATAGTCTCTCAAATGGGCTGGCAATTGAGTAACCCGAGAAGACCTCCTAACACTCTCCTCCCTCCTGCATGCTTCTAATTCTGCTGCAGGTTCACTCTCCAACTCAATGGTTGGGTTCTCTTTTTCTTTAACTTCCCACTGCCATTCTCCAGTTTCATCAACTTTCACATCCCTGTTGACTGAAGCAGTACCTGTTACAGGATCATACAATTTGTATCCTCCTGTAACATGATACCCAATCATCACTAAAGGAATTCCTCTATCATCCAGCTTTTTCCTCAACTGTTCTGGAACATGCTTGTAGCATAGGGACCTAAACACTTTCAGATGCTTCACATCTGGCTTCACTCCTGACCAAGCTTCCTCTGGTGTGACATCATTAAGTCTCTTTGTTGGAGACAAATTTAATACATAAGTGGTTGTCAACACAGCCTCACCCCATAAGAAACTAGGTAGCCCCTTGCTTTTCAGCATGCACCTTACCATGTTTAGAATTGTTCTATTTTTCCTCTCTGCTGCCCCATTGTGTTGAGGCGTGTAGGGAGGAGTAACCTCATGAACAATTCCTTCTTTTCCATAATAATCTCTGAAATCAGTGGAGATATATTCTCCTCCTCCATCTGTTCTAAGTGTCTTCAATTTGTTCTCACTCTGCCTTTCAACCATATTTTTGAACCGCTGAAAATGTTGCAGCACTTCCCCTTTTCTCTTTAAGAGATAAACCCAACATTTTGTGGTCCAGTCATCTAAAAATAGTAGAAAGTACCTGCTGCCACCAGGTGTCTCTACTTGCATAGGGCCACAAACATCCGAGTACACCACTCCTATTTTCTCTACAGATTTCTGGGGTAAAAACCTTTGAAAATTGCCACGGGTCTGCTTGCATTGGACACATTCCCTGCAAACAGTTCTTGGAATGTCCACCTTACATAAGCCAGTCACCAAATTCTTCTGACTTAGCATTGATAGATCTTTAAAATTCAGATGTCCAAATCTAAGGTGCCACAACCACTCATTTTCCTCTTCTGCTGCAGTAAAACAGTGATGGTTTACTGCCTCCATCACCAATTTAAACGTTCTGTTCTGGGAAAGTTCAGCCTGTATCACCTCTTTTCCCTCTTGGTTGAAGATGCTCAGGCCATTGTTTTCCATCTTCATCACATAGCCCTTTTGGAGTAGTTGTCCAAGACTAAGTAAATTAGTCTTTAACCCAGGTACATACAGTACCACTTCAATGACCACTTCTCTACCATCTTCACCCCTCAAAGCTACTCTGCCAGAGCATTCTACCTCCAAACTGCTGTTATCAGCAAATTTGATCTTTCTATTCTTCACTCTCTGCACTCTCACAAACCAGTCTTTTCTCCCAGTCATGTGAGTTGAGCAGCCAGAGTCAAGATACCACACAGTGCTTTCTTGTTGCTTCTCATCATCATAGGCCATCAAAATTATTGCCTCTGAATCTGATTCTTCTTAGACCAGATTAGCCCTCTTAGGTTTATTCTTGGCCCCTTCACCTTTCCAGCACTCCTTTGCATAATGACCCAGCTTCTGGCAGTTATAGCATTTCACCTTTTTCTTATCAAATTTCCATTCTCCATCAGCATTCTTTGTTTTCTTCTCTTTTCCAGATTCAGTGAACTCTTCTCCTTGTTGATCCAGAGAATCTTTTCCTTTCTTTCCTCCTTTTTCGCCTTTCTTGAAACCTTTTTTACCTCTCCATTGTGATCTGGCCTGCAGGGCCTGCTCCTGACATTGTCTGCGTTCATTGAGACGTAACTCATGAGCCTCCAGTGAATGCAACAACTCCTCACTGTCAATATCCTCTCTTCTCCGGGTTTCTTCAATAGCAGTCACCACATAGTCAAATCTGGGAGTTAGGGTTCTCAGAACTTTATCTACTATGTACTCATCAGTTACCTTTTCACCACAAGTTCTCATTTTATTCACTAACTCCTGGACCTTATCAAAATACTCAGCCACGATTTCACTTTCCTCCATGATCAGAGTTTCAAATTTCCTCCTTAAAGCTTGCAGTTTAACCTTTGCATTTCTGTCTCCATCACCGTAGGTTTTCATCAGCATTCCCCAAATCTCCTTTGCAGTAGCTGCATTAGAGATTTTGTTGAAAATTTTCTGACTTACACATTGATACATCAAGAACCTGGCCTTGCTGTCCAGTTTCTCCAGCATCTTGTGTTCTTTCTTTTGTTCTTGGGTTGCCCTTTCACTCAACACAGGCACTCCTTCTTCAATGATTTCCAACACATCTTGAAAACCAAACACAACCCACATCTTGATCCGCCAATCTGCAAAATGCTTGCCATCAAACACGGGTAGTGACCCCTGAATTCCTCTTATTTCAGCCATCCTTTCTTGCTACACTCTTTCTGAATCTTTGATCTATACCCAGTCAAAGAAACCTCCTTTTCTGCAGTTCTGGATACACACACCTCCAGAATACAGTACTCACTTTCCACACACCTCAGGACAATAACCTATGCTCTTGATACCATATTAGAATAAAAGGGCAGAAACGTAAAAGCCCACACTCAGATATTATTTCCCTTAAAACGTAAGGTGTGCACGTGATAATGAGAGAAAGCAAAATGCAGAAAGAGAAGTCGAGAATCAGAGAGAGAGAGAGAGAAGCACTCGAAGCTCTGCTAGGGTTCAACCCTCTTTAACAGCCACCACCACACACGACAGAGGACCACCACACTCAGAATCAGACCGATCAAAAGGTTGCAAATACTCTCAGGTAAACTGTATAACTCTTCAAAATTTTATTAGCTGTAAAAGAATGATACAAAATCTATTTATACACAAAGCACACACAGTAACAGAATACACTTCTGTTTTGTTTATTTTTAACAGATATACTGCAAGATACAGGTAAACATAACATTAGAATTTTGAACTTATCAAGTGCTGGACACACACACATTACGTTTCTAATAATTAGATTTATTTGTCATTCTCAAATACGAATGCATATACGAATAACAAGAATAGATAAAGTAAAGACACCTCCTTTTGAGATTGAGCTACATAAAAATGCTAATCTCTTCTTCTAAAAGGAATCTGAATTTTTAACCTACGAAGGCTATTTGTGGTAGGACTAAAGTTAAGAAAACAATATCATCATACGATAGAAAAAGAAGATGATTGGAGAGATGAAACGTACAGAAAGTCAATATAAGACTAAACCTGTTTTTAATGCATCATATAATTGTCCAACAATATCTTTCGTTGTTCCAGGAAAGTCAATATAAGACAGTACTGGAGGCTATGACTGATATGTCAAAAACCGAAGTTGTGGATTCTGTCAGAATGTAATATCAGAAAGAACTCTTGAATGAACCACTAAAACTCCTAGTTTCCTTTGTTCTAAATTCCTTCGTTTTCATTTTCCCTACTAGATAACGTATATTGATCAGTGCAAATCATTTTGTATCCCTGTATAAAGGTTGAGTTTCAGTTTTACCAAGTCCATCTCCATGTATCGTGGAGTCTCCAGGTATATACAAAGTTATAGCTAGTTGTATTATAATTTCTATCTATATAATCATCTCTTTCACTCACTTCTACTTAGTTTTAATCAGAGATTTCTCTACTGGGAAATGGCAAGCAGATTTTGATTTAGGCAAAGACCATCGCATCTTCCTTGGATTATTCGCTGAAGTCTTTTATATGTTTCATAGACGAATTATTTGTAGTATTTTTAAAGCATATTATTATCACTTAATATGTTTAAATCATTGATCAGTTTCTCTGAGCTTTTAAGTATATATAAACAGACACGGAAGAGGAAGCAGCTAGGGCTTATGATGTTGAGAGCATAAGTTGAAAGGGCTCAACGCCATTACTAATTTCAGTATCAGGTTTTATAACGTTGATGCCACTTTGCTTGGAGAAACTGATCATGAAAAAGTGATATATCAGCCAAAAATCACTGTCCCTGTGGAAGCAATGCACGGCCAGGAAAAGGTTCAATGCATATAAGAAATTCATCAAGAGGCCTAGACCAAGTTGAAGTTGAATACGTTAGTGGAGTACAAGTTCAGAATTGAGACTGTGATTGGAATATGAACTAAATTTCAATGTTGAGCAGGTTTCTATGTCAAAAAGTTTGTTGTCGTTTGTGGAAGTTAAACTTTAAGTGCAGGATATGCATGGCATGCTATTTTTATGTTTGGCTTCAACGCTATACTTTATGGTTGGTTTTAATCTTTATATTTATACCATTTAGTAGTATATGTCAAGGGTGGGTTTTTTAAAAAAATTGTAGGCAAATCTGAAAAAAATTACACGAAGGCAATTTTAAAAAATTTCGAGAATAGACAAGACATAGATTTTTTTAATATTTCAAATAAAAAATTTGTACATCTCGACTTTGTTTTTTTCTCAATTAACATGCGGTCGTCGTTAGACGTTCCAACCACTTCCAATTTGTTTAGGAATAATTTGTAACTGAGTTTATTTCAACCGAATTAACCATATGTTCCATTAAGTTTTTTATATACTCTACCAAATTCTCCACATACTTTACTATATTTTCTACATGTTCCATCAAGCTTTTAATGTTTCTTTTCTGGTTCTATGAGATCAATTCGATTACAATATGTGTTTTCGCTGGACTTATGATAACTCAGTTACTAGTTACTTTTGGATAACTTTCATAAAATGTAACTTGAAGTCATTGAACTTAACCATTTCCAAAAGTTGGACACAAAAACAAAAGTTATATGCAAAGTGTACAATTTCTTCATTTAAAATATTGTGAAAGTACGTAGCTTACTTATTCTCATTATTTTTTAAATTTTGCCTATTTTTATAATTTTTCTATTAGATTTAAAAAAAAACCGCCAAAAATGTGTATGTTTGCATGCTCTTTAAGTTATGACAAAATGTTATTTTCAAACAATAAATTTTTTTTCTTCTAACAAGTTTTCGTTATTTAGTGGAATCTTGCTTCCCATCTGTGGTAAGATAGTAGCTAAAGCTTTATATTTCATGCTGTATTAGGATTTCTTTGGTCTTAGTCATTCTACTAAAGTTGTTCTTTGAATGAAGCGTGTACAATTTTCTTTTCTTTTGGAAATTATGATCAGTAGAAAACGACATATCTTGATTTAACAGTGTTAGAAATAAATTGGCTATTGTCGTTCTTTTGGGAAAGAATTCCTTATTCAGGTTTATGTTAATATATATGACTACTTTAGGGTTAATCTCACATTTAATGTGTTTATACATACGCGAAGTTTCAATGAAAGACAAAAATATGTCTAATTATTTCGGGTGATTTAAAAGAGAAAGATTTGAGAGGTATATCCAGTACTTTTTTTTTTAAACCCTAAACCCTAATAGATGAAAATAAAGAGATGAAGGTAAATAACAATAAGAATGACCATACTGTGTTTCATTCGATGACAATTTTATACATTTGAAATTACATGTACAATATCATTTCAATCATCTAATTTACTCAATTCAAATTTCCAATTCAAGACAATTCATTGCTCTTGAATAATCTAAGAACATTAACCAATTAATCCCTTGGTAATGAAATTAATGTTTTTTTCATTAAGAGTTTATAATGATTAATGACACTTTTCCAAGATTTCATGTCATTGCATGGTTTGATTATATCCTAATAAGATGGTAAGTCGGTGTCTATATGCTACCCCACTCAAAAAAAAAATTAAGTTAAACCTGATAAATATTTGTTTAAAATTTATCCATGATTTTTTAAAATTGACTGACATACCTACATATATTTAAAAAGAAATATTTTATAAATTTTTAAAATAAAATTAAAAAATATATAAAATATAATATAAATTAAAATTTAATTAAATTTAACTTAATGAAATAAAAATTATATTTTTATTTTTATTTTTATTTTTTTTGCAAGTAACTAATATGAGTACTATATAACAATTAAATTTTTATTTTTATTTTTTGTAAGTAATTAAATTTTTATTTTTATTTTTTACAAGTAATTAATTAAATAAAAATTAATATCCTCTACTCATTATCCACAAATTATAAATACCTAAGAGTACTAACTACCTTTTACAAATTTTAGGCACAAACATTCTTAGAACACAATTATTTTTATCATTTATAATCTAGAATTAAACTACATCTATCAATTACCATCAATCTTTAAAAACATAAAAAATAAAATCAAATTAGAAAAGTAATATATATATATATATATATATATATATATATATATATATATATATATATATATATATTCAGTATTATAGCTACGTATGAGTGTTCATGTCATGGGTTAGTGTTTTATATTCAATTTAATCTTAATATTTTGTTAATTTTATTCAATTATTAGATTTATGTTCTAATTTTTTTTACGTGTAAAAGATAGGATTACAGTTGTTTAAA
This sequence comes from Vigna angularis, assembly GCF_016808095.1. NCBI lineage: Eukaryota > Viridiplantae > Streptophyta > Magnoliopsida > Fabales > Fabaceae > Vigna > Vigna angularis. The sequence continues at coordinate 39,344,291 of NC_068971.1, forward strand.
AATAATGAAGAATTGTTCTTTTAATTTTAAAAATAATAAAAAATTTTCATTCTAATTTTAAAAATAATAAATAATTTTATTCTAATTTTAAAAATAAATTTGAGTTTCCCTTTAATTTTAGAAATAAATTAAAAAATTTCTTCTAATTTTAAAAATAAGGAAAAGATTTCTTTTAATTTTAGAAATAATGAGGAATTTTTCATCTAATATTAAAAATAATATAAATTTTAGCTTCTAAAATTTAAAATTATAATTAAATAAAATTAACAAAATATAGAACTAAATTGAAAAAAATAATTGAACTAAATTGATATTGACTTCATGATACTAACACTAAACACTAATATTACAACATTACACATATGGACAACTTTTTTAAAAGTAAGAAAGAATCCAAAATAATAATAAAAGTTAAAAAAAATTGTTTTTAAAAACCACAGTTCATATGCTATTAATGATTTAGATGACGAGAAATAACCAAAATTATGAAAATTAATATCACATCTAACATGAGAAAAATGAGTTTTATGTATAAAAAGTTAATGAAAATAAAAACTAAAAGTGATATTAAGAAAAGAAAAATGAGCTAAATTAATTAGTTTTACCAATACCAAGTATCTTCCATTGCAATAAATTAAGTAACTACATAACTTCTAATTAAAACAAACTTTTCAACTTTCACTTAATTTCCAAATACAAGTTCAAGTGTGCTATTTCTAATACGTAATAAAGATTTTGTAGAAGTGCATTCAAGTTGCCAAAACTAACGAAGAAACTTGTTTAAAGACATCCTATGTCTTTATCACAAAAAAGATGTTGAATAATAGATAAACTAAACAACTCATCTAAAATTCTAAATCATAAATTTAGGAAATTGTAAAATTTTGTATAATCAATATAACAATAAATAAATATTAAAATTTTCTATTACAAATGTATCTTGCATGCTAATACTAAAACAGAAAGATGTAATGACTTATGTTTATATACAAAAAAATAAAACTGCAGGCTTACAAACTCTGCTATTGATGAACATTCTCAAAGTATCTAAATCTCTGTATTTCATTTCTTTTCAATTTTCTCAGTTCACTATGGTGATTTTTTTCCATGGTAGGTATCTACGCATGTGGAACTTACAAGGCTCACATGGACCAAACTTCACGTAAGAGTTGGTATCTAGAATTTGTGGTGGGGTGGCCCCCTTGTTCTTTGTGACTACCTTTACCATTATGAGTGACTGATGGAGATGAAGGAAGCTTATCAATGATGGATGTAAGAGGGGAATCAAGTTCCTCTAGCTCTTCATCACTGGTGTATCCTCTTCTCTTAACATCTGATACATTTCTTCCCAAGTGAGACTTTCCTCCAGCCTCTGCAACTTTCTCTGCCACATTACCAGAGGAGGGAGGCTTGTACAGAACAGGAGCAGCTACATAGGGGAAGCTTCTTCCAGCTTCTGATGACAATCTTCGCTCTATAATAGTCTGAACATGAAGTATACAAAATTCAATAAATCAGTTTCCAAAATTAGAGCAAAAAGTTACAAAAGATATGCTTCATGAAATTAAACTCCATTAAATGTAAGTATCAATCTCATGCGAGTAATTAACTTGTTATTTCCTACTAACGTTATGTTATTAAAGTGAAAGTGTGATGAGAGAAACCAAAATTAAATGTTCATTCAATTCTTAGACAAACACCTAAATTGGTTCAAGTTGGTAAATCTAGCAACGAATTGATGTATCCTTGTAAACAGCTTAAAAATGAAAGTGATGTATGGTATACCTCTGCGTTCAGGGCCTCCAATACAGTTCCTGGAACAAAGTCTGGACAGAATTCATCAGGAGTGAAGTTACAGAGAATCCGTATAACCAATGACAGACTGATGGAAGGACACACCTATAAGCACAACAATGAAAAACAGGGAATAAAGACAACGACAAACCTATAAAATGTGAAACTGATGTGTAGCAAAAGAAAAACTAACCTCCTGTCTGATTTTTCTATCTATAAGCATGTCTTTAGGCAGCATCAGAAGGTCACTCAAGTCGTTTAGGAGAACAAAAGACTTAGGTTCACCAGCCCCACCCTGCTTTTCATCATTCTCACCCTTCTCCTCCTGATCTTCTTGTACACAATCTTCAACATCCATGCCAAACATGTCAGTAAGCCATCTAGACCAATTGCCAACCTGCAGTTCAAGTAGTTCTTCCATAAGGGTAAACACATAAACTAAACTTCCTATATATGAAAGCTGCCAGATTAGAAAATATTCAATTTTAACTACAACGTGTGAAAGACAAGCAGTAACAAAAAGGGCAAATATACATACAGAATTTTTTAGCTGTGCACCAGAACCAAAGCTTAAATCCCCAGCTGGAATTGGCAAAACCTTTGAATCCACAATAGGGTCTGATATAGGATCAGTTGGGATCTCAAGGGCCGACTCCCGAAGAATAGCATTGAACATAGCAATGTCTAGTCTAGCTATGCATTGTTCCATGACCTGGTGAAAGAATTCAAATCTACTTAATCCTGACCCAAAGAAAAGTTGATTATAAACAATGCAAGATTGGAAAGTTATCACGGATAGTAAAAAAACACACCATTCTAGCCAATACGGGCAAACAACCACACTCATGTCCTCCTGCTCGAACAGGACAGAGTCGTTGAAAGGCATCTTGGAAAGCATTTCTCCAAAGATTGATGGAAAAATTTCCTTGATTTTGATCACCCAGAGCAGGTCCCATCAGCTTCCCAATAGATTTATTTGAAGAATCCCCATCTGGAGACTGCATATAGGGAGTCAAAGCCTGAAAACATAGCATGATTCTCAGGTTATAAAAAAGGCTTCAAAGAATGACCCTAGAGATCCACTGTACTGGACAATATGTAAGAATGATTATTTTCTTATATCAATGAAATTCATCAATCATCTAACACAGGAGACAGCATCTACCTGCCACCACACTGACTCCACTATCCGAGAAAAGATCCATGATTCTACTCTTTCTAAAGCAAAGGTAAAGGTTCCTGTCTCTTGCCAATCTTCAACGAGAGGCATAAAACCACTTCCTGGTTTACCATTGGAGCTACTCTTCCGTTTCAGTGCAGTATACTTCCCATCATTTCTCTTGCCAGTCCCATTTGACTCAGCCAACCTTTTAAAGGGACTAGCTTGACATGAATTCCCAAAAGCTTGTGAAATTATCTCTCTCAGTACAACGGTATTTGACAACCAGAAAGTTAACCTAAAACACAAACCAATAAGAAAATATTTTATGTCCATGTTCAAATTAGTAAACAATAGAACTTTAACAATAAAACAAGCATACCTTGAAACATCATTACCACAAGACTTAGCAACCAAAATGAGGCCAGAAACAGTATTCTTGGCAATTGTGGCTCTCCTTTTTTGGGTCCAATGCTTACAAGCATGTATATAGAGCCTAGAAAGGCGTCGAGCTGGTGTGTGCACCTTGTGTCCTGAGCTTCCATGCTCTGGTACAATAGAATAAAGTGACACTTCAAGAGCAGCAACTTCTCTAAGTTCCTCTTCAAGCTTTTCAATTCGTAATTGCATTTCGTCAATTTTTAATTCCACAGCTGCCTCATCCTCATGTTCATCATTTTTTTCAGCATTAACCGTTTCATGACTTTCATATTCAATTCCTATGCTCTGAGCACCATTGGGGGATCCATCCACAATATCAAGTTCCTTGATCTCTTGAACAGGTTTTTCATCAACACCTTCAGAAGATTCTGACAAAGCATTTACAGGAACTTTCAAAGTCTTAGAATTGGTTGAGGAAATATTTTTGTCTGCAACTCTGGAGGGCCCTTTATTTGGGTTCATAGGTTTCTTTTGATTGCCATGTGATACCTTTGATTGCAATTTATTTTCTTTTTTATCAGATCTCTCCTTTGAAACACGGTTGTTTTCTGGAGGATTAACTCTAACCTTACCTTTAGGATCTTTTGAAGCCACTTCAGTTCTCTCATCCTCAGTTGTCAAAGAATCACCTTGGGAAGATACTGAATCCTTTACTGTCTCAGCATCTGATACTTCGTCATTGCCTTCCTTTTGCTCTTTCTCCAAATCAGTAGAATGATCATCAGCCACTTCATTTTTGTTTTCACTAGCAACCATTTCATTAACTTTGATCTTGGCAAGTGCCTCCTCAGACCTGTTGACATCGTCCAGGTAATGTATAACCACATTTTCATAAGTTTCTGAATTCTCTGAGGCCGTGTTGGAATCACTTATAGTATTATTTGCAGTTGGTCTACTATCATGGAGTGTCTTAGATTCAATTCCTTTTTCACTCAATTTTTTTGAAGAATTATCTTGTTGCAATTTACTCTCTCTCCTTTCGGTTTTTCTTGAACCCTTTGTCTGACTATTTCTTGAAGCTTTTCTCTTCTCAATTTCTTTCATACTTTCAAATTCCTTCAAATATCAATCAAATGAAGATGTTGTGACAGGGGAAATGATAGCAGTAACTAACCTTAGCAAACACGTTATGCGCTAGTTCCCCAATCCTATAGTCTGTAATCACTAACAATACCCACTCCCCAGAATAGTGCTTTGGCTTCCACCACCCGAGAAGCGAGTTCAGGACCTCCCTGTTTTTCCAGGGGATTAAAACAACTAGTATCTACCTGCAAAAGTATAGGTAAAATAAGTGACTACGTTTTCAAAGAATAATATTCAATAATAATAAAGGAAAACCAAGAAAGGTTATCGCATAAGAGGCGAGGTGAAGGCATTTGAAGCATTCATCACAATGAGTATACAAAATCAAAACATACAGTCTATGTGAATGTACCAGAGAAAAAGAACCCAGAAATATGACAACTGCAGAAAGTTCATTCATAAAGCACACAATTTGCAATAATTGAAGGAACCAAGTTCAATTTGAGGCCACAAATTTTAAGCGTAAAATAAATTAAGACTTCGTTTAGAAAGCAACTAATAACAACAACGACAGAAATCAAAATGATAACATTCAGAGAAAATAAAAATAAATACAAACATAAACAAAATTTCAAAAGGCACAGATGCATTAATCCGAAATCTTTGATAAGCAATTCTGCATTCATTTGGATCTTGTCCACACAAGTAAAACTGAAGTAAGTTCCTAGAACAACCATGATGTCATCATCGCTTCTTTATTTTATACTCTCTCCAGGAGCAAGAAATGCGTCTATTGAGAAAATAAAAAACAAAAAACACTTCATTGTGGTACCAAGTCGAATTAGAATGGAGTGACAGCGACATGGTGGTACCCTGGAAATATTCTCAGCAAAAAGAAAAATAGCCAACCAAACAAGATGCGGCCACCATCTTAGAGCAAAAAATAAAAAACAAATAAAAGAATACCAAGCACCATCAGAGACCTAGAAGTAGAGGGTGAAGAAATTTTCTTCATCACCAATATCAAATATGATAGCTGGCTATATTGCAATAATTTCAAGACCCCATATAACAACTGTCACTCATCAGTCTAAAAATCTTGTCTTTTTTTAACTATTAACCTTGACCAACCCAACCCCACTCATCAAGTAAAATTAGGATTTAGCAGTGAAAGCTTGTTCATTCAACTACTACATTTTCTTAATTTCAATTAAAAAAGCAAGCAAAACAAAACAACAACGGAAGGAAACGGAAGTTACATCACACTTACTATTTAATAAGCAGAAGAAAAATTAATAAATGAAACAGAAAACAAACAGAAGATTAAATACATAAGGAGAAGGGTGAATTGGGTTTTGAAAATTATTTACAGAAAAAAGACAATTGTAACCGTACCCAAAAAGCATTGTACTTGAGGTTTCTCTGAGAACAAAACCAAAAATGGCAGAATGAGAAACAAAGACAAACAAAGAAAGGTACTTCACGAGAGAAAAACACATGAAACTAAGAGAAGAGAGAGAATAAAGACTCAAAAACTGTAACAGTAACAAAGAAGAAGAAGAAGAAGATATAACAGTTAAAAACTTTAGAACTTGACTAACCCCACAAGCAAAAATGATGGCAGACAAAAAGATCCTTGGGATTAGCAATGTTGTCACTCTGGTTTGTGCTCTTGTTTTGTTACAAATTCCAACACTTCTCGAGGAGAAATTTCTCACTTCTCAAGAGAGAGAGAGCACAGAGAAGTAGAGTGAGGGAACGTGCACGCGTTTTAAAACGGAACAGAGAGTGGTGTAGGCAACCGGGAAATGGTGTCGGTGCATGAAGGTCACCGGGTATGGCCGGTTATTATAGTCAACCTTTCAATGGTGCGATGTGATCCTTTTGGGCCCTATTATTATTTCCTAAAACGCACCGTCCCTTCTTCTCAATAATTTAATGAGATGTTTTAATTGTTATTTATTCTCTTAATCCTCTTCATGATGGTTTATCAGAATTCACTCTTCTAAAAGTACCTACCTACTAATAAGAGATTTTTGAAGTTAAAAAATTTATAAAAATTCAGAGTTCGTATTATTAAAAAACATATGATTTAAAGAAGGTTAAATAATTGGACCAGTCTTATTCTTTTACCAAAATCACATATCGGTCCTCATATTTTAATTTAACTTTTAATTTTAAAAAAATTGATAAAATCATGTTATTTTTGTTGTGTACTAGTTTGTATCCGTGATTTCTTTTATTTTTTTTAATATTTTTTAATTTTTATTATTTTTAATATGAAAATAAAAATTTATCATGATGTCAAACTAATTAATATATATATATATATATATATATATATATATATATATATATAAATAAATAATGTGACAGTGACCAAATATCATTAGTCTCAATATAATTTATATATTTTTATTTTGTTTTAATTCAGTTTTTATTTTTCAAAAATTAAATAGTTTTATCTTCTAACAAAATTTAATTTTTATATAAATTTAATACAAATATTTTTATTAAAATTGATATTTTATTAAATATCTTTAACAGAACTAAATTTATGTATATTTATATTTTATATTAAATGTTATTGAAAATTTATTAATTAAAAGTAATGTCAATTGAAAAACTTTCAAAATTAATTTCAACTAATAAATATATTAAACTTAAATATTAATTACATTTCATAAAAAATTATCAATTTCTTAAATTATATTAAATAATTGTATATTTTTAAAATATGTAAAATTTACTGTACAAATGTTTAAGTTGGTTTTAAAATAATAATTTGACAAATTTAAATATGAAATTTTAAATTTTATACTATTTTGTAACAATTTAAAAAAACGAAATTGTTATATTTTAACATTTCACACATGGTTGAAAAAAAAGACGAAATTGTCAATTTTAAAATAAAATTGAAAAAGATAAAATAAAAATAGAAGACTACGATAATGATATCACATGACATCATATATGACAGTAACACACGATACTGTCGTTGTCAAATCATACTGTTATTGCTACTTGATATCAGTTTGATTATTAACAAAAATAAGCATCAATTTTTTAAAATTAAAAATTAAATTTTAAGACAAATAAAATTATAGGAATTGATTTGCGATTTTACAAGAGGACCAATAAAATTATTTCACCTATAAATAATAGAATTAGAAGTATCAATAGTTTAAAGAGTACAATTATTAGAACAAAACTAGATATTTACATATGTTATAAACATGAAATAAAAACAATAACAAAAACATATGCTTTTTATCTATAGTATAGTGTGTAATCTATAAAAAATTAACAAAAACAATAAAATTTATAATTTACATATGTTTTTTTATCTATATTATAGTGTGTAATCTATAATAAAAAAATTAACAAAAACAATAAAATTTATAATTTTTTGCGTATACAGTTTTCTACAATTTTATTCTTAGCATTGGGATAAGTATGTTTAAATGTAATGACTATTAAGATAACTGTTTTTCTTAATTTATCAAGAGCTTTTTTACTCTCGTAAACGTTAATATAAAGAGTATTTTAAATATCTCCACTAGTTTATGGTTATAGATGTAATAAATTAATATTTTGTGATCTTTTAATATATTTAGCAATCAGTAACTAAAAGAGATTATTTATAACTAGTTAATTAGTATTTTAACCATACAGGAACAAATCCCTTTTACCAAACTCAAGTTATAGACATAGAGCCATCGCGTCTTTAATTATGAACAACCTTGATGTATTATTTATATAAAATTTAGTTATTTTAATTAAAGCTTTTTTATAGCGATGATTTTATATATTTTGGTTTCTATATTTAGATATTTAATTTATTCTAGTTTTATATTTGTTTTTATTTTATTGAGTTTAATTATTTGTAAAATAAAATGAATGTAGATCTTTTCTTAGCATTAACTATATTTGGGAAAAGTTACATATTTGATTAGTATTTAATTTTTATATTTTTCTTTTAACTTAATTGTATCTATTTTTATTATGTATTAGAAAAAAACGAAAATCTTAAATATAAAAGTAATGATATTGGATTTGAAGGAGAAAATTTGTAACGTCCCAAGATATAGTATAAACTATATTATAGATCTATCACATATAATAATATAGAAGACCAGTTATCCATGAGTTGTTAAAGTGTTTTAAAGTACACTTATCCAAAATAACTATAAAATTAAAAACTTTAAGAAATAGCTACTATACAAAACATATGAACAAACCGATCGGTTATACAACACCCTCTATAAACCGAACGGTCCTAACTAGACCGCAGGGTTATCGTCTTCCAAGGCCTGCTCCAACGAACAATCATCACATTCTGCTCACATTCACAGGATGATCATTGCAATAGAGAAGACGATCGAACGGAAAACATAAGACAAGATAGGAAAAGTAGGGTAAGTTGGAGTAATTTAATTAATCCAATAAAACATATAATTCAGACAACATAAGAGTAAACAAAACCAACATGTCAATCATGCAACAACCAAACATACATTTCCAACAATGACCGAACGTATAATACATGCAACGATTGACCACTTTTACTCTGACTGTCCGGACTGTATGAATTGTGTAACTACGACGTTTTTGCACCTGGATGGTGTAGTAGCTGGAATGCCCTCAACAGCTGCCACCCCGGGTTAGTCCGTTATACCTCGCCTAAGTTACACTTATGGACTAGGACCTCCTGTCATTCTCACACATGAGTTACTCCTCTCTACGTGAGAATGAGTAATCATAGAATATCAGGATAAATGCCAGTTTAGCAATAACCACATTCATACTTTACAATTCCATAACCATTTCTGAGATATTCCTCCTTGGAACACTCGTTCATATCCATATAATACAAATCACATCATACTGTAATGCCATCATACTTCTTCATTTATACAATTCAAACCGAACAGTAAAACAACATCACCCTTGAGAACGACCGAACAGAAAGATCCACAAATCTTTATGAACAAGACCGGACGGAAAATCACTACCCATATGATCATGACCGAGCGGTCATTTAAAGAGCAAGACTCAAGCATGAGCTGAACACGATTTTAGGGTCGAACACTAAAACAACCAAATACTAAAGTTAAATCTGAGCACTTAAATCTTAAACCGAACCCTTATGAGTTAGAACAAATACTATTGCCTTAGACCGATCACTATTGGCTTAGGCCGAACATTATCAGCTTAGGCCGAACACTATCAGCTTAGGCCGAACACTATCAGCTTAGGCCGAACACTATGGACTTAGGCCGAACACTTAGAATTTAAACCGAACACCAATATCGATTGAGTGCAAGTACAAGATCGAGCACTATTGAGATTGAGTGCTAGTACAAGACCGAGCACTACTGAGATTGAGTGCTAGTACAAGACCGAGCACTACTGAGATCGAGTGCTAGTACAAGACCGAGCACTACTGAGCTTATATAAAGTGAATAAATAGACTCGACCGCTCAACTACGAAACACTTATTTATAACTAAGGATAAATATAGTATCTAAGATTTAAATTATATTGAGTACCTTAACTAGGCTGATTACTAAGTAGAAATAGAAAATTATACTTAGATCGAACGTTTATTTTCAAATATACTAATAGAAGACCGATCAGTCATTAATTGAAATTCTCCATAGAATGAGAATTCAATTAAGACCGAATACACCAAGAGAAACCGAACGGTCACGAATGACTCTCGACAACAATTAATGAATTTTGTACAAATACTACAGAATCATGATCAAGTTCTATTCTTAACCAGTTCACACCATTTATCAATCATCAACACATACAGACGAACATACAATAACATCGATAGTTCATATCAACCAAATGACTAAACAAAACATCATACAAACATACAACCATTCAAAACAAATATCATAATTAAATTACAAGCCTCCCTTACCTCTTAACTTAACCGAACGCTCACAGTTGCAGTAAATAGCTCACCACCAAAAATCTTATAAACCTATGATTCACCGATTGATGAAACTAGAATAAACAAAAGACTAGAAATGTGATCAGAATTTAATAGAAGAAGGTAATAAACTCATGCAACCAGAAACTTGGCTTGGATGTGCCAGAAAACAGACGTTCTAAGAAGAGTATAACTTACTAGCTCAAAACAACAACTTGATCGGTGCAAAGTGAAGCCCTTGACACCAAGAGGACTCAAGCGTTGCCTAATTGATGATCGGAAGAAAGAAAAGGTAAGAATTTGTAGAGAGAAGAGGAAGAAGTTTAAAGAGAAGGAGAAGAAAACTGAAACTCATAAACTTTTGGAGAAGAAGGTGCATGCAGGTAAGTGGCACGAAAATCTGAAAACTTGATTTATATACTACCGTAAAAAATCGATCTCCCACTCAACTGTCCACACCTGTTTTTCTCTTTCTGAATTTCAAATCCCTTGCACCTACATCTGGCTTCCACTCATACTGAATTTACGGGTCTTGACAAAAATTCTCTTAGTGGAATGGTGTCAATATATTTTACTTAAAAAGTCATATTATATTTAAACAATATATATAAAGACTCAATTAAATAAAAAAATATTGAAACAAAAATAAATCATATATAAAAGAATCAAATTAGTGACACATGATCACTTTTCAATATGTAAACATCAATTTAATATAAGTGACCGTATTAATTCTATTTAATAAATATTGTAACTCAATGAAATAAAAAAATAGGAATGAAAATGAATAGAAGACTTAAATATAGAAATGATATTATAATTAAGTTTTTTATGTATTTATTAGATAAAAATAGTAGCTTATAAAAGTAATAAAAAGTATTAGCTTTAATTTATATTATTTTTAATTTTAGCTCTTTTTAAATTTTCAATTTTTTTTGTCTCTCTGAGTTTACTTAAAATTATTTATTAGCATTTGAAATAAAAACATGTGCATGTATAATTATTTTTCAAGAGAAATTAAATTGATTAATTTTTTTTATCACATTAAATGTAACATCTCATTAGTATAATATTACTAAATGAAATATTATATAATATATGATAGTGGAATCATTATAAGAAAATAAACCTACGAGAGACAAGATTTACTCCTATGGAATCATCTGACTTCTCAATTGTTTCACTCTCACCTCTCGCTAGAGCAACTGTAAAAAAACGTCTTCCTAAGCTCACATCATTAAGGTGATCATAACAAAAGAGAAAAACATACACAAAGACAAACAATACAAAAGCAAGGATAAGTTAGTGGTAAAACAGTTCATCATAATACAATAAACATTCCATTATACATTATATTAGACACATAATAAACATACATCATAATCATATCACAATATATGACTTGACTCATCCGGATATAATATGAATGTCGAACTATGGTGGTTCTTGCACTTGTTGTGCCCGCTACTGCTCTAAAGAACCCTTGCTAATGGGTTCCACCCTACCACTCACAAGGTTAGCCCTCAAACGCCCTTTTGCCAATTGAAAAAAGGCTCATCAGGCTAAGACCTCCTACTACTCTTCACTACATAACCATCCATCTCTACTTGAGTTGGGGTTATTGAGAGTGTTGGGATAAACCACCAATACAAAGCTCCATACATTCATACAACAACAACACAGGACACCACCATGTATCATTTTCGCGAAAATCATAGAATTACGTCCATCAACCATTTACTTAATTAACCACATATTCATCATCATCATATCCCTCTCATAATCATATATATATATATATATATATATATATATATACATACTTCACACAAACATTGCATACTATCACATGAAACCTCTGATTATACATTAAAAACCAGAAACACCATTACAAATCATTAGAAGTCACACAATAACACAAATTTCCTTCATAGTAGCTTGATACCCATACTAGGAAAGGAAAATGGCTTGGAAACTTTCACTAACAGCTCTAAAAGGGTCTAACCCCCCCCCCCCCCCCCTAAAAATACCTAAAGAATGTCCAAAACTAATATCTGGAACTCCGAATTTCAAATCCCGAAACTAAAAAAAATAAAAGCAGACTGAGTGGCACTCAGCCCCCCAAAAGGGGGTGCCAAGGAATGAGGGTGCTAGGAGGGCGCTTGGGGGCGCCAAGAGGGCGCTTAGGGCACCTAGGCGCTGCACTAGGTTGAAAAACTCTCTAATTCTAACTTTGTGACCCTCTATACAAGTTTAAAAGGTTTCAACAACCTCTTAGGCACTAAGAAACATCTAAGAACAAATCTCTAACTCAAAATGACCACTCCAAACCTCAACCTACCTATTCTAGACTGGTTAAACTCAATTCTACTACTCCATACAACAAAACAACAAACTAAAAGCCTAGACAAGTTTTAATTGACTTAATTAGAAGCCCTAAACTGTCCAAACTTGTCCCAACACCTTACTTTAGAATTTCACCACCCAAACTTTCCATTTACACTAAAAGTCACTCAAACACAAACCATGAACCACCCTCTTTAGTTCCAAAATAGTTTCCACACTAACCACACTTCTAACATATTATAATTGATCCCATAACAAACCTGAAAAACCAGATTTAACAAGTCAACCTCTTTATCACCAATTTGACTATTAAAACCTCCATTTTCAATTACACACTTATGTTTTTTACCACCTATTACTTATTAAAATCACATCCAATTATCCAACATCATCAAATTTATAACCATCATAACAATAATCAATTCATAATCACCAAATACCAATCATCCAAGTATCATACATCCCAAAGTCATTATCTAAACATAATACATACTAGAACCATTTTTCACCATTTCAGTTTCATCATAAAATTGAACATAAAAATACTAAACATATACAAAAAACATAACCTAGAGAAAATACTAGCTTCCCTTATCTCACAATGAACAACCCAACTCTAGCGATGCTCACCGATTGCTTGAAATGTAAGAAAATTCTAGGCGAACCTATGAAACATCAAATTGGAAGTAGACAAAGTCCTTAGAACTCTAATTAACCAAAAATGAGTAGGAGAAGCATAATCACACATGCAACGACCCTTATTTCTTCTAAAAATGTAGACTCGTCGTCGTGATCGTTTAGACACCTATTGATCGTCAAGTAGGTGACTTAGAAGTCAGAACTCTTAGAGAGAAGGTATTAAACTCTAAAAAAGTGGTTTCTAGAGAGATGGTACGTTTTAAAATAATGAAACTCGTTTTTAACAAAACTATTTATAAAAAATTATTTAATATTAAAATAGTCAAGTCTCACTATTTTTAGACTATCACCACTTCTAAAATACCATTTTCCAAGATTTTATATTAAACTCAACAAGATGTTATTTGTATATAAATATATTAATAATATGTTATTTTTAAGTTTTTTTTCACATCGTATACATATCATACACCTTAAATGTTGTGTTTGAATGAGGTAATTTAGAAGAATAATTTATTTATTTGAAGAATTTAAAACTATTTAATAAAAATGACTTATTTAGATAAAGTAATTAGAAAGAAATTTAAATTTAAGAAATTTTGGAAAGTGTTTCAAATGAATAAAATAGAAGAATTCCAAATACCTTCAAAAGTATATGAAATTTGAAATTTCATTATTTTTCATTTTACTCACAAAGGTCGAGTCGAACCGATTCAAGTCAAGGGTCTAGCCAAGTTGATTTGAGTCGTTCGGTACAAAGGTCAAACCTAGTTGGCTTGGATCGATGGTCGAGTCGAGTCGGCTTGGGCTGATGTGCAAGCCGAGTCGACCCGGTCTGATGTCGAGCCAAGTCAGTCTAAGCTGAAGGTCGAGCTAAGTCAATCCGGATCAAAAGTTAAGTCGAGTCAGCCTGGGCTGAACTAGTCATACCGAAGTTTTGTCTGTCTGATCAACGGTCGAGTCAAGTCGACCTAAGCTGAAGATCAAGCCGAGTCTATACGTGTCAAAGGCCAGGTCTAGTCGGGCCGGGTTGAATATTCGAGAATCGACTTAGACCAAAAGTTGAGACAAGTCATTCTAGATCAAATGTCAAATTAACTCAACTCGGATGAAGAAAATCAATATTAAATTAATTTGTCTAAACTAGAAAATTGAAATCTAAGATATTTCAAATACTATGTATTTCAATTTCTTAGAATTATTGAACTTTCTCTTTCAAACACAATGTTAGATTGTGTTTGTATTCATGGATTTACACTGAAAAGTGAGCTTTTCTTTGAATGGGCATGATTGATTATTATGTATAAACATTTGATTTTGATTTTGATTTTATGAAGGTTATTTCTGTATAGAATAATGGTGGTGATAAATGAGTATATGATATTTTATAAATGACCAACTTAGCCTTTATGTTAGTTTGTGATGGAGATCATAAAATAATTATATGTATAGGGCTAAAATACACTTGCAATTGGGTTCCACAATAAACATTTTTGGATCCTTCTATTCTTTGTTGTAAACATGAGATGTATCCTTTATTCGCTTATAAAGGTCGAGACATACTTCGTGTGTACTATCCAAGGTTCGAACGGTTGTAATATTTGTAAGAGTTATGCATGCGCTTTTAAAAGTGATAAATGCTAAAATAAATATGTAAGAGTTATTTGGTGAACCATATTTATAGTATTTTGTAGACTTTTACCTAGACTAACATATTAAGTAGGCTACAGCATTTTCTTAGACAATTTAATATTTCACTAATCCATTTTATTTTCTTAATCTTTTTATTAATCATACTAACATTTATTTGGAAGTCCAATGTAATTAAAGAATGTATTGCTAATACGGTCGAGATATTCATATCTAGAAGCTTTCGTCCTAAGTTCACCACATCATTTTGGTTTCTTTATAACATAATATACATAATTTTTAACATTTTTATGTTTACGACTGTAATATACTTATATATATATATATATATATATATATATATATATATATATATATATATATATATATATATATATGGGGTTTCCTAACGCGTGTACGCTACTTTTCAGTTGGTACATTTTAATAATGTGTACCGGGTTTTAGTAGACAAAAATATCCTTATATATCATAGATTCTAAGTTTTAAGGTTAAGGGTATTTTAATAATTTTCATTCTCAAAACTAAACAAAAAAAGAAACTCTCAAACCCTTACTCACCTCTCTCATTCCTCTTAACCATTTCTCTTCCATCTCTCTCATTCCAACATTTTCTCTATCGTAGCCCCAACTGAAAAAAAAAATCAGAAACACTCGTTGTTAAACAATTTCTTACAAAAAATGATTTTATAATGAGTTTTCATTTTATAATTTTTGTCTTATCTAATTTTCACAAACATAATGACATATGAAGGAATTGGTAATTGGCCTGGAAAAAAAAATCAAAAACACTCGTAGTTAAACAATTTCTGACAAAAAATGATTTTATAATGAGTTTTCATTTTATAATTTTTGTCTTATCTAATTTTTACAAGCATAATGACATCCAAAGAAATTGATAATTAGCCTGGAAAAAATCAGAAACACTCGCGGTTAAACAATTTCTTAAATAAATGATTTTATAATGAGTTTTCATTTTATAATTTTTGTCTTATCTAATTTTCACAAGCATAATGACATATGAAAGAATTGGCAATTGGCCTAAAGGGTATTTTTTTAGAGATGATGATTCAACGTCTACATACGATGAAATTGGAGAAGTTAGTGAAGATGATGAAATTGAAGAGATCTTGAATGAACCTTTGTCTAAAGGCGAATATGTCAATGACTCAATTCTTTACAAAGGCAAATATTGTTTAACAACAAATGTTTCTGATATTTTCACTTGGGGCTGCAGTAGGATAACAGAGAAAATGTTAGAGTGAGATAGACGAAAGAGAAAGGGTTGAAGGAATGAGGGAGATGAGTAAGAGTTTGGGAGTTTCTTGTTTTTTTAGTTTTGCATATATATATATATATATATATATATATATATATATATATATATATATATATATATATATATATATATATTAGAAATACCTTTTATAATATAATTATTAAGTAGAGATTATAAAAAGAAATGGTATGACAACCATAATTAATATTTTTATTATTATAACGTGTTCTCTCGTCTAATGTATGAAAACTTATCATAAAACAATTGTTCATAATCAATAAATTGTGTCATACACAAGAAAAACGGCTTTAACATAAGTTTGTTATAATAATTAATGCTAGCATTTAATCTTATTTTCATTATGAGTTATTAAACTTAAACTTAAACGAAACTTTTTCATTCAAAACTTTGAGAGAAAGGAGTAAAGTCTTAGGCAAAATTTAATATTTTATTTTCTAACTTTGACAAAAAAAGAAGAAGTTAGAATAGTTTAAATGGATTAATTTACAAAGGATTTTAAATAAAAAATATAATTTTGAATATTTAAGTAAAAAAAACTCATAGAAGAGTTTAATTATATAAAAAAGGGTAAAAACTCAATAAAGAGTTATAATATTACACATTATAATTTCAAAAACAAAAAGAATTAAACAATATCACATTGTTGAACCAATGTGGCGGCATTTATAATTTCCTTATGAAAAGGTTAATTAATTGGCTATGGTTGCTTGGTCATTATCAGTGTCTGATATCACATCTCACTGTCTGTTCTTAATTTACAATATTCCTTTAGATGCGGGAAAGAACCTAAGATAGTTGGTTAGTAAAGTTAATTACAGAATTTATAGTCTAAAGGAAACTCTATATATATAGTGTAAGGAAGATTTCTTTTAATAACTTTATTATGTATAGGTAGTAGATAAATTCCATAGATATAATTTAGTGTGATCATTATATAGTTAATAAATTTATATAAAATGTGATTTTAATTGATGTAATTTAAAGTATAATTATATATTATTTTAATTTTTCTATAAAATTTTATGAAAATAAAAGAAAATTGAGAAAATAATTAAATTATATATTTATATTTCATCTGTTTTTAATATGTTCATATACAATTTCTTTTACATATTCGAATACTTTTTATGTCTAACGTTGATATATAATTTAATTATAAAAATATCATCATGTATTTTGTACAATTTTTTATCTACACGAAGATTAGAAATTTAGTAAAGTGGTTTTGCGTCAGTAGACTTTCCATTTCTCATCTCTTTATTATTCTATTTAATTAATTATTTTTAAGCTTTTATCTTAAATTTGAATTTTTTAAATAATATTTTATTCCATTTCGACTTGAATATATGTATAAATGTATACTAATTAAATAATAAATACTAGATTAAAAATTTATAATTGAAAATAAGTAATATCTGAATTTTGAAAAAGACAGATATTACTCATAATAGAAAAAATAGTTTTTCAATTTCATCTTTTTATAAATATTTTTTAATTTTAATAATTATTTATAATAAAAAATATGTATATAATATAACATATATACAAATTATTTATATTTATAATTATTTTATAATTTAATAAATTGTTGTTATAATAAAAAAAATACACACACGTATGTGCATATATTTTTACCAATGAAAAAAATCTAAACTATTAAAAACGACTGAAGGAAGTAATATATAAATAAAGTTATGATAAGAATTTGATATTTATTAATAAAAATAATGTTATATCAATATAAAGTTGATGATTTGTATGAAAACAACCATTGACTTAATAATAAATTTTTTCTAATCATAAATTATTGAATAAAGTAATATTTATTTTTTATATTTTGACTTTTAATAAAAGCATGATCAATCTAGTCCATTTTACTCCAATTCATTCTTAACTCACAAAAAATGGGATGTAGTGGTTGATTCATCATTCTTAGGTGGATATTCATTCACTTATAGTTAATATTTTTATATTGTTTTGTTATGTTTTATTTTAATATATGTTAAAAACACACTTAATCATGAAAATATTTTTTAATTCTTTAATTTTTTAAATAATGTCTTTAAACCTCTAATTATATGAATTAAAAGTTATTATTTTTATATATTAAATTCTTTGTTATACTTAATAATTTCAATTTAATTTTTAAGAGCTCATAATTTAAATTATAAAATTATTTTCTTAAAATAGTATAATAAAAAAATTAATTATTTTAAAAATTTTAATTTAAAATATTGATGGATCAAGTCATCCTAGCCCACTCCTTATTAACCAAATTAACGAGTCTAATAAATTGAGTTTAAATAATTAAAAAAGTTTAAAATAGTAGCATGTTTAAGCAAATTGTTCCCAATTAGTATGTTTGCCCTAAAGATAAACTCATTATAGTAACTTTCCTATATCGGAAAGATATAATGTTTTAAGGGAAGGATAAGTATAAGGGACATAGGTATTAGTTTATGAACAAATAATTAAGAAGTAGAAAGGCTCCTACTATAGAGACAAGGGTAGTAGGTAGAGTTCCATAAGATAAAGAAAGATAGACTTTAAAATGATTTATACTTATAATATAATAAAAGATTATTTAGATACAAATATTAAAATTGATAATTAGAGTTTGGCCTGACCAATTTTTTTTACATATTAATGATGGGTCAAAGTAGATGGGACTGATATGTTTTGCTACACTAATTATAGACATTTTGTGAAACCCTGAATAATTAACGCACCAAACCCCACACTCTGATCACCATTAAATGCGCCGTGCCACGTCAAAACTCTCTCACACCCACTCTGCATGCGTTTGCCAAGTGTCACGGCTGGATCATTCTAAAACCGGTAGTGGAAGACAAGTGGCATCAGTAGAATGGACGTTCGTCCTGCGGGGGAAGGGAAATCACCCTCTGCATGCGCGGACGCCATCTGTCACGTTAGAAGCTTCTAAAATCTATAGTGGGAACCAGGTGGCAGTACGGGAGTGCATGTCCGTTTGACGTGGGGGGAGAAAAATGATTTCTCTGAAAATACTTCCCATCATTCCCTGCATTCATCTTCTTCCTCACGAAACCCTTGCTCTTCTTCTTCTCCAACTTCTCTCTAAAACTCCTTCACTTTCTCTCTAAGATAACTCACCACCAACCTCTCCGATTCCATTTCAGAAACCGTAGGATCATTCACGGCGTCGTGAGCTCTCACTGGAACCGAACGCTTTAGAGTTTTGTAACCTGGTACCGCTGCATGTTAGAATATAAACTAAGATCTCCTACGTTTCTTTTGGTTTGAAGTAGCGAAACATTTGAGAAGCCGTTGAGTGTAGAAAAACCCTAGTTGGACGAGTCAAAAGCCATTGTGTTTGGAAGTTCACTGCTAGACCAGGTAAGGGAAGCTTTAGCAATTTAATTGATACTTGCATGACGTGTGTGAAAGTATGAAACTGTACTGGATGAATGAACTGTATGATATTTAAGTATGCATGAACGAGTACTGTGTAATGGATGGTTATGAATGATATTGTTTGAACTGTATGTTGAGGATGAAACGTATGATTTGGAAAATGAATAATTTTTGTATAGTATGAGATGATAATATGAAGTCTGTAATGTATGAGATTTATGGTGGAGATAAATTATAAGTTATGAATCGTATGAAAACTGTGAAGTTATTGTAGACGAAAAATCTGGAAAATATCATAGTCTTTGCTTGATAATGCACGCTCGTCATCGAACGGTCTTATACCGTTCGGTTTCCCATGAAAATGACTTAGAATAGGAATTCTTTCATTTGGAAAGAATTCTGCTTAAGAACGAGCGTATTATTGTGAAAGGCTAGGTTTGAGCGTTCGGCTTATCCTAGTGGTGTCCAACGATCGCCATAAATTGAAGTTATATTAGTAACGCTCTGTTTTGTAATCCGGCGTTCGTTATAGGTAGCGCTTAGTCTTATACTGAGCGTTCGTCCAAATGAGCGCTCGGTCTTATATCGAGCGTCCGTTCTATTTAGTGCTCGGTCATTTACCTAGCGTTCGTCCTAAGCAGTGTTCGGTTTTATACTGAACGCTCGTCCTTATTATTGATTCCTGAGCGAACGTAAATAGCGCTCGTCCAAATTTATTTATTGAACGTTCGGTCATTGACTGGCAGTGTTTTCCCCTGAATTAAATTACATTCTGTTAATATATCTACGTCATTTGTGGTGCATCTATCCATTTGATTCAATCTGAATTCTTTATACTTAAATTATTCTAAGTATTATTCAGATCTTCTATATTCAGTTTCTTAAAATGAGTTAAGTATTCGTAACGTCCGTCAGTGGACAAGGGCTCGTTTCTTTTGTTCAGAAACGAGGATTCAATGTACTGAAATACGTTCGTCCTTATTTATTAAAGGATGAACGCTCGTTATTTTATCAAAGTGGAACAAAGAATGGAAATGTGAATAATAGAAATGGTTAAGGTGTGCGAACGTTATTTTAAGTGAAATATTGAAAGTGGATTTTGAACGAACGTTCCAAGGAGGAACGTCTCTATGATCTGAATGTGATAAGTTGTATAGTATGACCATGGTAAAATCACTGATGGCTGTTCATCCTGATATTCCGTGAGTGCTCGTCCTCATGTAGAGGGGAGTAGGTCATGCGTGGGAATGGCAGGAGACTCTAGTCCTATTGAGTACTTTGGACTGATAGGGTTAACCTCGGGTGGCAGCTGATGTATGGTTCCAGTTACCACACCACCCGAGTGCACGAACGCCTGTGGTTACATGGATTCATACAGTCCGGACGGTCGGTCTTATGAGAGTTGGATGAATTATATTATGCTTTGATGTATTGTTGTATGTCTCGTATGTTAATTGCTTATCTGGAATTGTTATATGAGTTGTATGAATTAAACTACCTAAGCTTACCCTTGCAATTCCTTGTGTTGTCTACTGGTTATGTACGTCCGTCTTGTCAATGCAATGATCATCCGTGTGGATGTGAGCAGATGGTGAGGCGCCACTTGAAGAAATGCTGGAAGAAGAAAATTTGGAAGACGCCAACCTTGTTGAAGTACAGGTTAAAGCCGAGCCCTAGAGCGCTCGTTCAGTAGTAGCTGTTAGTGTTTCTGGATTGTATTTTGGGACGTTCGGTTATTTAGTTTTGAAAAGCCGTTCGTCCAGAACTTAGTATTTTGTAGATATATTCCGAACCCTGTATTTTGTACATTCGGCTTTTAAGAGCTGGTGTAATTAAGACTGTACTGTTAATTCTGTAAATGTAATTAGTTCTAATTAATGGTAATTACTATTTATTGGGATGTTACACATTTATTTTTATTTTTGAAAGTCTCAAACATTAAATTACACTTAAATATTCTACAAATATGATATGATATCTCACCCACACAAAGTTACATAGTTTCATATACAGATAAAACTTTTTATCTGAGATACATTTTTTATTTACAATGTTTCTTCATTTCATTACCTAACATTTTTTCATGTAATTTCAATATTAGTCGAGTTAAGAAAATTTGTTTATGAAAATCTCCGCGTCATAAAATCACTTATTGTATTATTTTTTAGAGTTTAATATGATTTTAGTTGTTAAAATTTAATACGAAACTAAAATATATTTATATGTAAAATTATGATAAATTTTTGTTCTCAAATTTTATAAATGAATAAATATGATACTTTTAATTCAATTATTGTTGACGTATTAAATTTGTTTTTAATGGATAGTAAAGTGATAATATGTTAAATAGCGTAAAAAAATTCAAATACTAATATAAAATATGTTTGATACGTTAAAAGAATTTAACAGTTAAAATGATTATATTAATTTATTTTTAAAGTTTAAAAATAATAATGTATCAAAATTATGAATCTCAATCCATTTCAATTTCATATCAAAATTAAAATACCTAAAAACATATTTAATCATATTTATAAATAACTATATTCATATCAAATATATAAAAATTAAATAATCTACGGAAGTTTTTAGCTAACATCCAACCCTACTTACTTTACACAGTAGATTTTGGCTAACATCTACATTCAACTCGGTCTCGATCACATCCATATATTTTATTTTAAAAATAAATTTAATTAATTTTATAAAAAACTTGAAGTGTATTTATATACTCTGTAAATCCTGAGAAAATAATATTAAGTGTGAACGAAAAAGGAAAACGGAGTTCACTTGGTTAATTTGGAAGGGCACGTGAAAAGGGATAGGTTTGGTTGAATGGACCACACTACCCACACGTCAACACCAAACTCCGGTGGGCGTGTTGCAATAATCAAATGCTGTCAGGTGAAAATGAGATCAAAGGCGGGACCCTTTAATGAAAATAACATTATAAGGAGGATCTAATGAAAAAGAAGAAGATAAAAGTAAAAATTAAATCCTTTTTTATTTCACGAAATTTGTTGTTTTAGTTAATATTTTAATTTTAATTTTTAGTAATTATATCATATCACTGTTCAGTCAACAACAGATCAGATTACCAGGTTAATCGAGAGGGAGATTAACTCTAATAGTGAACAATTTCAAATAAAGTGTTATTACCACTAATATGATTATAATTAGATCGCAGCTAATAAAAGACTTACTTCGACATCTATAAATATCACTCTAACATCTATAAATACATGTTTAAGGTAGATAGATAGATGATTTCATTTATAGTGATAATTGCATTTATAATGCATTTAATATCTGAACTTTCAAATATGAAATTAACTTTGAGATCAGAGCATCTTTTGCAAGTGTCATTCGAGTGGTATTAAACAAATGACTACAATGAATCTAGAGTAAAAAACACAATTGAACACTTTAGAGTGTCACATAAGTTTTGGATGTTGACATCGACCTTATACCTAAAAACAATTATTATTCTAAAAATCACATCTAATTATTATTCTAAAAATCACTTCTTATTGTTAAACTCATTATATCACATTTCAACAATAATTTAACTATGTAGACATCATCAATGCTAACATATTTTCATTAGAGATTACAATAAAAAAAATGATATAAATATAATGTTACCTAATGTTAATGTACAAAAGTTTGTTTGATAAAATTAGATTAAGAAATTTAAAAAAGTGGGAGCATCTTTTATTCATATTACTTTCAAAATAAAAATAGAATATAAAAGAACAAAATTATTTTAATAATGTCAACATTGTTGAGTTCAAAGTTTTATTAATGTGGATGATAATATTAATGTACGCAAAAGTATGTTTGAAGAAGTGAGCAATGAAGGGAGAAAGGGGAAAAAGAAAGGAAGAGGAAGAGGGACAAGAAAAAAAGAAAAGAAAATGGAGGCATGTGTTATCATCTAAAATAGTCTCTAATAATAAAACATGACAATTATAATGGTTTGATTGTATTTATTTCCTTCTATATATTGGTATTTCTTTGTGTTTCAATTAGGTCTTTCAATGTTTTAAATATATTATTTAATGTTTTGAATTTCAGTCATACTTTCTTTATCAGCAATAAAATTATATTAAAAAAAGTAATTAGATGCCTCAACTGATATATGAACTAGTCCTAACATGTACATAAATAAACAAATATATTATGACAGCAATTTACGAAAAAGAGAGTTTTTAAAATACAACAACCTTTTCACAATACTTCATATATTACAATATGGTTTTAGGTATGTCAATTGGTTAATGACGAAACATTGACTTTTTATATTTTTAATAGGAATAAAATCACAGACTGATGTAATAAAGCATCATTTTATATTGATAAAAGGAAAGAGTAATTGGTAAAGTTTTTTTTTTTATTTAAAAAGGAAAGAGTAATTGATGAAAAGTAAACACCAAAGCATTAATCTTCTCTTCATCAATATATACATATCTTATTTAATGAAAATTGAAATGATAAAGATCTACACTAGTGATGTTCTAAAGTATACCTAATATTTTTGGAAGTATAACATCTCACCTTATAAACTTATGGTATTTCTATTAACCACTTATATTTTTATAGAAAAAGTGATAGTAACGAATTCATTAGTAAATGACAAAT
The DNA here is from genome assembly GCF_016808095.1 of Vigna angularis. Taxonomy (NCBI): domain Eukaryota; kingdom Viridiplantae; phylum Streptophyta; class Magnoliopsida; order Fabales; family Fabaceae; genus Vigna; species Vigna angularis. The sequence continues at coordinate 39,368,620 of NC_068971.1, forward strand.
TTTTTAGAGTTATGGAGAATTTTATTTGGCCATTAATATTGTAGTTAGGAGTTGTTCTAATTTAATTTCACTGGCTTATACTTTTAGAAAAAATTGAGGTGAATATAGTATAATTTTTTAAAAATTTTTAGGATTACATACTTTTATTTATGTTGAGTTTGTGATAGTCATTTAAGTTTTGAAACATGTTTAGAAAAATAACTTTTAGATGTTTTATTGGAAAGTGATTTTTATTTAGTCTATCATGTTTTTCTAGATCAACGAAGTCTGAGATAAATAAATTTTATGCTTAAATTTATATACATATATGCAGTTTAAAAAATTTCACGTTTTTTTTATAAAAAAATCATTGTATTGATAATTTAATTAATTTAATTTTTATTCATAAATAACAATATATCTAGTATGTATTTATTTAATATTTTTTATAATAAGTATATATTTCATAAAATATAAATTTTATCGTGAATTTAGTGTAATCTTCCCTACTTTATATTATTTTATTTTATTTTTTTTAATAAATTTTTATGTGACCACCAATGTATTTTTTGAAACATTAACATAATTGAAATGTTAGTTCATAATAATCTCTAACATCATCTTATTTGAAAATAATATTCTTTTTGTGATGTGATATCATCTTAAATTTCCATTATTATTATTATTATTATTATTATTATATTTAATAAGGCGATTATCCAATATAATAGAGAGAAAGTTATCAAGTAATCCAAAAAAAAATATCATTAAAGAGAACAACAATATACATGAAAATATATATTATCAATTAATATATTAAAACTGATTATTAATTATTCATGATTTAAGTTAATATGCCTTTTTATATATAAAATGAGAATTAGTCCCGTTAAACATACGATCCTATACAAAAAGAAAGAGAGAGAGATGTTAGATAATGAAGTAGAATATAAATCTTATAGCCTTTCGGTCCAAGTCTACTCATTGAACTAAAAATATACTTCATTTATTCTTTATCAGAGTAAAAGTTTCAAGCAAACATTTGAAAGTGTTGCATGTTCATTCGGAATGGTTAGGATCAAGTTAAAATGCATAATATACAAATAGAAAGATACATAAATATTCTTTTAAGATTTTAAAATAAAATTAGTATATTGATATTTTATTAACGGGTTGTTAGTATCATATTTTTTATTTTTCTTGGAAAGAACCTAACAGTAATAATAAAATCATGTTTATCTTAATGATATATTTCATGTTTTTTTTAAACTAATGATAGTATTAAAATAATGTTTATTTTGATGATATATAGAAAAGCATACCCTATAAATTTACACTGAAATACTTGTTATTAAAAAAATGTTTCTTTTCTACAAAAGGCTAACATATCGATAAACAATATTGTATATAGTGTCATATTTCAGTTCTCTCTATGTTATGTTATCATAGCATGTGTTTCATCAATAATGTGCCATACACTATATTGCTATGCTATAGCCGAGTCTTGTTATTGATAATTAATTAGGTCATAGAGTTAGTTGCAATTAGGTTTTCCTATTATAATGTCTCTTTTCTTGAATAAAAGTTATGACCTATAGCTCTATAAATAGAATGTTAATTACCTCAATTATAGTTCCTATGTATGTTTTTTTGCATATTTATGAAACATCATACTTACAGATTTGATTTGCATGTTTCTATGCAAATCTACAAAATACATCTTACTTTAGATATTATATTTTTCTCCATATATGTATATAGTTTCATAATATAGTAGAAAACGTATAAAGTGAACAAATGAGAAGTAAGAACATTTAGAGTTATCATTTTATAATTTTTTGAAGAGCAACATCTTGAATACATACATATTTTTAGAATATTACAGGTGTAACTTGGTAGAGCATTTATTCTAAAATCTAAAAGTGAAAGTTAACAAGTTACTATGTGAGACACTGCGTACCTACTTACCTACTTAATTTTCGGAAGGAGTATTTTAACAAATTATACTTTTGATGCATTTTAAGAAAATGAAACTTGTTATGACTAGAATGAAGAGAGAGAAAGAGGGAGAAACAATAAATTATATTAAAAATAAAATTATTAATATTAAAACTGCGTAAATAAGAAATCGAACTAAAAAAAGGTTAAAGCAGATCCATGCATGGTGGGTGGGAGCACGCTGTGAGGCAGAGAAAGAAAGGAAGGAGGCTCCACCGACAGCATATATGCGACTTCAGAAACACACAACAATACAAAATTGACGAAACAAATCATGTTGTTACTGTTGTTGTTGGGACACACATGTGGCAATGCACGTTTAGATCTCATCTACTTTTCTTTTTTATACAAAGATAATCTACTTATTATACACCATATGCCAATTTTCATCAGATATTATAATGCTATATTTAATGCATTTTTCACTTAGGATTTATCAATGTCATATTCATTTATTATGCTTTTAGAAACTAAAATTACATATAATTATGATCACTGAAAAGTTTAATTAAAATTCCATACTTACACATGTCAAACTAAAAAGCTTTAATTGATACATAAAAGTGGAACCATAATTCCATAATTAGTTTTTCTTATGTTAAATTCAAAATATGTTAAATTAACATGTTGAGCTGAATCCAACTCAACCTAAGTGTTGCTCAATCTTACATTAGATATTAGAAAAAAAAAAAGAAATTGAGTCTTAAATAGGTTAACTAGGTTAGGATAGAGTAATGTGTTGACTACACTCAATATTAAATATAAATTCTACCTTTAATCAAAGCACCTAGAGCTACATCAGTAGGTCATGTGAACTTGTCTTCTACTTTTCACTAAAAATCTTCTACTTTTAATCAAATATTGTATTAATCTTAAGGTTTCTTAAGAAGCGTTCCTAAAAAAGTGCAGAACAGGAAAATATGATTTCTTTATAGTTAAAATTGATATATGCGTAATTTAATTTATATGAATTTTTTATTTTTTAATTTTGTAAATAAATTTATTTTAACTTAAGAAAGAGAAAGTTCATTTTTCACTATTCTTCAGCTTCGATTTTATCTATAAACTTTTTCGGAAAAGTGTTTCCACGGTTTTATTAATGTAGAACCGATGAAGTTATTCAATAGAATCAACATGTAATTTCATTTACGAGAATTGTTAAAAACGAGAGTTTAATACGTATAATTTAATTTTACATTATCAACCAATTTAAAAATCAATTTTATTCTTGTTTTTAAGATAACTATCACCGTCATGTATATTATCATTTATAGTTATATAATGGTATACAAATTTTAGCCAAACAAAAATTAGTTTTACTCTTGCTTTTAAGATGGTTATCAACGTCGCCAATAAATTTACTGTATATTGTCATTTATGATTAAGTAATGGTATAAAGATATTATGTCGTTAATACATATTTTTAAATAACTTTTGATGTTGTTTTTTGAATAATTATTATCAAAGTCAACAATATATCACAATTGATGGTTTGTAGTTGAATAATAGTGTAATCTTTTTTACACAGTTAGTGTATATATATATATTCTTCAAGAAATAATGCATGTTACTACATTTTTATTATTAATGTTACATTTTAAGCTCTTCTCTTGAGTACAATTTAAATGTGATCATACAATGCTATAAAATCATTTTTATATAAAGTATTTTTGTTTAAGCAGAATTAAACTTTTAAAACGGGTCCATTTTTAACATTATTTTTCAAAAAGTTAAAGTTGTTAAAATTTGAAATCGGGCTTTCGTTGGAGTATACTGACGAGGACCAGTATTGGGCTTGCGTTGACCTAGTTGGAGAGGGTTACTCTCTACACTACCCCATTGCTCCCTGCACCACCATATTTTTTTAAAATTTCAAAACTATTCTTTATATTTTAAAATATCCTACATCCCCACCTCTTTTCTTCAACGGATGTCAACATCCGTTGAAGAAAAAATTCTTCCACGGACGTGCCACATCCGTTGCCTTTTTTTGTTTTTTAGTTTTTAGTTTTTTTATTTTTTTTGTTTTAAATTAATATATAAATATTATTTAATTATTTTAAAATTATTACTTAATTATTTGTAAATTAATTTTATTTTATTTAATAAAATAATTATTATTAATTTTAATTTATGTATTATTATTTAAATAATAATTAAAAAATTTATTATAAATATATTAAAACGGATGTGCCACATCCGTTGCTTTTTTTATTTTTTAGTTTAGCTTTTTTATTTTTTTTGTTTTAAATTAATATATAAATATAATTTAATTATTTTAAAATTATTACTTAATTATTTATAAATTAATTTTATTTTATTTAATAAAATAATTATTATTAATGTTAATTTATGTATTATTATTTAAATAATTATTATTATTTATTTTATAAATATATGAAAACGGATGTACCACATCCGTTAACGGATGTGGCGACATCCGTTGCCTTTTTTTGTTTTTTAGTTTTTAGTTTTTAATTTTTTATATTTTAAATTAATATATAAATATTATTTAATTTTTAAAAAATTATTATTTAATTATTTATAAATTAATTTAATTTAATTTAATAAAATAATTATTATTATTTTAATTTATATATTATTATTTAAATAATAAATAAAAAACTTTTTAAAAATCTATTAAACGGATGTAGCCACATTCGTTGAAGTTTTTTTTTAAAATAAAAATAATAAACTAAAATATAAAATATGTAAATGGATGTTACGGATGTCAACATCCGTTGAAGGTGAAACGAATGTTGACATCCGTTTTATAGAAGGGCAAATAAGGTATGGGGAGGTGCAGGGAGCGGTTGGTGGTGGTGGAGGGAGCAACTCTCCTAGTTGGATAGTTATTGGGCTTTGCCCACACCAGTTGCCAATGGACTGTGCTGTTTTGTTTCTTGAGGGCTTCATCCTGCACCTCCAACCCCTTCATCCTACACCTCCAAATGTTTCGAAAATGTCTAACTTACCCCTAATTAAAAAACTTTAAATATTTTAAAAAATCAAAAAGTGGTCAAAGATTCCAATATGTTAACATGCACAGAGATATTTTCTTGCATCTCATTTCTCTCTCTCCATTCTCACAGAACACACTCTCGCATCTCATTTCTCTCTCTCTCTCTCTCTCTCTCTCTCTCTCTCTCTCTCCGTTCTGACTCACCGAATACACTCTCACTTTCCTCTCTCCATTCTCACTCACAGAACCCACTCTTTGCGTGCTCTAGCTTTCCTCTTCCTCCCTCCATTCTCGCAAACCACCTTGCACACAGGTAGCCTTCGTCCCTGGTCATTATCGCACTTCCATCTCCCCTTTGTGAAGGTGGGTCTTTAATATCTCACTAAGTGTTTGCGTTTGGATCTGGTTTGATTGTTTTGTTTCAGACTTTGATTGCATGTTGCAGGCACACACAAACAAGAGCTTCGTGTTGGTTTTCTCCCTACAGGCATCCACCCAGTTCTCCCTGCAGTAGATCGCGTCGTCCCAAAGATTGGTGGTGTTGTTGTATTTGATAGCATTTGTTTGATAGTTGTGTTCTTTTGGTAGAAGAGTGTGGATCGGATATAGAGAGCCGAAGGGCTTAATCGGATGTCCATAACCGATTCAGCCTGCATCCAGACACATATTCAATTGTCTTTATCATCAATGGATTTCAAACGAAATTAATCAAATAAAATTTTTTACACTAAAACTGTAATTTTTTCTTTTACACTAAAAACAAATATATGTCAATTGCTGTTGTAAACTGAATATTTACTCAACTTTTATAATCAAACTTTTTATATATTAACAACCGCAAAATGTTTTTCTGATAAAGAAAACTCGTTATAATAGTTAAACATTTTAAATTTATTATATTAATTTGTAATTATTGTTATTGTTATGATTTCGTTCTTTTATATTTATTTTCTCTTTAAAAAATTAATATATATCAATACATAAACAAATATTTGGAAGTATTAAATTAATTAATAAGATGAAAACATTAAGTTAGAAAAAATTTTATCTACTCAACTTTGGTAACTTTGATATAAGTAAGTGGATCCAAATGTTAACTGGTTAAATAATATTAATAAAAGAACATGAAATAAAACATTGATAACAAACATTAATAAAAATAAAAAGAAAAACACGCTAAACATAACGAATCGGATCTTCATATCCGATCGTTATTTTATCGGATATTGACATTCGATCAAGGTTTCTTCAGATTTTTATATCTAATACAAATCTTCGGTACTTTAATTTTTCTAAAATATTTATATTAAATCTCAAAAATTCATAAAAATTATTTATATAAAAGTGATTCATAAAAATTATTTAACATATTATCTAATTAAATTATAAATTTATAAAAATTGATTTATAATTTTAAATAAAATTATAAACTAATAAAATAATTATATAAGTAGTATAATAAAAATTTTATGTAAAATATTAAATATAAATCAGATATAGACATGATCATATGTGTAATTGTGCTGGGGTGTAGAGTTTCTTAATCTAAATGAAAGGGGGTACAAGCTGCATGTTTGATGAGAGGGGGAGAAGGGAGGTGTAATCAATGGTAGAGAGAGAAATAGTCACTAATCATAAAATTAATAAATAATCATCTAATTAATCAGGGGTATTTTAGAAAATTGGAGGTGTAGAATGAAACACTCTTGTTTCTTCTTTAAAAAAATGTCCTTGACAAATGGTCCTTTTCATTGTACAATATACATAAGTATGTTTTTCATTACGTTAGGGTTTACCCTTTAACACAAGAGCCAAGTAAGCAAGTTAGATAGACTCAATAATTTATATACTAATTAGAGCCATAATTAAATACATAAAAAATGAAATTCTAACTAATTAAATGAATAATTACCTAACAATAATGAATAAATATTGATGCTTCAAACAATAGTTGATTTTTATCAGACATACCATCAAATCAAAGAAGAGAATACAAAACTATACATCTTATCTGTTTCCTTTTAAATTTGAAGCTCTATGTACCAACAGAATTCATGTTGAATTTTAATTTATATTTTTCCTAAAAGGATGTTAATTCTGTTACAAAGTCGAATATAACATGAACCATGATTGACCTCCGAACTTTGTATCCAAGCTCTTGCTTTCACAATTGCATTGAATTTAGGACAATAGTATTTTGATTTTCAAAACTTTTTTACACTTATTTAACATTATTTTTTTATTACTTTCACTTTTTCTTTTTCTTTACAGATATAAAAGTTATTTTACTTGTCAAATTGTCACAACTTTCTTCTTTGGAGATATTAGTTCGGTGGATGTGACAGTTTCTTGCCTTTGACTTCCTCAATTTGATGTGAGAAGTCACTCATCGTATCATTGTCAGACTTTTTGTCTTTTTCTATTGATGATTAGCCAAATTGACCAATAAGGGAGGCCCTTCATAAAGACATCACAAACATATCTTCAAATATTTGTCTCATCCCTGCTTTATATCAAACCAATCTCCAATCTTGGATGGTTTTGTCATGTTTGTCCAAACTAGATTATGAATAATTTTAAAAATTCCTCAAAAGTTGAGATTGATCCATCAAGGAGGCCAATGAACTAGTCCAAAGTGTCTGCTAATGTCCCAATGAACAATTCACATTGAACATCATTCGATCCCCTCAAATATCTGGGCACGAAATATTTTAACACCAGAATTGACATCTTATTATATCCTTGAAAACAAACTAACCTTTGGTATGATTTAAGATAATTGAGCTATCAACCTTTGTTGCAACTTTTTGTGTTTTCTTGTCGAAGCGACTTTTGTTCCTAAAAGGAATCCTTCGTCGGGGACTCCTTACCTTCCCTCTTTAACTCCTCTTAAACACATTGAAATGTTGTGTGCTAACTTGCTTCCTCAGTTTTCTTATGAGATCCTCCATATTCAACATAAGGTTTTACAAAGTCCAAAGATCTACCTCACATTTTTTGGAGTGTTTCTCGTTATGTTCCAGCCAATAATGTAGAGGACCCGTTGTAGTGAAGCCTTCAATTTGTTGTCTTTCTATGATTTTTTTCTCCTTAGGATGACAATAAGGCTACATATAGGTCAGAAGAATACCTAAAAATAGACAATTGAAAGTTTAATATTTTATCCAAAGTATCTGATAGTGAAATAAAAAATGTCCTACCTTTTGGGAGAAGTGTTTCTTTTTTACTACAAATATTGACAAAAGAATATGTAACTTTAATTCTCGATGAAGTCAAATCCAAATTTCAATTGAACTCTATCAATTTTACAGATTAATGGCATATTCATATTACAGATGCAGAAAATGAAGCACTACATCAAGGATTAACAAATGATCTCTCTCACTTCAATATCTTCTAATGCACAAAGTAAATACTCCTTCCTTTTGAACTTCTCCCCCATTCCCATGAAGGTTAAACAACCTATGTGCTTTGCACGTTGTCTCTTCGCAGAACCCAAGTTAATAATTTAATTTGTTATCTGTATACAAACCAGAACTAAAATTAAGGAAAGATATATTATTTACAGTAGACGGTCTGAACTCCAAAGGATTATTCCACTGCTCTAGTTGATTGTTTGACCATCTCATTTCAACATTTTTAATCTCAAGCCCTTCAATGTGCTCCATCATTATGCCCGCAGTCCTGTGTTTAACTAACTCTTGGCATCCTGGCCTATAGTCCAATAACCCACCAGAATAATTGGTGAACCTTCTGTATGTAATGTCCATGTTGATGAATCTCAAGTTTCTAAGCAATCCTCTCTTTGAACCAGAGAGGAAGATTCCATTTTCAGAATTTGCAGTGATGTTAACGAAATGTACATCAGATATTGAAGCCTCCTTTGAGGTTGAGTCTCGGGGACAACTCGTTACATAGATAGGCTCTGCTCTACCCCACCATAACGGGTCATAATATCTTGTGCTGATATTAATGTTTGAGAATACAATGTCACTTGCATTTCCTGTACGAGGAAGTTGAAAGCATTTCAAACATATGTTTTAAGGCTAGAGTTTTATTGATGCAAGCAAGGATAAAAGGCTTACTGACTAATAAGGCTCAATAAAAGTGAGGCCTACTAAGCCAAAACACAAGACATAAAATTGTTGAAGTAACACATTGTTTCCGTTGAAAAGAGTAGGGAACAATAAATAGGACTTGGGACACAAATTACAATCAACAACAGAAAATATGTGAAAAAAAGTATATCAAAAGAACGTGTCATTATCATTCCTAAAATGTTCAATTACAAATGAAGAATATGGTTGAAGAGATATATTTATATTCAGTTACAAATTTTTGTTTCATAATGAACCAGGTTAATATTTTAGATACATGCTTTAGATTCAATATTCTTAGGTAACAAAAAAAAAATCACATAAACAAGAAATAGTTTGTGATGTAATCATTCATGGGGAGATAAGTGAGAAGAAACATGTTACCTCCATCACGGATCTGGAATCCAATCCCTCTATGAGAATCAACAATAATGATATTATCAAACACAAAATGCTTGAAATCAAACCAACTAGCACTGCCAAGTTTAATTGCAGAAGATTTGGATCGAATCCAACTATCGGTGACTGTAAGGTTGTAAACAGGACATGTGTATGTCTTTGGACAGATTGCATCATCCCCGGTATCGATGTGGCATCGAGTGATTACTGTGTTGTTTGAGTCCTCAATGTCAATCCCGTCATTGTTTGGTATGTTAAAGTCCCCATTAATTGCAATATCTTTAATGGATATGTTATTACTCCGGACCAAGTGTAAGCTGCAAGTTAGTATATAGTCTGTTAGGTAGACCTGTGGAATGTACTTTATTTATGTAGCAGAGTAAATTTTACAGAGTGAAATGTTACATATTGAAGCAGAAGTTAGAAAACTAAAACAAGCATTACTTGGAAAATTTTAAATGAGGAGAACAGAGAGAAGAATAATCATGGAAAACTATTTTTTCAAATAATTCATGGAAAAAATAGTAGAGAATAAAGCCCTTTTTTCACCCAGAGGTGTCACATTAGATCAACCTTCCGCTCTGATAAAATTATGATTTCAGTTCAACCGTTGGAAAAAGAAATATCATATAGCCCCTTCTACCTTTTTCATTCCTTCCGCATTTAAAAGTTTAGCATAATATGACTAATCTAATTGCATTTTTTATGGTCAAATAAGAACAAACTTGTGTAGAAAATGGGACCCAGTACTTTAATTCTTTCTTTACATAATGAAAGAAAGGATAATTGACAGTATACATGCGAGGACAAATTTCATTCTACAAAAGACAAATCTCATTCTTCTAATTAATTTTTGTAGAGTTGAGTTGAGCTTAAGATCTAATTTTTAAAATGATTTTAGATATGAGCTTATCCCTCTGTAAATATGTCTTCCATCAGTAACAATTCTCACATCATCCAAATGTCCGATCCTTGTCTTGATCCTTCCGACCCTTATTATATACACCATAGTGAGTTATCCTTAATGGTCTTTTCTTTTACATAATACTCTAATCTCATACCTAACAAGCTTCAAACATACAAAGAAAAATTGAAAGCATAAATACAATAATTTTAATTGAATCCTTAATTTTATCTATATATTTCTTTTATATTTTTATTAACTATAACATTTTGTTATTACAGCTTAAATGAAATATTGGGTTTAGAGTTCAACAAAAATAAAAAAGAATAATTCCTTCAAAATTGAAGATAAAAATTTCAACCAATAAGTATATTTTAAAATGATAAAAAGTGAGCATTGAACAAAAGAGATAGCAATACTCACCACCAATAAGCAGGGTGGTTGAGAGTGATGTTAGAAACTTCAACATTGTTGCAACCAATAAATCCAATGAGTCTAGGTCTGCATTCGTCTCCCAAGCAAGCCCCAGTTTGGTTCCAACTAACCATCACGTTCTTCCTCGGATCTTCCCTCACTACGAACTTCCTAGCCTGACCGTCCACCACTCCGCCGCCGCGGATTCCCACGTTCGTCGCGTTCTCCGCCACCACCACGTACCACCGCCAGAACTCCTTCGGGTAGTCCTCAAGCCTGGCGCCGCCCAGGATGGTAGCACCAGGCTCCACAACCAGCACCACGCCGGATTTCAGGAACACGGTGGCCGTAAGGTACTTTCCCGGCGCCGGGAAGATGACGTGGCAGGGACCGCCCTCCGGACAGGAGTTGATGGCCGACTGGATCGGTTCGGTATCGTAGCAGCTACCGTCGCCGGTGGCGCCGAAGTCGGCGACGGAGAGGTTGATTGGGATCAGGTTTAACGGTGATGACGTGGCGAGAAGGGATTGGGTGAGAAGTAGGAATATGAGGAAGATAAGTGGGTTCTTCATTTTAACATTCCCAGTCTGTTGTGGCACTAGGTGTTCTCTACTATATACCAGCGAAATTCATCATATTCTTGTATATATAAAATAGTGGATATTAAATTATATATTGTAATATTATATATATATAGAAATAGACAGACTTTGTTAGTGACGAAAGGACTAGGATATAATATGTGCTGCTTTATTAGTTATTTAATTCTATTTTTTATTTTTTTACATTATGACAAAGTCAAAAAAATAAATATTTGGCTTAAATGCTTGCTTCATCCCAGGTAAATTTTTGTTTAGTATTTAGTTTTAAAAATGAAGACATTGAGTTTCCATGTTATAAAAATTGTATGACTTCAGTTCTATCCGTTAGAAACGACGTTAAATGTCAATTGATGTTGCAAATTACTTATCCAACGTGGCAAAAACACATTTTTTTAGCAATGACAAATATGAAAATATCCTTTAATTTGGATGATTTATTTTTTAACAACCACAAAGAAGTGATCTGCCCCTTTTTGTGATTCCAATAGGGCTAGTTTGAAGAAATAAGCTATATGACCTTCTCATCATTCGTGGTGACTCTATGGGTAAAGGGAGGCCATTTGGTGTCAAGTCAAAAGTGATGTATACAGGAGTATAAAACCAGTCAGTCTCTTCCGAATTAAGGGTTCGGACAGGGCTAGGGCTAGATAAGAGAAAGACATCTCGAATCTTTTTGGAGAATTTTCTTATTATACTTACTTAGAAGTTCATATACAAAAACTTTCAACCTTCCCACTGGATCATCTTCCAACGCTGCCAGAAACAATATTTTACATTTGCACAAAGTGCTGTTAGGGATTTCAGTTGACGTTCGCGACGACGTGAATCAATATCACCGTCCTCAAAGGTCGACGCAGCAACAACAACCGCATTCAGTTCTTTTGAAGAACTAGAAGATTCAGTTCCGGCGTCGCGGTCCATCGTTGGAATCAGATTCGGATGAGCGTGGCGCGTCATTGCCAGCTTCGAGTGACAATTTTTCCCCAGAGAGTTTCGAGCGAAAGAGGTCGTGGGTGATGAGTTATAACGTAGGGAAAGGACGCGAAGGAAGACGAGGGCGAAGGGTTGGGGAAGCGCGGTAAGGGAATTGACGCAGGCGATTCTGAAATTTGGCGAGGCGTATGAACATGTGGAGAGCTCGAAGCTGCAGCAGGTGGTGGAGATGGAGAAGCAGAGGATGAAGTTCGCGAAGGATTTGGAGTTGCAGAGGATGCAGTTTTTCATGAAGACACAACTGAAGATTTCGCAACTCAAGCTTGGAAGAAAATCCCCAATTTATGACCTAAATTTCCTAATGTTTTTATTCCGACGATTAAAAACCCTAATTATTTAATTTTCTCAATTTAAAAACATGTAATATAATTTATTGGCTGCCACGTCAACTAATTTAGTCCAACTTATTGCCACGACGACATTTTTGCACACCTCACATCCATAGTCAATTCACCGTTATTAAATAAGTTGGGCATATAGACGTCGGTTAGGGGGGTCCCCGACGTCTATAATATTATGGACGTCGGTGCCCCTCCTAACAGACGTTTATATATTTGACAGGTAGATGAAAAGTTCTTTTTTTCCGCCATATAGATGTCTGATCCCGCCATCCCGACGTCTATATACGATTATAGACATCGGCCCCCCTGTCACAGACGTCTATATGCTTGACAGGTAGGTGAAAAGTTGTTTTTTCTGTCATATAGACGTCTGATCCCGCCATCCGACGTCTAAATGGCCTGATAGGATAGGTGAAAAGTTGTTTTGGACGTCAGCTCCCCTTACGTCCGACGTCTATATACACCACGAATATTAATTTTTAAATCGAATGGACGTCATATTAGTGAGGGCCCCGACGTCTAGTCGAGAATAGACGTCGGTACCCTCTGTGCCCGACGTCTTGGTTCTTGTTAAATCAGAAATCGAACCCGTGGTTACGCGCACTTCATCGTCTTCCTTCTCGCCTTTTTCTCTCCACGACATTGAATTTTCAAGTGCGTTTTGTCTCTTTTAAACCGTTTAAACTTACTTTTACTCCGATTAAATTAGTGTTTGATGGATTATCGTCCATTTGAAATGATTAAAATGAGTTTTCGTTGTATTTTGCTGCAGTTTTTCTCGTGTCTTTGGGTAGCGTAGTAGCTCCTTCTCCCTTTGTTTGTTTCCTCGTAAGGAAAGCTTGCGTCTTTTGGATGTCTTATAGCATTTCAACCCAAAATCGAACCTGGGTCCTTGCCTAGTTCTCATGTCACCGTATTCGTTTTCATTGCCGATTGGAATGGAACTAGGCAAGGACCCAGATTCGGTTTTGGTTGAAATGTCATAAGAGATCCAAAAGACGCAACATTTTCTTATGACGAAACTAACAAAGGAAGAAGGTGCTACTACGTTACCCAAAGACACGAGCTGTAGTAGACGTCGGTTAATGCCATGTCCGACGTTTATAAAGACGTCGGACTTGTAGAGTCCGACATCCCATTAATGTCACCCATAAAGACGTCAGATAAGGATCTACCATTAAAAATCCAAAATAATAGACGTCTAAAGCTCTTTCTGCACTAGTGACAAGAAAAGAAAACAACACATCTTAAATGCTAGAACAAAAACTCTAAGTTAGAAAGAATAGGTATCCACACAATAAGTCTAATACCCCAAGAAGAAAAGAAGTAGACAATCTTCTTAAAGAAGTCTAACACACAAAAAATCATAGAAAGGTCAAATGAGGCTATTAGAACAATAAGACAAATAGAAACCTAAACAACAACTGGATTCAACATAAGAGAAATAGGATTAGGCCAACCTACGAAAACACTTACGATTTTATAAAACAGAAAAACAACTAAGTCAAAACACCCAAACACAATGCTAAATGACTATTAAGTCAAAAACGTCTAAGAGAGTTGAAGCTAAACACGTAAAGTTTATCATACCCAAAGGGTATTCTGTTTAACTCTCAGGAAGACGAAACAATGTCAAGACGATGTCATTAACAAAAGCACTCTAAAAGACTAAAACTTTAAAACATCAAAGAAAACACAAATAATGTTAAATACTATCTATATAAAGAGGCAAAATCTCAAGAAGAGTTTACTCAATCTAAACGATACCATGAGCTAAACTATTACTTCGTCCAACGATGAAGTCTTTACTCAACACTTGGTATCTTTGGAAGAAAAGCTTAAATTGTTATACGTTATCTCAACGGTAGGAAATTAAAAAACACTTTGTTGTTCTGAACAAGCATTAAATAACATTAAACGCTCAACATCCAAAAAGAAAACAACAAAAGTGATATCTCATGAATGGATTATACATCAAAACCCTAAACAAATCAGTAGTAGGTGTCAGTAACAAGAAAGACATTCGCGGAATGTTCTTGTCTTAAAGAATCGTGACACAATACCTGTGTCTAAACAAATCATGAAAACTAGTGCCGTCAAAATGGGTTGAAATCCGTGAGCCAACCCGGCTCACCACGGGTTTGAGCCGGGTTGGGTTGGAAAAAAATGCAAAATTTTTTATGCGAGCCAATTTTGACCCGGCTCACTAAGAACCTGTCTCACACGGGTTGAACCTGTGGTGGGTCGGGTTGACTCATCAAGCCACCTATTTTTTTAATTAAATTAAATTAACTAAATTAATTATTCAAATATTCAAATCCTATTTTTTTATTAAAATCAAATTAATTATTCAAAATGCACAACCTTTACTTAGTAATAGAGCCTTTCACACTGCTGTCTTTCCAAAAGTTCCCCTTTGTAAATAAAATCCTAAGATTATAGATTGGATAATATTATAGATAAAGATAAAGAAGAAGATGCTTCAAGAGAGCATAATATTGTGGATTTATCCATTCAGGACTCCAATTTAATGGATGAATAATATTATAGATTGGATAATTCAGGAATATATCATTTGTTTTATCTTGTTTTTAGACCTATCATGACAGTTTTATCGTGTGCTATATATTTTTGTTATATGTAGTTTTTTGGTCAAACAGTTGTGTATATGTCTCATTAAACTAAATTGACAAAATTTTGTGCTTGATAGCTTAGAATATATATAACAATATATTTCTTTTGTTTCATTTTCTTTTATATTAATTGGACAAATTATTACTCTTTCAATTTGATCGATTAAAGTAACATGTTATAAGAATTTGAGAAGAAGAGGGTGAAAAAAAGTTAAATAAGTGAGCCAATGAGCCAACCCGTTTAACCCACCAACCCGTGGTGCGTCGGGTCGGGTTCTAATTTTTTCGGCTTGTTAATAAATGAGCCGGGTTGGATTGGCTCACTAAGTGGCCAACCCGTGGTGGGTCGGGTCAGGTCGGGCTGGGTTACCCGTTTTGACAGCTCTAATGAAAACAACAAGTGAAACACCAACCAAGAAGGAGTCTCTTACAAACTAAACGATATCAACTTCATTCATAAACAAAACATTAAAAAACATAGAAAGCTTTTGAAAACATTAAAGCAAACAAGAAATAGGACATACATGTTGTACAAATTTATGTTCTATCTTATGCAGGACAATTGCTACAAACGTTCATCTACCTCATCTTATAAGAATCAAAATGAACGTTGGAAGAAAAAAGATAAAAGAATAACTGATAAGTTCATAAAAAGTCATGCCAAAGGAGAAATCAAATATGTTTTTTATAAAAGCTCTGAAAAGCACATATGCTCTAACAAAAGACTCCACCGGTAACAAACATCTACACCAATAGCTAGAAAAGAATAAATCTCAAGACAAGCTTCGTCAAACATTCATATTATCAAATCTCAAGACAAGCATCGTCATAACGATTATATCCTCAAGATGTATAAATAGAAGATAAGAAGAAGAAGACGATGAAGAGGAGGAAATAATGAAAGTGAGAATATACCATCATCAATTGAGCAATGAAATCTCTTTGTGCTATTAAAACAAAATTCCTCTAACCATGGAGAGTTAAGGAAACAATATCTTTGTCACCATTTTCAGACCAAAGATCATGACAAACTCATATATTTCTTGGGTATTGAAGTAACATAATCCAACGATGATATGGTTATATCTCAAAAGTAGTATGCATTGGATATTGTGACAACCAAACTCGTAATGGAATGATGAATAAAAAAAATTGATTTTAAGAATAGAGTCTTAAAGTCGCCATGATAATTTATTTTGAAAAAATTATGGAAAATATGCATGTACTTATTCTAGAAAATTATACGACCGTTAGTTAAGATACTTTTTTCTTAATTAGGATATATATTTTTCAAATTTTAGATTCACGTAATTTTTTTATTGCCTATGTTTAAAATGTTTATTTAATGAGAAAATAAGAAAAATGAAATATATCATTTTGGAAGCATGTATTTCCATGCTCTTTCACTCATGAAAGAGACGTAGTTTTCTTATCTAACTCAAGGATTAAAGAACATACTATTCTTTGAGATTAGGTTGTAACGTTTGTTCTCAAGGAAAAATGAAATGCATGAATATATATATATATATATATATATATATATATATATATATATATATATATATATATATATATATATATATATATATATATATATATAATTTATTTCTTTCTAAAACAAATGTTGCAACCTAAATTTAATCTACTTTTTTTCCATCACCTTTAATATATTATATAAAAGAATATTATAGAAATAAATAATTAATAACTGAAGTATATTAGACGAATAGTGAAGGAAATAACGTATAATATTTTAAAACATGGAAATTTATTTCGTCATGCAATATTAAACTACACTGATAAGGTTTTAAAACTTAAATCCGTATGGAAAAACACTAGTTTACAATTAAAAATACAGATTGATACCAAGTGAAATAAAAGAAAAGCAGCTATTTATTTTGCCTAGTGAAATCCACTTTGAACAATAATCATCCGAGAGAACAGTCCTGGCTTGTAATGATAGATCAAGGACAATTAGAAACAAACGCAATTAATAACAAAGTAAAACTGTAATAGGTGAGACAAAGTAACAAACAACCTATTCAAACAAAGTTGCATTTTCATAAAGTAATTGATAAAAACATAAGGTGTTATCATGGGACTTCAAAAAATAAATAGTATAGGTTCTCACAACTTAAGGACTACTCATTCCGTTAAAAGAGTGAACTCCTCCAACTAAAGAAAGGTATAGATTTTACTCTTATAAGAGGAAGATTACTCCTCTTCGATTAATATTACCCTATCAAAAAATATAGCTATAACAAGTGCTTTTGGAGGTACTTTTGTTTCAATATGAAATTGAACCTTATAATACTTCATAAACCCCGCCTATTTTGCAATTAAATACTTTAATGTCTCTCCTGTCAAATGAACAAAACAATGTCTCAACAGAATCGAGGGAGTCCGAATGTAAGACAACAATATAAATTGGCTGCACTGCTGCTGGAAACGACAATAAACAAGGGACTTAATACTTTCTGATTTGCATGGAAAAGAAAAAATGTAAAATAAAATATTGCATGTAATTCTGAATTAAATCCTCATAGCCATCATCTAAGTAGCATTTAATGAACCAAGCAACTCACTCCACTGATAGTTCAATAACAGTCCGTTCTATGATTTTACAATCATGAATCAATCACCTCATGGATTGAATAACCCCTATAGTTAGTATACATAGTAATAATATAATAGAAGAACATGCCAATTCATCTTCATTTCTGGGTAAAGAAAATCCAGTTTCCAACCCCCTCTGACAAATAGAAGACATGGGAATCCTGCTAAACGTTCAGACCGGTCAAATCACTGCTAACTGCGAATACTATATTTGATATATACACTAATTAATAAGCTAATAGCCACTGGTACGACTTCTGTACGCTTTCAGAGCTCCATCTTCAATTGATTTGAGTGCAGAGATGCTGTAACAGTTTCAATTTGAGCTTAAATACACACACAATTCTATGGTCGTGAAATTAGAAAAAAATAAAAACAACACTTATGAGTTAATGCTTTGAGTAAACCTAATGAATTCAAATTATATAAACTTTAATCATGCACCCAACTTCACTTTTGGGTAATAAATAAATACATTTTCATATCAACAAAAATGCCAAACAAATATATCCTTCAATGGGCAATAGATCACACCACCTCCGCGTGCACTTTATCTTTGGATATACACACTCAACAAGTATGCAAATAAATTCTTAATATAATAAATTATAAGGTAAAT
Source organism: Vigna angularis (assembly GCF_016808095.1). Lineage (NCBI taxonomy): Eukaryota > Viridiplantae > Streptophyta > Magnoliopsida > Fabales > Fabaceae > Vigna > Vigna angularis. The sequence goes on from NC_068971.1 coordinate 39,387,177, forward strand.
CGATACACCTTATAATTGAAATTTTCAACCAATCAAAACATACAAATTTCATGGCATCATTATCTCAACCATATAATTTGGAATATAAACTTCATAAATAGTATCATTTGGTGATTTAACAAACTGCAATGTGTAATTCCAAAAACAATTTATTTTCCATAAAACAATAATTGAAATCGGTTTTTAAATAAAACCATATGATAGCATGACCGAAGTTACCTTGCATGTATTCATACTAACAAAAAATACGTGCAGGGATAAATCCTTTCAAACATTAACTTTCATATAATAGCTTCAAGTTATCTATTACAACATATCATCATGCCTTTTAAACAATAGAGGCTAAACCATTCATTCCTATTTAGGAAGTCCATGGACAATAACAGCACGAACCGTGATGCACAAAATCATAATTTTTAATCATGGCTTTTGAGAATAAACAATAGAGGCTAAAATTCTGGTCTACCTGAATTCGCCGACGAGTCATAACTCAAAAGTGAGTTTTCCGGAGTGACGAAATTGTGGTTGACTTCTTCCCTCTCCCATAGCGGTTGGTGGAATGCATCGAATTGCCACTGTTGTTGGTAATGCTGCCGGTTGCCATTGACTGGGATTTCTGGCCACATGAGAGGTGTCATCATGCTAGGTATGTTACTATCCATTAGAGATGCCCCCTGTAAATTACAAAAGATATTTTAATTTTTATCAGTTCTCAGAGCATTATACTGCACCAAACCACACATGTCCAACTCTTCCTTCAGCTGAAGACATTCAAACAGCCATTTTCATTTCTATGAATCGAGCTAGCAAACCCTGACCCTGATTTGAGGATTAAGATGCAAAAGCTTTAACAAAAAAATATGCCAAAGAATTTGTAATTAATGACTAGGATGGATTAATCAAGTGTGATCATTTGTCTGACATGCACATTGCTGCTAAGTCCAATGTGACAGAAAAACAAGCTTCGTGTAAATAAACTTAATCACTTTTATGATATATTTAATGTAAACAAAACATTACAATTTATAGATTCTAATTTTCTTTTTTATCTCTAAGTCTTAAAATTCTCTTATGAAGACACAATTATTATCTATTAACCAATACATTAAATTATTGATTCTTGCAATCTAAAACAAACAAAGTTACTGAGCAATTACCTACCCATAAAATCTGTTAAATGATGTTTATCCTGATAAAACTCTCTAGTAAACTTAAATACTTTTTCATTCTTTCTTTTAATAAAGTTTTGTTGTAATTATTGAACAACAATGTAGACAATGACTTTGTAAACAAATATGCAATTTGATCTCGACTTCCCACGTGTACCATCTCCACATGGCCTTCCTTCAACTGTTCTTGGATAAATTTCATATCAATGTGTTTGTTCCTCTCATGATTAATCGAGCTTTTGTCAACTCAATAGCTGACTTGTTATCTACTTGAATTACAGTCTCACTTTCTTGTTTTTGTTCAATTTTTCTTAGAAGATTTCTAAGTCATACTTCATGAAAAACACTCAATGATGCCGCAACATACTCCGCTTTAAATGTAAACAATGTCACTATGGGTTGTTTCTTTGAGAGCGGGTTGTTTCTTTGAGAGCCAAGTAAACATCGTGTTGTTCATGAAGAATACATACCAGGATGTGCTTTTCTGATCATCTACATCTCCACACCAATCACTGTCTAAGTATCACTAGTTGATAGTTGTTCGACCTAGTGTAGTATAAACTGAGTGATACTTTTCCCTACACATACCTTAGTATCCTTTTCAGTGTTTTCCAATGTATGTAGCTCGTCTCCTCCATATATCGACTTACTATTTCAACACTTACACTTTGTTCACTTGAATGGATTTGGGGGAGAGTGATTGAATGGATTTGAGAGGATTTGAAGGTAAATTTTTTGTTGTTTATTTGAGTGGATTTGGAGGTAAGTGAGAGTGAATTTGGAAGTAAATTTTTTTAATCTGTCACATCAATCAAATCCTACACTAATTCTCACAAACTTTACTTCCAAATCCGCTCTCAGTTACCTTCAAATCCACTCAAATAAACAACAAAAAATTTACCTTCAAATCCTCTCAAATCTATTCAATCACTCTCCCCTAAATCCATTCAAGTGAACAAAGCCTTAGTAATAAGTTCGGCCTTGTACTTGTCAAGTAACAAAGACTTTCAACCAAACTTCGATACTTGTTGACATTTACTTGGTGTCCTTCATCGAACTTTGAGAGCTTTGTACCTAGTTCCATTGGGGTGAAAACTGAATTACAACTTGTCATCTTGAACTTGCTAAAGATTTCTTCGACATATCTCTCTTGAGACACAAAAATACATGTCTCAAGTTGTTGGACTTCCAATATGAGGAAGTACTTCATATGTCCTATGTCGGTCATTTCAAATTCTTTCTCCATAACACTTTCGAACTCCTTAATCACCTCTGCATTATTTCCCATGAAAATAAGATCATCAACATAAAGAGCAATGAACATCACATTAGCTTTGTGTTTCTTTATGTACAGGGCATGTTCGTACGAACATTGTTCATATCTATTCTTCTTAAAGTAAGTGTCAATGAGGTCATTCCATGCCCGAAGAGCTTGTTTTAGTCCATATAGTATCTTTTTCAATCTCAACATTCTTTTTCTTTTCCTATTCTCATATACCCAAGTGGTTGTTCAATATACACTTTTTCCTTCAAGAGTCCATTAAAAAATGTCGACTTCACATCCATCTAAAAGAACAACCATCTATGTTAAGCTGCTATCGAAATCAACAATAGAACCGTATCCATTCTTGTGATTGGTGCAAACACCTCGGCATAATCAACTCCTTCCTTCTATTTATAGCCCTTTGTAACAAGTTGGCCTTTGTATCGCCTTATCTCTCCGTGAGCATTCATCTTCTTCTTGAATACCCATTTCACACCTATGGGTTGAACTCCTTTTAGGAGATCACACAACTCTCATGTGTTGTGCTCTTTGCACCTATTTTCTCATCCATTGCAACTCGTCATTTCTCTTCTAGAATAGCCCCCTCAAAAGTTATGTTCTCTGAATCTACCAAAGGAAAAAGAATATGTACCTCTTCAGTAGACTCATACAGATTTTGCAAGGTCCGCATTCTAGGCCATTGTGGTTCATCCTCATCATCAATCTCTGGATTTGTTATAACTATTGGTATAGCAAGTGTCGCGCTAATACTTTCACTTACCTATTTGTCTGAGTTGTTTTATCTCCACTCACTAGCTTCATCAACTCGGACATCGCAACTTACTACCACTTTTTGATTTATTGGGTCAAATAGTTTTTAGGCTTTTGTCTTCTTATCATATCATATAAACGCATACTTCTTGCTCCTATCTTTTTGAGTTTCGATTTTTGCTGAGCTGGTAGTTGGTCATATGCTATACTGTTGAACACCTTGAGATCAGACACACTCGGCTTTTGTGCTCTCTAAACTTCTTGCAGTGTCTTTTCAATCAGCTTTGTTGTGGACACCTATTTTGCACATAAATTGCACACCTGTTTTGCACATAAATTGCACACTACACAACTTCTGCCCAAAACTCCTTTGGCATAAATTGAACAATCACTCGGGTATATGAGAATAGGAGAAGAAAAGAATAGTTCAATTTTTCGTCTCAACTCTACCATTGAGTATGGGGTTGTAAAAAATCTCCCTATGTCAAGCTCCTCGTGACAATACTTCATGAACTTAGTCGACGTGAACTATCCTCCCCTATTAGATCAAACAAACATAATGTGTTTACCCGTCTCTTTCTTAACCATCATTTTAAAGTTCTTAAACACCTCAAACACCTCAAACTTTTTCATCAAGAAGTATACCCACAATTTTCTAGAAAAATTGTCAACTGACAAAATAAAATATCTCTTATCACTAAATGATTCAAGGGTAATTGGTCCACACACATCAATATGTATCAGACTGAGCTGCTCTCTTGCTCGGAAACAATGTCTCGACAATTCTCGAAAACAATGTCCTCGAGTATTTGCCAAGTACACATTCTTCAATAAATTTACTTCTGAACTCCAAGCTTAGCAGTCCATTTACCATTCATTTCTTTACCATATTTGTCAGCCCATCAAAATGTAAGTGACTAAATCAGAAGTGTCACTTCATTGCCTAATTCTCCACATTAAATTTGAAGCATCACTCTCAAACAATCTTGAAATCTAGTTTGTACATTCGGTTTTTCATCATTTGTACTTGGACAATCAAACTTCCGAGTTTATCCTTCAACGGTAATACTCGATCTTTCATTAAAACTGAGTGACCATTCTCCATCAGTTGTCTCATGCTAAGAATATTGCTTTTGAGATCGGGTGCATAGTACACGTCTCAAATCTCCCCAACTCGGCCATCCTTCTATGAGTACCAAATTGTTTCTATGCTTTTTACTGCAACCTTTGAATCATCTCCAAAAGACACATGCCCAACATCAACTTTAGTAAGGTCTTTGAAAATATTGCTCACTTGACACATATGGTTGCTCACTCCTAGGTCAACATATCACACTAAGTTGATTGAATGGCTGAGTTGTATAGCCGAGTTTAACACCTCAATTGTTTTTTCAGAGATACTGATCAATTTGAGATCAGTCCCCAAGCTTTTTTGACATCATCAACACACCAGCCTCATTATCTTCGACTTCCTCTGTAAGAAAGTTGGTCAGTTCATCCCTCCTATTTTGAGATCAACATTATTTTAAGATCGGCACTCTTTTGCAAAGTGACCGACCTTGCCACAACTGTAACATTTGTCTGATTTACAATCATTTGCATTGTGGTCGTGCTCTCCACATTTGAAGCACCCAATGTTTAACGTACTTGATCGACCTCCTCTCCAACAACCTCATCATCTGTGTCAATTTTGTTGGGCAGATTGATTTCTCTCTTTCTCCTACCCTCATTTACCTCTGTCATTGTGACCATCTCTTCTACCTCCCCAGCTTCTTCCATTCTTCGAGTGTTCTGAGTGTAGCATGCCTTCTCCTCTTTAACTGTTACTCTTGATTGGAGTGCATGTTCAAGTGACTCCACCTTCTTCTTCCTCTTCCTGTGCTCATGCATCTCAAGAGACTCAGCAAGTTCTTCAACGTTAAGCGTCGATAGGTCCTTGGACTCCTCAATCGCACAAACCACATTTTCGAAGTTGTAGGTCAACAACCTTAGAATCTTCTCCACCACTCAGCTAGTGGAAACTGCCTTTCCATTTCTACCAAGTTGGTTCGCCATGGTTTCAACCCGAGTAATGTACTCAGCCATTGCCTCTGTCTCCTTCATTCTCATGCTCTTTAGCTCTCCTTTGAGTGTTTGAAGTCTCACCTGCTTCACATAGTCATCTTCCTTATATGTCTTTTCTAGAATGTCTCACGCTTCTTTTGAAGTTTTTTCACTTGCAATCTTCTCAAAGTCGGATTCGTCCATAGCTTGGTACAGGATTTACAAAGCTTCCTTGTACTTTCTATGTGATTTTTTCAACGCCTTCATCTGGGCATTAGGCCTGTTTGTGGTGTTTTCTAGTTTTAGTGACCATTTTCAACCTCCTCCCAATTTTCTTGGGAGCCAAGGAGAGCTTTTATCTTGAGGCTCCAATTGTCATAGTTGACCAGGATTTACAAAGCTTCCTTGTCCTTCATACACAATTTTTGCAAGGTAGTCATCTAGGTGTGGTGTCTTTTTGTTTTAGTGACCCTTTTTAACTTCCTCCCAATTTTCTTCGGAGCCAAGGAGAGCTTATAGTTTGAGACTTCAATTGTCATAGTTGAACGCCTTTGTCAACTTGGGTAGGGACACATTATTTGTAATACTAGTCATCTCTCACTCTCTTTTTTTTTCTCACTCAAGCTAACTAGCAAAACAAGCTTTATGTGAATAAACTTATTCACTTTTCTAATATATTTCCGGTAAACAAAACATTATAATTTATAGACTCTAATTTGCCTTTTCATCTCCAAGCCTTAAATTCTCCTATCAAGACACAACTATTGCCTATTAAGCAATACATTAAACTGTGACCCTTGCACTCTAAAACAAACAAAATTCCTAAGCAAATTAATTATCCATAAAATCTGCTAAATGACTCTCTCGTTTAAGTTTATCCTAACACAATGTTCATACTTTTTCCTAGATGCTCTGGCATGATGTCCAACAGATTAAATAACTGTCCACAAGCATCTCTTTCAGAGACCCACTGAGTATCATGCCAATTTTCATACAACTATTAATTAAGCAAAGATAATTGAACAGGATGATAACAACATTTCGAATTTTTGTCAAGCACGTTCCACCTACACGGTGCATAAAGCTTATGGCGTCAATGGCTACCGTGAAGGCAAAATAAAATGTTTCAGAATGAGAGGTCATGCATTATCCATCAAATAAACTAAATAAGTTACGTCTTCAGATTACTCCCCCATCAAAAATAAAAAGACTTTTTTTATTAAAGATAAAATTGAGTAGGCTGGATTAATTTATAACTCACGTCAGTAGCCAATAAGCTGTCAAGGCTGAAATCAATTCTTGGGTTAACTGCTGCCAGTTTCATTGATAAAATCTGCAACCAGAGCATAAATCAGTGAGAACAAATCATATTCATGAAAGTTAAACTACACAAAATATTATTCGAAGTACAAGAATATAATAACTTTTGAGCATGTTCAATGAACAAACAGATGAACAAATCTAGTAGTGTCATGCCTCAAGTTCACAATATGAGGGAATAATAGTAGGTAGACGACCCATAAGGAAATTTTTAAATAGATTACAAGCCATATACTCCAAAACAATAGGAGCATCACTGTTAATGCTTAATTCTTGGTTACAGTTACAGGAAACCAATGCTTAATTAGTTTAAAAAATCTCTAAACACGGTTGGTAATTGATTGGGAACAAAATAGATAATAATTAACAGTCACGCAATTTGAGAGTCTGACCTCCACTTGACGCTGTAGAGATTGCACATGATTGATGATTTCATCTAGAACCATTGCCGTTCCTGATATCTGCACAGGAAATCAACTAATGTGAGATATATTCCACCACATTAGCTATTTTGAGAATATTAACACAATCCAAATGCATTACAAAATTGTAGTGACTCTGTAATTATGTAGATCAAAATAAGCAAAAGAAATGTCTTATTTCTCACCACCAGAAAGTACAAAAAAATCACACCCTGTATAGAACAACAGCAGTTCATAAAACAGCAGATCATACTGATACATATTGTTTTTTCACATTACTGATGGTCTGAAAAGACAAAAGGAAGCTTGGAAAAGTTCTCTGTTAAAGATAATTAGCATTGTGTGACCTGTATATCAGATTTTGAGATTTAGCTTCCATATAAAACAAAAAAAATGGCTCACTTATGGATCAAACAAGTCGTAAGCATGTATGCAAGTCTGATGAAAAATGGTACTTAGAATTGGGCCAGAATGTGAGAATGTGTTTTCAGTTATAATTTGTACCGTATTATTCTTCCCCCACATTCCGAAATATTACAGACTAGAATGATGCATATAGTACTTCAATACCATCTAGATACATGATACGTTTTTTGCCTCATTTTGTTGACTACTCAAATTAAAACCAACCCCTAAATTTTAGATTTGAAAATTATAACAAAAATGGTGCTAAAATGCAAGTGCAATTTTGAATCGATGAGCGAAGAGAACTAGGCCCGTGATCGAAACTAGTTAAAACTAAAACTAAATGAAGCTAACTCACCAAGCAAAGAGAAAAATAAAGAAAGAAAATTATAGATTAAAGCTTTAATAACCGTGATCCACGGGCCCAACTATTCTTTCCTCAGATAGTGGGATGCGCGTACGCTGTCTGCTATAGCCTCGTACGACGGTTCTGAACCGGTTTCAAAACTACACACGGGGATTTTATACGACCAGGCTGGCCTTTTTATGAATAGATGGGAATAACCCTTAGAATATTTCATTATGAATGAAATATTACCGCGTTTATTTGTACAACATAAAAACGGAGAAAAGGGTTTATTTTCATTAGTTCTTCTAATACCACGATTATTCTAATGCCATGAAAAAATAAAATTGTTTGTTTGAATTTTGAATATATTACATATTTTAGTTTGATAAATCTTGTTTTTTTTTGTTGTTGCATGCTTTTAACCTGTCAATATCACGAAGACAGCAATTCACACATAAATATGTAAATATGATTTCATTAACTGTATATTAGAAGTGTATGATTTTGATATAAGAAATTTGCTCAAGCAGACATTAATATGATCGTACAAATGACCCCATGCAGTTAGGTGAATGGTCTGCTTGTTGGCAGCTGGACTCCAAAAGTACGCATTCTTTTCTCGCCCATTCTCTTCATTTCACAAATGATGGATTCCAAACTCGTAAAGATACCATACCATCACCGTCAAAAAATGGACTACATATTAAATACTTCACTTGTCAAAGGGACCCAGGAGAGCTATGCATACTAGTTAGAAGTTCAAGTAGAACTACCCCTGCCCCCTCTTCCCTGTCTCTTCCGCCCCCACAAGGTCACCATTCTGTCTCTAAAATAAGACAGATGGCTTAAGAAAGGAGCGAAAGGGGACTACCACATTGTCGTGTATATCCCATGACTTGTTTATGTATACATATATCGTCCTATCTATAAACAACAACGATCTTGTCACTAACAAAATTACCACTGCATTATATGTACATGTCAATTGTTTAGAAGAACTGATTTTGTTTTCTGCCTTTTGCTAAGTTCTTTTGTTTTTAACTTTTAAGTCAAACTTAACTCACCTGTTTAATAAAAGTGTCCCCGAGCTCTTCTGCCTGCCCATCTATGCTAGGTGGAGCTTAGATGACAGGCGGGATTCTTAAGATCACAGTTGTACTTTGGTAAAATTTATTATGAATTGGGCTAACTTTGTTCAACATCTGTGATTCCGTAAGGTGCAATAAATAACAAGTCATTATGAAGATATTTAGTCAGCCCTTGACGATCCTCAGCTGTAATTTGTGATTGCCTAGTTTCAATATTTGATACTTTGTCGTAGAGAATCATGCACATCATCGCATTGACTCAAAGGAATCACAGACACCAGAGTACACCGGAATATTCTCAGCCTATACCGAATTGCTTGGCATAACTTCAGAATATTTCAGTATTTGAGTTTCTAGTAGGATCTTATTTTGCCAATGCAAGCAACGGACATAATTTCTATCCCATAACCTCTAACGTAAAACACAAACTTCATCACGAAAATGGAAATTTAAACGGCTAGTGGTGTGTTTTTTATTGGATTGGAAAACAATAATTGAGTACATTCGAAAATTAGCTTTTTCCACTTCGACTCAAACTATCGTCCACGACCTAAAATCATGTTAAAAAACAACTCGATCATGATTTTAACAAACGTCTTATTTGTGGATAAAACTCAATTGCAGCCTACAAGCCAGAAAGCAGGCTATACATACGTTGATTGTCAGATTTGGGGGTGGGGGAATCAATTGAGATTGGGTTGATCATTTTGACAATTTTCCATAAGATATAGATTGCACCTATTCAAAAGGTAATTTTTATCAAATATAAATTGTAAAACATAAAAAGAGTGAAGTATCAGATAATATGATTCTAAGTTTTTTTAAATTATATTTTAAAAAGTTGAAATAAACTTCAAAATTAAAAAAGATTAAAATTAGTTTGCGGTGAGTTAGATAGAGTTCAACTTCTTACAAAAAAAAAAACTATCTTACCAAAAAAAGGATAGAGTTCAACTAGTAGTAACCTGATAACTTACGCAAGTAGATTGGATTTAAAAGAATCCAGCCCAGTGTAACTTGTTGAACTAACAAAATTCAACCTTGTTCAATTAGATCAAATTAGAAAACTTTGGGTTGGATTATTTAGCCTAGTTAGTCCAACCCACGTGCATCCGTACGAACGCATGTTGTAATTGCCAATAGTTTAGAAGACACAACTTACTTTTATTTTTCAAAAACCTACTGAGAATATGATTAAATGTCAAATAACATGCAATAAAGAAAAAGTAAGAAAAGTAAATGTTGATGTTCAATAAGAGCTCACAATGTTACCCTTAAATGTTAGGAAAATTATTTTCCCCATGAAATTAGTGTTATAGAGATATGGTTGTTAATATTAGAAAAATTGTTTTCTTATTAAGATTAGAGGTCTTATATAAGACAGTTCTTAATTTTAAGACTATCAGCATATTCTAATAATATTTAGTTAAGACCTAAAACCTACATCTTAATTAAATTTTAAGACATTGTTCAGAGATCTACATCGAAAATGCACTGACTAAGAAATTAGCTACAGTTGTTACCTTGAGCTTGGGTATGAAAACCCATGCTCTATTTCCTATTTAAACTCTACTAGTTATCACCCAAGAAGAATTCTACCATTTTTATTCCTTCCTTTTCTCTTTCATTTTCCTTTATTCAACTGGTAGTGGCCCATGCTGTAGTAAATCAATGCATTCATTTATTTATTTTTCTTCCTTTTTCCTATGTAGCTCACTTTGACATAGACTGAGATCCATGCCCAATTCTTGGATGCTGACTCACCACTCCCTGAAAACTCCTATAGGTTTAGTTTACTTTACTAATTCTATGATCAAATTAACGTACTTATTAGACTATTTTTTCATAAATTTCTAACAAAGATTAAAAATGATTTTTTAAATTATTATTTTTAAGTATATAACACTCTAATGATTGCCAGTTTTGGGACCTTCACTACACCACGTGACAGCACTTTGTGAAAAACACAAGTGGTGTTTTGTAAGAAGCCATCATCTGGGAGTCAAGTCTTTTCTTATGTACTGGTTAAGCTTTTGTTTTTCTTTCCATGCATATCATATTTTTTTAAGACATCTAACCTCAAAAGGTAGTGCATTAATTGTATGAAAAAAAAGGCTATGCCTTTAACTGAGAGACAATACGTGTCCCGTTATCCAATCAAGCGTGGTCTTGTAAAGACGGCCCAACTTCACGTGGCTTATACATGATTACACATGAAGTTGTGCATTAAGAGTTGTCCACTTAGGCTGTTCAGTGAAACAGGGAAAATACATAAAAGAAAAAAAATAACAGTACAAGAAAAAGAAAGATAAATCCACAAAAGAGAACCTAAATTAAAAAAAAATTAAAATTATTAATTGAATTGTTAAATTTAAAAAAAAGTGAATTATTTTACTTATTTAAATAATTGGAAGTGTAACTAAAAGTAAATAAATAATTTATGTAACAATTTTTTAATATTAACAAAAAATAATATTTTAGTAAGTTATTCAGTTTATTAGCATAAAATTGGGTGAAAACGAGGAGAGGTTTTTACTTAACAACATCTAAGACTTCTTTATCTATGAATTATCCATCATTTTTTTCTGGGTTCAAGTCAAGGTAAGCAGGGCTACGCTTTATTTGGTTGAATGGCACCATAATGTATCATAGAGCTTGTCTTATCTCAGCTTTAACGTTTTTCTCTGTCAAGACTCAAAACATGGGCCAGAATAAGCAAGCTGACTTACAAGAAGGTTCCTTCCAATTCTTTTAAAAAAGACCCAAATTTATTAAAAAAAAATCTAATTAGTTATTTCTGAAAGTAACCAATTTAAAAGGTTTCTTCTACTTACCCTCAGGCTAGTGTCTTATCATAGAAGATAGTAACAACTAGTTTGAACCATCTAATATAATAGAATAAAATATTATAATATGATAAAATAAAACTATAATATAATTAAAATAGAATGGTTTATAATAATATATCATTGTTTGGTGTAGAGAAGATAACAAGTTAAATAATTAAAAATATAATATATATTGTTTAAATATAAATTTTCTATTAAATTATATATAGTTGTCTTAAAATTGATTTTTAATTTAAATTGTTAACAAATTATAAAAATGCATTTTGAAATAAATACTAATTTATATAACTAATGCTTATATTATAAAAAAATTATATGATATTTAAACAATTTATATTTAATTTTAATATTCTGATAGATAATATAATTTAAATATAAATGTCACAACAATTATATATATTTGTATATAAATACACATATGATATCATGTTAAATAAAAAAAAAAACTATGATATACGTAATATGATATAAATTGATATTGACAAAGTTGTAGAAACTTTTATTTTATTTATATAGTTAAACTTTAAACAATTACAAAAATTATATAAATGAATATTTTCTTTAAAAAACATATGAATGATAAAAGACTACTTTTTATGTTTTAATTATTATAATAATATATATTTACGTACAACTATTTGTAGAATGAAGAAGAGAGAAGAATTATTACATTGAACCTAATCCCACTTTCCGAGATAGGAACACAATGATAAGATAATGTTATCTTATCCCATCAGTGTTATAGACAACACCTACCTTACAAGATAATTATAATGTCATATATTGTCAATGGTAAAAGCCAAAAAGTTCAAAGTATGGAACTACTAAACTAAGCTTTGAGAAAAATTGTAAGCACTCACCGGAAAGAAACCCATAAAAGGCAAAAGCAAAAGAAAGGTTGAAATTACATAAATACCACTTTTGACAATCGATGTGCCAGCAAGCACTTCTCTTGGTATAAAATCAATCACTTTTCGTAAGGGATTGAAAAGATGACAATGACAAAAAAAACGTTGTTAAAGCTCCTAATATAATTGCACTTTTGGGAGACAATTTAGAGGGAAAAGGATGGCATAATCCCAAAGAAAGATGAACAAAGCCCGATTAATTAATTAATCCGAAAAACTAAAGGGTTTAAGGTTTTAAGATTAAGACAAGAAAGAAAAAGAAAGCAAAGAAAAAGAAACCAACCTTGTCGCAGCCTGGGACCAGCTCTTGTAAAAGCTTCATGCGAGCATTGATCTTCTCTCTCCTAGCCTACAACAACAGAAAGAAACTCAGTAATGTTATATCACAACAAAATAATTGAAAATAAAAAAGTCGGTAAAATTATAAAATACGCTAAAGTGATCAAAATTAAACAAATTAATTAGTGATTAGTCAAGTCTTTACCCTTTCTGCCAAGCTATGGCTATCTGTGGCTTGACCTCGACGAACTCGAACGTGGACATAGGGAAGCTTCTCACTGTCAACGGAGGTCTCATCAGCGACGCTCTTACTCTTCTTCAAGGATCCTCTAACCTGAATTCCACAAAATCATGTACTATTTTATGTTTTGACCGTTCAATTATACTGTAAACAGGAACCCTAATTATCCAATTTATTGCAATTAGGAAGGTTAACATCAAAGTTACCGTTACTTTCTTCTCTCGCTCCTTTCTCTTCGCGGTCGTCTTCTTGTTCTTGTTCTCAACAACAGGATCCGAAACACACCCTTGCGTGGAGCACGGGTTCGAATCAGTCTCTTGCGGCTCGTTCTTCACCCTATCCAAATTCGAACCTGACCCGGCCCGAAGCAGACATGCCTCCCCCGGCGACGTTGAGTTTTCACCAGCAAACACGGAAAACTTGGCTGCGCGTTCAATTAAAGCGGCGTTGGAAGGAAAGGTCAAATTGCCACCGAAAGAGTTGAGCAAATAGGGTTTGTGATTAGTGCTGACGTGGCAATTAGGTGGCTTCCGAGCTCCATCAGAGTTGGGTGAGTGAAGGAGCTCCACCGCCTGGGTTGGCGGAAGCTCAAGTAGAGCAGTGAATGAGCTGGCATTTTCCGGCGCCGGTGCCGGCGCCATGATTCCCTGAATTTCTTCGTTGAATTGAATTGACTCAAGTGTAGCGCCTTCGTGCACGGATCCGCGTAATCCTACCGGAGCTTGCTCCATTGAGGGAACAAAACGCAGAGTAGAAGATCCAATTGAAGTGGATTCCCTTTGAATTGTGTTAATTATGCGAGTTCTGAACTGTACCAGTGATAAAGCAGACAGTGGAAATTGGAGGAAATGAGGAATGAAGAATGTGCGTGAATGAGATAGTAGTTGAAGAAGCAGTCCTTCAATGGGGATCAGTCAATTTCTCTCTCTCTATCTTTTTCTCTCCGGTTCTGTGATTCTGTCTCTTGGATTGCTTCTCAGCCATTTGAAGTCTGCGAAAGCAACATTGCTACGCTACGGTTACTCTACTACTGTTGAGTACGCGTACGGTTCTAGCCATACAGTTTCGTTGAGGTAAGGTTAAAGGGAAAGTTGGGGACCACGACCCTTTTGAGGGGCCCATGCTCTGGGAATATTATTTATTTATTTATTTCATAAATTTCATAAATATTGTTTTCAGTTCAAAAGACCTCCTTCTATTTCCACCGTCGATTCAGTTTCATTCTTTTTTTACTCATAATTTGTTTTCTCTTTTCTACTATTACGGAGATTCGATGTGCTTGTGGGTGACAAGAATCCCGTTGAAGCATTCCCTATCATAATCAATTTGTTGGAGTAGCCTTGTTATGAGATAATAAGGTCCTGATTAGAATTGCAAGTGTCATTATAAAGCGATTTGGCTATATTTAGGTCATTGAAAGCACTTCTAAATTCATTATCTCTTTCTGGAAATTCTCATCTTGCCTAATCTGTTTATTCAATTATTTATTACTGCCTCCATAACGTGCTTCACATCACGACACACTTCGCGCTAATCAAAAGTTTTCTTTTGTTTTTAATTTATGGATTTAATCATATTTTATTTTAATCTTAGGTGTGTTTCTAGACATTCAAACAAACAAAAAGTAATATCGCAGACATTAGAGTTTTTATTTTTTAATTTTTTATAAGAAACACACTACACAAATATAATATTTTTAATATGTTTTAGTATAACGTGATATATAGGTTTAATTCTTTCACCTTCATCTCTGTGAGAGCACCTTTAGTAAATGTGTGTGTATAATTTCAAAGAATGTGAAGAACCAACCAACCTAAATGTATGTACATTAGAAAGAAAAAAACTTAACTTAAAACATATGAAAGAAAAAAAAAATCTATCTTATGTGAGTGCAGAAAAAATAGGAATCTTAAGATGAAAGTATGGTCATATAAGAAATGACAAAATACAAAATGATTGTATACAAGGAAATGCATTTGAAGCACCAATTGAGAAAAAGATGACAAAAATCAACTAAGAAGATTTAAAGTACATAATATTCTTGAAATTTCAGGTCTCTAGTTATGATAAATGATAAGCATAAAAAAAAGTTTATTAGCTTGTTATAAAGGTTTAGGGTTAAGAGTATGAATATGAGTTCTTCTATTATTCAACTAATTAATATATTGTTAAGAGTGTAAGTGTATGACTATTCTTAGTATGTTTAAAACCATAGTTAATGACATTTATTAGTAATCTAATTAAGAAACAAACTAATTAGAGGAAAATAATTCTTAACACATTTACTGAAGAAGAACATAATTAGTTAGGCTTTAGGTTAAAGGTTTTCTTATAAATATTACTTGATATACACTTCTTTATTATTATGTATTTTTTAAGGGTTATGTTCTTTTAATTTGTGGTGATTAATTAAATGTATTAAACATTATGATAATATTAGAATTTTTGTCATCCAACTTTGAATTTATTCATCATGTATTATTTGGAAATTTTATGGCATTAATGTTATTAACAAAATTATTAAAACTTATAGTTTTAATTATTAAAAAATATTTTTGCTATGGAACAAAGATCATGTGGGATTACTGGTTTTTATCATAGTTTTGTCACGCAATTTTACTTCAAAATTTCATTGCATATATAAAGATAATGAGTATTAGAAAAATTATTTTTTACATTCGTTATTTTTAATATTTTATATTGTTGTAAAATTGATGTAGATGTTAATGATGTAAAAGGTACAGCTTTGTATTTTTATATAGGCATATAACAATAGATTAAAATATGATTTGATATATTTTTCACATCATAACATATACAAAAAAGTATTCATAATATATCAGATTTGCCTATTATTAATGTTGTATGAGTTGTTTTTTCAAGTTGATTTTGTTTCAGGTGTTTTATACTGGCTTAACAACAAATAATGTAGTATTAGATTTTTTCAGTAGATTTTATTTTAGGTGTTTTCACTTGTAATGACAAAAACAATAAATCAAACAAGGTACTAGATATATATTTAGATAAAACCAAGTTCAATATTTAGTCAAGACCTTAAATACTAAATATTAATAAAATTCTACTTATAGTTCATCAACACCAAAATCTAAAGAATAAAATAAAACTAAATATCAATCATATACTGCTAATAAAAAAATGAAAATAGCACTTTTAACACACTCATTTTACAAGTTTTTTTAATGAGAGAGTGAAGAATAATGTGTGTAAAAATGTGTTAAAATAATTTTTTTTCAATAAAAGAACTAAAGACTATATATAATCCTAAAATCAAACCATAATAACTCCTAACATGTGATATCTAATAAATATTTCTTCTATTCATTATGATCAATTGTCTTGTATCCAGTGACTTGTCATAAAATAAATGTTGCAATACATATTTTATATATTGATTTTATCTTAAAATAGCATGTTTGAATTCAAAAATTATTATATTATTTATTCCCATGAATCCTAGATAATGGGTGATGTAATAACTTTAATTGAAACTTACTTATTGCTTGTTGTACTAATTTATCAAATTCAATTAACTTAAATGAACATTATCCTTTTAAACCAACTCTTCATTTCATTGCTCTTGTCATTCCCTAAAATAAAATTATAAGAAGTCGTATAAATAATAGCTACATGAATAGTAGTGGCCTTTAATTGAAATTGTGATATAAAGCAAAAATAGCATATAACGTCACATGTTTAACGTCCAATCAGTGAATAGTCAAGGTTAAAAATAATTAATAACATTTTTATAAATAAATGCAATTGTAGAACGTCGAAGCCCCAACCAATTTGACGTTCTATGGTAATTATTTAAAGGAGCGTATCATTCTCTTTCTTTTCTTCTTTTAAACCATCAATAGTACGTCAGAATCCTGCAGGGGTTCAACGTGAAATTTGTCAGTCATAATTTTTTTTTTCTTTTTTCTTTTAAACAACAAATAATACGTCGAATTCTGTAAGGGCTTCGACGTATTATTTGTCAGTCAGAAGCCAAAAGGTAACCTCTTTTTAATTCTTTTTTTCTTTTTTCTTTTAAACCACATATAATACGTCGAATTTTGTAGGAGCTTCGATGTATTATTGTCAGCCAAAAGTTTCCCCTTTTTAATTTGAGCGGGAGATTGAAAATTCATTCACTTTATCTTAGCGCACAAGACTCTTTTCTCTTCTCAAACTTTTCTCGAACGAAGTTTTATGACCATCACATGTAATCTTTCTTTCATTTGATACAAATGCATGTTAATTAACTACTTTATGTATAATTTTTGTTTGTTTTGACCGATTATTTTTATGTTTTTGTCCTTCATAGGCGCATTTTGCTTTCTCTCTCACTAGTGGAAACACTTTATTCCGACGAAACCACCTTTTGAAGGTTAGTTTTCGTTTTGATTTTAAAGAACTTATTTGTTGAACTTGTTTGTTGTTGTTTTTTGTTGAACTTGTTTGTTGTTGTTATTTGGTTGAACTTGTTTGTTGTTGTTGTTTGATTGAACTTGTTTGTTGTTGTTGTTTGATTGAACTTGTTTGTTGTTTGTTATTGTTGTTTGTTATTGTTGTTTGTTATTGTTGTTTGTTATTGTTGTTTGTTGTTGATACTATATTACACGAATGTTTTATAAAATACCAAAATCTAAAATTTGTTGTTTTCTGTTTTCCAGGTCTCGTTGAGTTGTAAAAAAACATTACAATTAATTAAAAAAAATTGCTTAACGTCGAATATTAAAAAAATTCGATGTCAATTTGATTAACGTCAAATTTTTTAAATTCGACGTAAATTTAACATCTCCCGATATGACATCGATCTCGAATTCGACGTGAAAGACAAAAAAAATAACGACGTTATATGAAATTTTTGTACTAATTATAATATCCAATATTATCTACTTAACCTTGTAATAACTAAATGATCGTTTAATTGTATTACAAAGATTAGAAAAAATATAATTCAACATTTCTTCTTCTTTTTTTCTCTACCTCTTAACAAATAAAAAAAGGGTAAATGATATCGGGTGGTCCTTGAGAATCCTAATTGACCTATAAAGTTATGATGGCTAACATGAACAAAGTAGGAAGGAAGTGTAGCCCATAGAAATGTTAGGGAGTAAAAGAAAAATATAATGAAAGGAGAAAAAGTGTATATCATACTTTTGAGAGATGAAAAAACAAAAAGTCAAAAATGATTTTGTTTTATAACATGTAATAAAAAGAAAATACATTTTTATATAAACTTTGACACACCTCTAAGATAAGGCCTAAGAGCACTTATTAAAAAACTACTTAAAATACCGTTTCATTTTTTAACTCAAAATATATTCTGAATAATATGATATTCTTACAAAATATTTAAAACACTCACATAAGTTATTACAATATTAGATAAGTTAGAATAAGTTGTTGATAACTTCGACAAAAAGGCCTTAGAATAGGATTATTACTTTTGTTTCTTAATTAAGATAAGGATAGAAAAAACTTGCAAAAGTAGTTTTGAAAGGATTCTTCCTTTCATGATAAAAGTTAAAAATCTTTAAAATTAAACATATTTTATATTTCTGTAAAATATTTGTTCTATTTTTTATTTATTTTTTAAATTTTATTTGTTTTTGTTTTCTTGTCCTTGGTCAGTTATAATGATGTTATACTCTTATACTATATTTAAATGAGGACCACAAAAATAATCATTTATAAACTGAAATGATTGCATGTTTTTGTACGTCTTTACAGTCTAACACCCTAATAATATAAACTGTTATAAGATAAAAAGTTTCACCAAATATAAAATAGGATATGGAAATATTGAATGAGTATTGGAAATATTTGTTTTGAGAATTTGGAAAAGAATGTAAGAGTATTGTTTAATTAGCTAGGGTTGGCAAAGATATGTTTTAGTTTTTTGGATGGGACACATTGGTATCCCTATGCTACTTGGGCACATCACTGGAACAAGTTATTTTCATTTAACAAACTTGCATTGGAGGTTGGTTTATCCTGAGGGAGGACCCTGACCTCACATAAACCTAACAGTGGCATCATCAAAGTGAAAATAGGTTCAACTTTATAGGACACTTTAGCCAGCATGATTCATTTCAACAATTATAAAAGTGATATTTGATATTGTAAGAGACAACACTGGACCTGTTAATTCTGAGGCTTTCGGAAAGGACAATCGACAATGGACAATGTACCATTAATTCTCCCATTCTCAAGTAATGCTACTAAAGAGTCACTCACACATGAAAGGAAACCAAACCAGAACTTATAATTAGCACTCAAGGTTTGGTTGTTCAAATTGTACTATGTACTCCTTTAGCTCCCACATCCAATGGTGGCCACAACATATTTTCCTTTCATTTTGGTAATGATGTTTTATTCATAAGTTAATGTATTAGGTATTCCTTAAATATCATGTGACACGTGATAATCAAAGTTTCTCTACTTTTTTTATTTTATCTTTATTTATTTTTTTATCCTCTATAATTTTACTAAGCTTGAAGTCTATATAGGATTAATGTTTACATACTAATGGAGGTGATCTAAACTATATTACAAGTTACTTATAATTAGAAGTTACTTATAATTAGTTTGACTCATATTCGGTCATATTACAATAAGTTGGTCAGAAAAGTGTTATGATCGAATGATTACAAATCTAAAGAACCTTAAGTACAACCACTAATCAAGCTTACAAATAAGTCTTACTTATCAGACATTGGGTCGTGATTATAGTACTGCTAATTATAAGTTCATCTCAAAATTTATAAATACAAGTTTGAACTAAAGAGATAGGTTATCGTATTTATTGTGAACATAAAACTTTACTGTGATAACCCATATGCTAAAATACTAACTTAAACGTTAGAGTTTCTTTGACAGGTACATATCGACATGATTTGAAGTTCAAACATCGAGAATATAAGAGAATTTGATTCAGAATAGTTAAATAACTAAGAACAAAGTGTGAAAGAGTGTTTAACTGTTATCTTCAACCCACACCTGAAATAATAACACAAAAGCAAAAAAAGACAAGTAAGTGTTTTTTTAGTGCAAAGTATTTATAACAGGAAAACATAAATCTTTAACAATATTTTAAAGTGTTCAGTGATGCATAACAACAGTGTAGTATTTAATATTGTAATAAACAATATTTGTTGGATTGCAAAAATTTATAAATATAAGAACTAATTAAACTATTATTATTTGTGATCTTTAGAAATAAAAATGATATATATATATATATATATATATATATATTAGTTTTCGTTGTTAAATTAAATTAACTCAAATTAAAAATTTTAAAAACTAATTTGATAATTATGAATGAAAAGAAAGGAAATGGTCCCCTCAAATTATAAAACAGGGTTGTTTAGATCATTTAATATGGGAAATATAAAACCATATAAAAGAAGCTTTTATTATACAGTTGCAGCTGGCCATTAAGGTATATATGGTCGCATATGAGCAAGGAAGTTAGGCCGAATTGAAGAGATGAGATGGTGATATTTGTTTCATAGATAAGATTGTTATATATATATATATTAATATTTGTGGAAAAAATATTATTCATTTAAGAAAAAAATACAAATTCTTACAATAAAATTGATGAACAAAAGGTATTACTATTTTCTCTTACTAGTGTCAATTATATATTTTCTTACTAATGTTCACCACAATTAATAAGATTATTTTGTTTCTTAGTATTATCTAGAGAGATGAAATTAATGAACGTGTTAGAAAATATGTTAAAGAACTGGGTTACCATTTTTCTTTAGTGAATATTGTGTTTGACATTAGAAATGTTGGTTGTGGGTGTCCAACCACTTTTTTAGTTTATATTTATAAAATGTTATATTTTTTAATTAAACAGTTCATATATAACTTTATTTTTTGATATGTGTGTTTCTAATAAGTTCTACAATATTCAAATCTTAATGATATTAATTTATATATGAAATATGCTCGTAAAAAAATAAAGAATTATATATAAAATAAATCATGCTCTATAACATAAATTTCCGATTTTAAGAGAACAAACAACCTCATCCTTAAAAGCTTAAAATGTTTGCATTAATATTCAATGAGGGTAAGTTACAAATACAAACAAAATTCACAAATCTATTAAAAAAAGCAATACAATCCTACCGATTAATTATTATTAGTTATAGAACTTGAATAAAATTGCATTAACTGTGACCATGAATAGTTAAAATTATTAACTATTTAATTTGATTGACAATGAATGCAGTGGAAGAAAGATATTTTTCAGAAATTAAATAAAAGTTAGGTGAAGAAAAGTGAAAATAAATGAATGGCAGTAGAGTTTATAAATTGTTATTTAGAAATTATAGTAAAAGAATTCTGTAATGGTATTAATTGCAGCAACCAAGAAGATTATAATATAGAAAGAGTAAGAAAACATTAATATTGAAGGATGAAAGTGTAAGTTGTTGAGAGTGTTTGGAAGATCTAAGAAGCAGTAAAATCTGTTGATGGCAATAGGGTGACAGTGGTGATAGGTTTTGATATTAATGAGAAAATTATATGGAGAGATTTTGACTGGGCAGAGTTAAACTTTGTTGGTAGTCTCACATATGTATGATCTGGTTGAAGTTAATTGGCAATGAATCAGTGTTGTGTGGGTGCAGAAGCAAAAGTGAAAATAGCTAAATGATATTGATATAGAATGGTGGTCCTAAACCTTCAAATATATTGAAAAAGGTGACCACTTTTATTAAATGTTATTCATGATGAAAAAAAGTAGACTTACTCATTCAGTTTCAATAGTAACTAGTTGTTTTAGAGCTCTGATTACGACTTAACCATGATCCTTACATGTACCTGTATATATATATTTATTGTCCATGACCATTAAATACTACCTCAACTCTTGATTCAAATGTAGCCAACACACAAATGCACAGTTGCCACTTCTCCAGAAGTTGCTCAGAAACTATACCATATTATATTCAATACTTTTAACCCAATAAAAATTCAAAATAATCTTTAAAGAAATTTTATCGGCATGTGATTTGATTTTATTTAAATTAATTATTTAATGAAAATTAAACTAAACTATTTTTTTTATAATTTATATTGATTTTACAATAACTTTGTTATGTAGTGTATTTATTGAACAATTATTTACTTTAAACCATTAATAATCGATGGATGGATTTAAAACAAAAACATTATATATTCAATATAGCCAAATGTTCTTGAATTATAATTATCATCACTTTAAAGAGTAAAATTGACGATAAACAGGTTTTAACATTATATTTGCATGGCATACAGTGTTACTTTAACATTATAAATGCTAATTTATTAACATCAGCTAACACTAACTCATCACCCAATACTAATTCATTACTAATTTTTAAATTCTTTTTTTAAATAAAATAGTTTAACATTGGCCAAATCTATTCTAATGCTTTTTTAAAAAATTGATATTAAATCAAATTTATTCTAATATTAATTTAATTTTTACATTAGTTTGACCAATAATAACAATTACTTAACAAAAAATTATTGTATTATGTTTAATGATCAACAAATATAAACAAAAAATAAATAAGAAAATTGTAATAGATGAAAAATATAAATATAAATAAAAGAGGTGAGTATGAATAACAAAATAAGACGAATAATGTGATAAGGAAATGAAAAGAAGAATGTACACAAAGTAGACGTGTGTGAATAAGATATATGAGTTGGTGAAAGAAATGAATGTTAATAAAAGAGAAAAATATGGATAAAAGAAATGGTGTGACAAGATTTATAAATATAAACAAAAAAAGTTAGTGTGATGATATATATACTTTTAAATTTACACCTTTAAATTAAAAATAATTTAAATGTCCATGAATCCATAAACTTATTTTATTTATTTTTAATATTTATTTAAAAAATATCGACTAAATGGACAATAATTTTATTTATTTTCAATTTTTATTTGATTTAATATTAGATAAATTAATACTAATCTTATTTATTTTTTTATATTTATTTAACTTAGTATCAATTCAATCAACATGAATTGTACTTATTTTTAATATTTAATTTAGTTAAATTCGACTTAATTTATACTAATACAAATATTTATTTATTAAAAAAATAAAAATTACTTGAAGTTTTTTAAATTTTTTAAATAAACCGCTTGCTTCATGTTAAAGTCGTCCTAACCTAACTTACTTTGTTAATGTCTAATATATTAGCGAATTCTATTAACAACGATTAAGTTAAGCTTATTAATGTTAAGTGGACTTTATTAGCTAGAGGTAAGCCAATACTAAGCTGAATAAATAATAAGTATACCAAAATAATGCATTTTATGGTTTTGAAATTTAATTTATTTTAGTTTTGTTTTGAATTTTTATTTTAAAAATTAAGTTAAAATAGTATTGAGACTTTCATATAATTGTACTTTTCACAAAAGTACATATACATGAATAAAACACATACTCGCACAAAATATTATTTATTATCCCAACATTACTTGTTTTTGTAATATTAGTCATTGGCAGTGACTCACAGCATAGATTTCTCAAATGATTAAAATTTTAATTTGGATTTCACTTTGCTAAATTATTACTTAAACTTCTAATAATACATAGATTATGAGAATTTACATTTTTATACATGCACCTCAAAACAAATCACAACACACATATAACATAATCTTATAACTCGTGACACATTTAAGTTCATTAATATCTCATAACACACATTATCATCACAGAATTTATCATTCGTCTTCACATATATCAATCCTTTTATACAAGATTTAATTCAGTAGATGTACATATACACACATATGATTTACACAATTAAAATCACAAGTAGATCTTTTAAGTTTTAGGTTTTGTCCCACTTATTTTCTTTTAAACTTTTATCATATATTTTTTTCAAAATAGAAATAGTTATGTTAACGTTGTCGTGTTTTGAAATATATAATTATCCACAATTATGTTTATTTGAAGATTTAAATCAGTAGTTTATTGTGTATAAATGTGCTTCTTGAATGAAACTAACACCATTAGGTGACATCTAGATCTACAACTAAATGAAAACCACTTTTCTTAATTTTGTATTAATAGGGGAAACGACATTTAACAATGAAATAAATTTTGTGATGTGCCTTACACCCTTTTTGTTGTATCTGTAAACTTCTTTTCCGGTATACTTCTCACATAGGTCGAAGTACTTACACTTTTCTATGACATACTTATAGAATTATTCACAATTAATTTTTATCTTTATTTCAATCTAATAAAATTCCCTCATTCACGATAATTTAAAAACTCAGAATTTTAATTTACATATTAGAGCCTCGTTATTTCATCACATTCTACGTAACACAATTCACATAAATTAAATATAAAAATGATAAGTAACACAATTTACAATATATTTTTTTTCAAACGGGAAGCAAAAGTCAAATGGTTTATTTTCAAGTAACATTGCCATTATCAATCATTATATTTGAAATATTATTTATTTTGAAGTTTGAAGTCTTTGTCGTAATTTTATTTTTAAAAAACATGAAAGAAGATTGGAATTAGAAAATATATTTAAATTATTTTTAACTGTAACTCAAAAACGATATGATACTATTATATGTAACTCAAAAAATTCTAATAAAGGTAATAAATCAATATATAATAATTAATATTACAGTAGAAAGCAATTTATGTTATCAGTACTCTTATAAAACCTGACTTTAATGATATTTAAATATTATATTTAAACTTACAATTCGTATAAATAAATAAATAAATATATATATATATATATATATAAATAATATTTGATAATATACGTTGCTGATAAAAAGAGATAATTGACGTAGAATTAAACTTAATCCAACTTCTGTTTCTCTATATGTGGACTTAATTTCATTTTATAAAATATCTTTGTTTTATTCTCTAATCCAATCAAATAATTTAAGCAAATGAAACAATTACATTATATATTCTTATTTCAGGGCAAGAAAACAACACGTTACATCTTACATATGACATAAATGTATTTAGGTAGAACATCAACATTTTTTGTAGGAAGCAAGAGGGTTTCTTTTTTAATTTAAATAAAAAAAATATCATATGGTGACGGTAAGGATGACTATGAGACACGGAAAAAGCTGGGTTCCTTAATGTGAGCATGAAATGTAAACGAGGTTTGGTGGATAACAAAAACATGAGCTGGTTTGGTTAGGTAGCTGTATTGTGTGTGTAGAAGATTGATGCAAGACAGACAGCAACCAGACATGTGCTGACAACACCAGTTGGGTTTGTTCCATGGAGAGAGTAGAACCACAAGAAGAAGAAGAAGAAGAAGAAGAAGAAGAAACCCATCAACCTCTTTTGTCTTTAGGGTTAAGGGTCTAAGCCAACCATCTAACATGTTAATCATAATATTGTTCAGTTTAAAAATTTAAGATTTTTTATAATGATGATGTTAATTTTGAAAACTATGGTAGGCTAAAAAAAAGGCATAACCTAAAGTGTGGACCTAGAAGTATGTGAATGAGGGATGTGTGTGTTTTGTGAAGGAGATTCCTCTGACTGTGGTTCTTAAAAAATGTTCCCATTCCCATGAATGAATGAATGAATGGTAATTGTAAGGATTATTGGCCCCATGGGTGGGAGAGAAGAAGAAAACAAAGAGAGAGACAAAAGTTGGCAGCTTGACAGTGGCGTTTGTACTTGGTGCTGTGGTTGGAATCAACAGTGAAATGACAAGCAGAAGGGTACCTCAATTTATGAACTTTCCAACTGTGTAAAGCGACGTAAGGGCATTCAGACTATTCCCAGTTTCCACTTTTCAGTAATAACGCCACTGCTATACTCACACCTCCAATATTTCTCATTCTCAACATATTTCTGTTTCATGCATAACTTCAAATTCACCCTCTGTCAATCCATTTTTTAAGTTTCTTTCGCTCCTTTTTATACACATGCTGACAATTTCCCCTTCTTAATTTTCAGCCTTTCACAGAATGTAGTAAGTAGTAGTAGATGCAATGCAATAATGCACATTCATGCTATTCATTTTATTCATTTGCTTTTCTTTTGTTTTTCCGTGCGATAATCAACATAGCTTCTGCTCAGTAAGATGATTTCTGGAAGATGGCTCGGCAAGAAACCCGGGGGCAAACGACGTTACTTGTACCAAACACTGCAACTTCCTTTTAGCCTTTCTTCAACATTTTCTTTTCATAACCGAATTACACACAATTTCATCCAATTATCAAAGTATTAAAGTTAATCAGTGATAATGTTAACTTTGAATATATAAATCTTGTCTTATAAGTTTGTTTTATACTATTGAATTAGGTATAAAATTTACTTATTGGACTCATGAATTAGAATTTATCTTAACAAAATTTGTTATTTGTTGAATTTATAGTGTCACTCATTATTAGATCACTCATTAATGTTTA
This sequence comes from Vigna angularis, assembly GCF_016808095.1. Classification (NCBI taxonomy): domain Eukaryota; kingdom Viridiplantae; phylum Streptophyta; class Magnoliopsida; order Fabales; family Fabaceae; genus Vigna; species Vigna angularis. Next base: position 39,413,738 of record NC_068971.1, read on the forward strand.
ATCTCACATTCGAGATTTATATGTCTCAACATAAGAGGATGAATTGAAGAGTCTACATTAATTAAAGATAAAGCAAGTTTATAGTGTACATCTTATTATAGTATCAAAATTATGATTTAGAGTTTATTGTAACGAGATTTGTTATTGATTGAACATTATCTTTTCTTCCATTATTGGATTATTATCAAATCATTCATTAATATCTAATCTTTAGAATGAAGATGTATATAGTATATGGTGAAAGAATATGTTCAAAGACCGACTTTGAATAATAAATAAGAAAAGTTTAGAATATATAAATTAATGTTTTAAAAATTGACTTTATATGATTAAATTAAATTTAAATTCCACTCCTTAACCTTCACTTTTAATAAATACATATATGTATCCAAATAAAAGTCAATTAAAATATTATAATTTATCATTATTCATAAAATTAAAAATTCAAGGTTAGAATTTCTTAAACACAATCTACATCTCAAAATTCAATCATATATATTATATGAAACTGTTTGAGGCAAGAGAAAATTAAAAAATAAAAATAAAAATAAAAAATTGTGAAAAGTTTAATTAATGTGATAAATAAAATTAATAATTAATAAATTTTAAATATTGCTATTTTAACCTTATGAAATTATAATAAGTTATTTAAAATTATACTTTCAATTTTTATTCTTTCCTAATGGATATTTGATTACAATAGAAAGTTACACCTTAAAAATTCATAATTGATTTTCACCAACTAAGGTTGATTATTTTTCCTTTCCCAATCTTTGTGACACCTTTAATAGGAAACGCAGAGTGAGATAGTATGCTATTTTTTTAATAATTTAATTGTAATATCATTCTAAACCCCAAGTAAGCTTATTATAGTTTTCCTATAATAAAAAAACTTCAGTGAACACTATAGTACACTTTTCCAGTAAAATCAACAAATGTTCCCATGAACAATATGAACATTGTAAAATATTAAGAGTGCAGTCCACGTGTCACGTGACCCATAGGCCCAGTGATATTTAATATTTTTAATTGAACACTTCATACAGTAGTAAAGGCCCATTCATAATTCACAGCATTACTTGGATCATATCAAATGAAAAAAAGAAATTAACCGTAGTTTATTTAATATAAAATACTGTGACTGTTTACAAATCGGTGAATTGTAGTTACTTTTTTATAAACTTAAATTAATTGGTATAAATATGAATTCCACGAAGAAAATAAATAATCTTTTAAATTAAGACAATAGTTAAAAGGATTTAAATACATAATTTAATAAACTAATGTATTTATTATTTAGTATATATGGGTAAAATGTATTTAAATTATATTTGTAACATCACATTTTAATAGTAAAATATTACTAAAATGAATATTACATATATGATAAATTAACTACTATAAGAAACAAATTTACGAAAGACAATATCTACACTTGTAGATTCGTTCAACTTCTATATTGAATTCCCTGATCACCTATCGCTGAAGTAACTGCAATAAATGTCTCCCTAAGCTCACACCAATCAAGTGATCATTGTAAAAGAGAAAAGATACAAAAACAAGCAACAGAAAAGCAACAGTAAGCTAGTTTAAATAAAAGAAAACGACTATATTTATCAACTATATTTCATATAATTATACATAGTCATTCATGAAATACTTGATGCGAGACACTATACTGACTTTGACCGTCCAGACTTAGAATGATTGTCGAGCTATGGCAGGTCATGCACTCGTGGTGGCCTCTACTGCTTTGCAAAGTCATTGCCAATGGGTTTCACCCTACCACACTCACGAGGTTAGTCTGTTTCGGGCCTTGAGGCATACTGAAAGCCCCCAAGACTAAGACCTCCTGCTACTCCTCACGACATGGTTCAATCCTCTCTACTTGAGAATGAAAGACCATTGGAGTTTCAGGATAACCCTCAAGACTGAGCTTCCTGCAATCATTCTAAACTTACACAGGGCACCACCATGTAACCTCTCCGTGAGGATCATGGAATTACGTCCATCAACCATACTTTGAAATCACATACTTTCACTTGTAAATTCACTCATAATAATACCCAATTATATATTACCATACACCCTCAAACACACTTTCACAATACATGCAACACTTGACTTAATTCAACTCAAGACAAAGAAATAAAGAGTAGACTAACTCAGACATTTCACTCAGCGCACCCTATTCGTAGTGCGAAACCAGGAGTTTCTCGCACAGCGACCTATTTCGTTGTGTGAATTAACTCGCAGAGGTACCAGACATCAACCCCTCGCATAGCGCCCCCAGGTCGCTATGCGAAGCCCAGACATAGACCAAACTCAACAAACACTCGCTGTGCGTCCCCTTTTCGCCATTCGAATAAACTTGACAGTGCTCCCAGACCACAACTAGTAGCCCAACGCCCAGATTTGCCATGCGAATCATCAAATAGAGAGAAAATCTCTCAAACCATTCGCACAACACACCAGTTAGTTGTGTGAATGCCTTGGTAGAGAGCATCTAGCTAGGGTGACTCGCTGTGCAAATCCATTCGCTCAGCGAGTCTGCATAATCTACAGAACGAGAATCTGCAAAATTATGCAACTCAAACCCCAATTACCAATTCTATCTATTTTTCTCAACTTCTAACACTCCTAAATGATTTTACATACCTAATTAAACTTGACTAAGTGATTCTAAACCTTCCTAACTTCAATCTAAAGTGTTTTTGGACAATTTCCTAATCTAAAACATCAAATTCATCAACTTAAGGATCCAAATCACAATCTATCACTTTGAACATGTTTTTGACCATTTTGATGACTTAAACAAGTCACAAGTAACTTACCTAAATTGTCCCAACAGACCAATTAAGCCCTTGACCTCTAATTCTTGTTTCCATTACCTCACTTCCTCTAAAATGACTCTAAACAAGCACAATTCACTTCACTTTCTATCTAATCACTACTATAACAGATTACTCACCTTTAATATATTCAATTACAGCTGCACACACCATTCAATTCAGTTCACAATCATCATTTCACAGTTTCATGATTTGGCATTCAAACAACAAATAATTTAATCTACTCAAAACCTAAGACTCAACTCAAACAGCACCATAACACAGAATTTATCACACACACATGTCATACTACTAATTAAAACAAAAATCTAGCTTTCATTACCTTGACTCAATAGCTCACGCCCTCTAAACTCTCCGTGGATTACTTACAGTACAAGGAACTCACAGAAAACCTACAATTCACTGATTTACAGTTGGAACCCAACCTTAGAATCACTAGAAATTTAGAAATTCAAGAAGATGAACACCCGCTTCATGCAAGAGCATAATCATCTACAAAAGTTAAGAACCCTAAAGGCCAAGAAAAAGGGTTTTTCACTTACTTGACCAAATCCAAAAATTGATCGGTGAAATAGGCAGCTCTTGACGCCAGTATCGTATAGGCACCTCCTGATCGTCAAGCCGACACTCCAAATGAGAGAAGATCTAGAGAGATAGAAGTGTTTTAGATATTGAACCGAGCTTTAGAAAGCTCTATTTATATTATAAGATTATTTTAAAGTAACTTGTTCGTCTCATTATTTTAGTACACCTATCTACTATAATACTCTATTTTCTAGGTTCTTACAATATTTGTAAATAAAAACATTACTATTTAAAAAAAATTATTGTTCATAATAAATTAAAAGCAATTATAAATTGTGTGTGATTATTTTAATTATTAAAATTAGTGTATTTTTTAAATATTTATAAATTATTTATATTTTAAAAATAATAATTAAAAAAAACATGTGTATATAGTTATAAATAAAATAAATTTTAGTTATTGAAATAAAAAATATGGTTAAATATGTTTTTGGTCTCTTAACTTTCAGCGAAAATTGGAATTAGTCCCTCTTCAAAACTTTGGACTAATTTAGTCCCCAAACTTTAAAAATGTGTGAATTTAGTCTTTTTAACCAAATTTTGTTAACTTTATTTGATGTTTCAAGTGCGTTTCATGATAGCATATGAGTTCTTTACACCGTTTGACACATTTTTGCTTCAATGTTCACTGAGAAATGCATTTGAAACATCAAATAAAGTTAACAAAATTTGGTTAAAAGGACTAAATTCACACATTTTTAAAGTTTGGGGACTAAATTAGTCCAAAGTTTTGAAGAGGGACTCATTCCAATTTTCGCTGAAAGTTAAGGGACCAAAAACATATTTAACCCTAAAAAATATTATAAGTAATGTTGCGTAAATAATTTTTTATTATAAATAATTATTTAAATTTGAAAAATTAGTTACTAAAATGATTAAAAATGTAAGTAATTATTGAAGTAAAAAAAGTAGTTACTAAAACTATAAAACTAAAAAATAGTTCTTTTACGAATAATTATTTAAATTTAAAAATAGTAATTAAAATGATAAAATTGAAAAGAAAAAAATAAGGAAAAGAAAAAAAAAGATATATCTTCTTTATATATAATTATAATATAGATATTAAATATTTTACTTAGTTGAATTATGTTCTTGAAAACAATTTATATAATCATTTAATATTATAATATCAAAATTAGTATATAAAATAAATTACCGTTATTTTAATACCATGTAATAATAAAACTGAATCATTGAATATAAACTAAAAATAATATGTATAGAAGTTGAAATTAGGTAATACACAACTTAGAACAGAAAAAAATATGAAAAATTCTATGGAGGTTATATGGTGAGTTATGACTAGAAAGTAACGCGATAATGGATGTAGCGACTACTTGACAGCGATGTGGAGGCGCGTGAGTAACGTGATGGTGGTTGTTAGAATTTAAAAAGAAGATGGAAGAAGAGAAAAAAAAAGAAACAAGAAGAGCGAGAACGATAATCCGATAAAGAGCAAGAGAGAAGAAAGAAGATATAAAAAAAATCCTGAATTTTAACGACAGCCAAAAATTATTAGTAATTATTAAAAAAATTGTAGTCATTAATAATTACGAATGGATTTTATCATTTGTCGATGAATAATTTACTGATAATTTTTTTAGTATTAATAAATTTAAATTATTAACAATTTTTTGCTTATTGAACTTATCAATGTTATTTTTTTAATATATATGCAAATTAAAGTTAGGTTAAATGTTGTTTTTTCTCATGTTAGTTTTTAAGTATCTCTATGAGAAGAAATCCCAAATAATATGGAGGAAGAAAAGTTATATATATATATATATATATATATATATTATAATTTATTGAGATTTGGCAGTGTCTTCTGGCAATAAAAAGGAGGTGATAGTCATGAATTCACAATTGACCAAGCGAAGGCTATTATTAATCTTTCTTTTTAGATGTCAAACAATTATTGAATTTGAAAGTTTATGAGCAAACCTAATAGCATGTAAGATGTGGACCAAAGATATGACGAGTGAAACTCACAATGTTTTCAAAATGTAAATAAGGTAAGTAATTATTTGGTTCCATAATATTATTAAACCATTATTCTATCACTTCTTTTGATGTGTTTTTTTAACAAGTTGATGTGACACGACAATTATATCCTCAACGCGGAGCTTTCTCAGCAACTGTTGTTCTCCAATGTCAGGTTCAGGTTGTCGTTTCTTTCTTCGCTAATTTATTGATGTGAACCGTTACACTTTACTCCAGGAGGACCATCTTAACAAGGCCATTTTCGACAACCAAATATTATTACAATTTTTTTAACAAAAATATTATTTTTTAGTTAGTTTTATAAATATAAATTTCTTAATATATAATAAAATAAACAAAAAAAATACCCACATAAACCAATTTATTCCAAATAAAAAATTACAAATAAACATCTCCAAACTTTGGTTACATAAATAGACTTATTTCTGGTCTTAATTTTCTCTTTCCAATTTTTACATTTGAACATCAGTCACCCGTAGAGAAAGTCTATTAACTTATAAATAGGAAATGGGTTTGTTTTTAGACTTTATCTGGTGAAATAAGGAACATTTATACGAGACTTTGACCCAATACTAGTATGTGTCAAATGTTAATCTTTAGTGAGATTTATATATATGATTTATAAAGCTTTTCGGATGACGTCTTACATTTAGTTAAAATATTATGTGTGACTGAATGCAAATTCATTTTCATTCAAATACATGATATTTTAAACATCACAATGATACTTTCATCTTATGTTTTGTTTACAAGTTTTGTGTGTATGTAAATTATAATAAGGTTTAATCATAGTTTCTATTTCGGTGATTTTTTTTAAATCAGGTCTCTTACTTTTTTTATCTTAATTGGCTTTTTATTTTTAAAAAATTTAATCAATTAAGTTTTTCCTGTTAGTTTCGTACTAACACTGTTAAATAGGTGACACGTGTGTTTTAAATTTTTTAAATATTTTTTAAATACTTTTCATTATTATTTATTTATTCTTTTTAAAATAAAAATATTTGTCACGTGTTGATATTATGTCACTGACAATGACGGTGTGACGTGACACTAATAATATCCATGTGTCATTACATTTGTCTCAATTTAGTCTCTGTATTTTATTTCATTTCAATTTAGTCAATGTATTTTTATTTTATCTCAATTTAGTGCTATTTTTTTTATAAAAATTAAACACTTCTAATTATTAAACAATATTTATTTTGTCTCAATTTAATTTTAATTTTTATGAATTGTTGAAGAAGTCCTAAAACTCATTTTGTGTAGATCACCTTCAAAAAATATTTATTATTCAAATGTTAACGTGTATAGTTTGGTCATTTATATTATCTAGATTAAATGATTTCATTTGTTGTTTAATTTTGTAGAAAGTTTTCAAATGAGTTTCTTTATTTTTATTTGTCTCAATTTAATTTTTGTTTTGAAAACTTTAATACAATTAAGTTGCTTTTAACAGTCTACATGAATAAAAATGTGTCATATGTTGTTCATATTTTTTTTATTTTTGTAATAAAAAAATATCAAATTGTATAAAAAAATTGTAAAGATTTATATAGAAATTAAATTTTAAAATTTTTATAAAGATTTATATACAAATTAAATTTTGTTTGAATTTGAAGAAGAACAAAGTTGTTTAATTTTGAAAAATCTTAAGACCAAATTGAGACAAAATAAAAATACAAAGACTTACTTGAGACAAAATAAAAATATAGGAATCAAATTGAGACAAATGAAATGACATGTCTTGGTGCCACGTCACACGGTCATTGCCACGTGACACAATGTCAGCTTGACACGTGACAAATATTTTATTTATAAAAAATAAAAAATATAAATATAAATAATTAAAAAATATTTTAAAAAAATCACGAACTAACATGTGTCACCTGTTTAACCGTGTTAGTATGAAACTAACAATAAAAACTCAATTAAGACAAACAAAAATAAGAGACCTATTTAAAAAAATCACTAAAAATAAGAGCTATCTAAATAATTAAACCTTAAAATAATCATATTTATGTAATAACCATATTTGTTACATGAGAAAATTTTATTGTAGGTTGGAGTAATATTGAGGAATTACTAGTTGTACTATAAGTTCCATGTTGTATCTATTCTTTTATTCACCTTTTTAATCCTTATGATGGATGGAAATTCATGACGTGCATAATAGAAAGTAACTTTACGCATGTTACAATATTTATATTCCATTAAATTTTATAAAAACACTCACTCTCTTAATTCTTTCAAGTATTGTTTAGAGGATTTTTCACAAAATAAAGTTATAATACTTTTTTAGAGTTTCATAAAATATAAGATTTCGTAATTTATCATTTTTCATTTAAATAAAAATATTATGTTTTTTCATTTTCATTTTATGTAAACGTGTAAATAAATATTTATTATTTTTCAATAAAATAAAGATATATTAGCTGTTTTCCCGCTTTTAAAAGAAAGTATATAAATAGGCATTAAATTTTTTGGGAAAATAAAAAGAGAGAAAAACTCCTACAAAAGAAACAAAAAGTAAAAATAATGATTTTTGTATATCTTTATTAATAAAATAAAATAAAAACACAAGAATCATTTTACGACCGAAAGATAATAGAGATAAATATTCACTTAAAAACCAAAATGATAAGAGTGTCATGAATTAAGAAATCTTAAAGGAAATAGCTGTAACTAAATTAATTTCTGAAATTATTTGCAGCGATTAATTAGATACATTATCGGGGGGCCTTCTCACACGTATTTATTACTGTCTGTTATTAATGAATACATATATTTGTTATGTAGCAAAGAGAAAGTGATAGCTTTAATTGCAATTTGACGTTCAAGTCGAAGATGACACACAAGTTCAGAGTTTTAGTTGGTGAAGAGTGGTATTTTAGGCAGAAGATTTATGATATTTGCGTCCACCGAACAAGAATGAAAACAGTGTTATGGAATTTCTTCAGAAATTGAAGAGGAAGGTTGTGATGAAATTACCCAAAAGCCCCAAACTTAGGTATGAAGAATAAATGGGTGGAGATTGATGGGAAAGGTCCCACATCGGAAAACCGGCAGAGACGAAAATGACCGAACATTTTTGGTGAAGGTGACAGAGGAATTGTGTAGGGTCAAGACATGAAAGTTGGTTATGAAAAGATGAGTGGAGGCAATCATGAATGAATAATGTTGTTTGATAAAATTTCACAATTGTAAGGATAAAATAATTATAAAAGAAATAAAAAACTTTTATTTTTGTAAGAAAAAAAATAATAATAAAAAATATTAAAAGAAAATGTAAAAAATGGGTGTACAAAAATTTAGTTATCAAAATACCATTATGGATGGTGTTATGAGAAGGGTTGAAAAAGGAGAAAGGTTTATGCTAAAACCATGTCCCCTCTCCCAAGATGCTTATTGCCTTCAGTCATTTTCAAGGAACACTGAATCATCTATCTTTTCATTTAATACCATTTGTTTCTTTCCCCTTCCAAATCTTCTCATATTTAATACTGTGAAACCCACTTCATATAAAAAAATGTTTGCTCCTTCTCTTTCTCCAATATTCATTTTTTCTGCAAACTATCAACAAAAGAAACACATTGAAGTATCTGCATCTGGGTGTTCATATTTTTCATGGTTTGTTAATTGATCATCAAATGCTGACTCTAAACTGAATGGTGTATAGTGTAGCTCAGATTACAACATGACAAGCGAGTTTGTGAGAAAGACTTAACTTGAATTTTCACCCAATATATATATATATATATATATATATATATATATATATATATATATATATTCTTATAAAGGAAATGGTAAAGTTTTAAGTGTGACAATAATTTTGGTTTAAAAAATATGTTTTACTTCCTGCACCCCATAATTACTAATTGGACACCTTATTTTTAAAATGACTGTTCTACCCTTTATAATTTATTTCATTCTAGCTTTCCAAATTATATATGTATATTCTACACCATTCCGAAACATTAAGTTCAAAACATGTTTTTGGAATTTGTAATGCAAAATCATGTTCTTACTAAACATGTTTTCTGAACCATATATATCTTGCACTTTTCAATCCAGAACATGTTACAGATTAAACAGTGTAAAAAGGTGTTCCGAAACAAGTTTTCTGGAACGTATATATCTTACACTTTTCTTAAACACTTAATCCAAAACATGTTACAGATGGAACAATCTAAAAGAAGTGTTTCGGAATGATCAATCCGAAACATTTAAAAAAAATATATATATGACAACAATTTATTATAATGAGGATGAGGGCCATGTGTGCCATTCTAACTTAACACATCAATGTTTTGGGCTCAGGCATGTCAAGTATATTGCAGGTCCAAAAACACTAGCATTAGCTCCATGTTGCCTTCTAAATTGTACTGTTTCCATCAAAGATCATGATGAAAAATATATTTATCATATTTATCGCCATAATAAAAGAATTTAAACATATTTTTAATTTTCTATTTGACTCGATGTTTTTGGTTAACCTACTATAAAATATGTGAAAATTAGTCCTCCAAAAACCATAGTTATTTTTTAGTCCTTGAAACAAATAACTAGGTATCTGTCCTCCAAACAATTTACATTCTTACTTGTCAAACCAAAAACCTCATGACCCATTATATAAACACAACCCAGTCAACGCATAACACAATTTTCACACTTGTCCATCCAATTTTATTGCTCTTTTTTATTTTTTATTTTTCACAAAATTAAGAATTAATAAAAAGAAATAAAAAATAAAACATTTGGTAATGTATCCTTCATCTGTCACATAAGCAACCATATTATCAGAGTTACTATACCAAATTCAGGTAATAAAAACATACTGAAATCTATTCAAAATAATCAATTTTTTAGCATAAGATTATGTGATTGTGTCTCCAACACAACACAACACATTATTTTCCTCCTTGAGAGCCCAAAACGTTCAAAGATAATTATATTAGTGACAAGCATATCTCAAGCGGCACAATCATGTATTGAAATTTAATGTACATCTCTCATCACAGTATTTCTGGACCTCCTTGTAATTAAAATAACTAAGATGCATTTTCCACCTAAATGAATAATTAGCCTTTCAAATATAAAATAAATAAATAAACACAAGGACCGTGGACATGACAATAATTACAACTCACCTTTTTCATAATAAGTTTATGCTAAATTTACACTGGGTGTCGGTATTTTATAACAAGTTGTAACATTCTGAGGAAATAATATACAATGTTCAAAGCACCCTTGCCAAATACCATCTTCTAATTCCATAATCATCAGTTACCATAAAAATCAGTTGGTAAGCTATTTCAGGAGAGAATGACCAACTGTAGTCAAATAACTAAAGACATACCTTAGTTGGCAATACTCATTCAATTAGTGACGGATTTCTGTTTCTTAGAGCTGTGAATTTGTGTTCTAAATCCTATGCTATAGAACTCAATCACATCTTCATAAAAGAATTACTAAAAAAAGGATAAGACGAAAAAGAAGCACCACCTTAAACCATAGTGGTAAAGTCGGTAGTGGGAATTGAAAACTTTGTCCACATCATTCATCTTCAGAATCTAAATAGTAGACAAGCATCAATACAAGCCTGCAAATGGAAAGTTGAGGAAAATGATAAATAGTTACGAAAAATGTTGCTTAAGGGTATGTATTTTAGAAAAGGGGGGACGAGTTTTCCATTTCCAATTAATGTTTTTTTATTTGATAACAAAATTATTGATTAACATAAACTTTATGTGTTAATCTCTTTTTTATTTTTATAAATAACCTTTTAAATTTGAAAATAAAATATTTTTCTTACCTTCCATCCCCTACCGTACCCAACTTCAAGAGAAAAAAAACATTCATTTTATTTTGTAACAAGATAAAAAGGAAAAAAAATACTCATAACAAGAAGGCAAGTGAACAGGCTAGGTACTTTGCAACCCAATATTTCAGAGCCTGGAATGGTTATAAATTATGATAGAGGTATAGTACTGTTCATCTTCACCAATCTAACACAGGTCGCTTAACCTTTCTAAAAGGTTCCTTTGCTCACAAACACATTAATATGGCAGCAAAGATCTTTGAGTTCCATTCAGTTAGTGGTGTATATGCACATACTTTAATGCAGTGAAAACTCTAATTTCAGTTCCTAAAATTTAGGTACAGAAGTGGAATACACTAGGAAGCAAAGTTCATGGTTCTCATATGATCACTTAAAATGAAAACACACGTTTAAAGATCCAAAATAAGAGTTCCCAATTGTGTATGATGAAATCCATTGCAGCATCCATTACTATTGGTATGATTTGGAAGGATATCAGGAACCTGTTCAAGAATCCATCCTCATCAAGCATCAACAGCCAGTTGCAATTCTGCCTTGTGATGGCAACTATAGTTATTTTGTTGAAGGAGGTTGACAGAAGGTACAAAATTTGTGAAATCACGTAAGACCGAAAAATAGCTTTAATTAACCTTAAAGGAAACTTTAGTAAACCTTATTTGCTCCTGCATCTATGTAGAGAAGGTTTTAATGGATAGTAGACACACGTCTGTTACATGATATCGCAGACTAAAACTAAAGATGTGAAGAATACCATTTCACAAGGACTGCTATGTCATGTATGTCCCCAAATCAAGTATTAAACTTAAACCCAGCTATACTTAGATAATCTCTCTTGACAAGTATCCTTTCAAACCAGAGTAGATGTGAAGGTGATGTATAAAATAGGATAGTAACGATGGTTGATGGGCTGAGTCTTTATGAAGAAACCCAAAAAGGCAAAATAAATTACTGCATAGGAAAACATTAACAGCAAGTTCCAACTCCTTCAAGCAGTTGCAGTCATTATGAGACCTATTGAATACTGCCAAACTTTACTAGCTAAAACACTAGGCACTGTCCCCCAACGCATTTTGGCCGTAAGTAAAATGGGTTACTTGCTCCGAGAATGCATTATGAAAAAGTTTTGTTACAATATGCTTACTGAATCCTAGAACAGTGGCCCATATAACTAACTTTTCATCCTTAGAATTGTAAAATGATATGCTTCCTGAATTATGAAAGTGATCGTTACTGGTTCAGAGATTAATGAAAGAACTAGTGAAAATATGAGATCTCCCTTAGCATTGGATGAGTAAAAAACTCAGTTTGTGAAAATAAATAATGAATACAAGTAGTTCCTGTAAGAATTTTGAAAGCCTGAGATCCTTCCTCCAAAACCCGATCACAAACTAAACAGAAAACCTTCAATATTCTCTCATTATCTAGACCTATCCTGACATTAATAACAGAATACCTCCAATCTTCTCTCAACAATAATAATTAACTCTAACACCTTAGCTAATAGTAACAAAAACCAGGCTGGCTTGCCTAACACAATCCCAATGCATCACATTAATCAGAAAAATAAATAGACATAATATTAAGCAGTGAGAATGTAAAACACAAAAATATGGTAGATAAGCATATGCCATTTTAAGGGCAGCACAAACTAACCTGAAGACAGTTATAATGATGATTGTTAAGTAATACGCAAGTTTGGCCAAGCGAAATTTCTTCTCAGAGTTAAGTGCTCTAAACACTTCAGTAACATCGATGAGATGCTGCTGTTTCATGTACCTGAATCATTGAAATGGAACAAAAATGAACTGAAACAGAACATAGAAGTTCATGTTCCAAGTCTTGTATGGGAGTTCAGAACAAAATATGAGCACAATGGTTCAATATTTATTGCGACCCAAGTCAGAACTGTTCAAACACAAAACTAGTGACCACAAGTTCCTTTTATTGGCATTACCAAATCTCCTATATAATAAATTCAAACCTCAAGAATACAATCTAGTAATGCCAATTAATTGAACAATAAACCTCAATATAAACAAACAAATATCTTGATGGCATTAAAGAGAAGATAAACCATTAAGTTCAAGCTACTGGCAGCTACAGTAAAAAACCACTTTTGATATTTTGAGAAGAGTTGCTCGAGACACACTTCGATGAAAGTTGTGAGCTGTGTTAAGAGGAGTTATTGTCTATTATTGGCCTCTATAATAGAATCAGTCGGGGCCTGATATCCTGTGACAGATGTCAGCGATTTGAATTCGTTTATCTCCAATTTGTAAACTTAGTCGATACAAAGGTGTATATGATAGCACTTAAATCAATGTATATGATAGCACTTAAATCAATTGGCATGAGTAGCTGCTGCCATGTTTTCAAATTTTGCAATTTTTTAATATCAATTATATAGCAATATGGGAAAATAAAGTTGAATTGATCCATATTCTTAAATTAAAAATTGTTGCATATAACTTTGTTTAGATCACGAGCAATGAAAAACAAACAAACAAACAGAGAGGACTCCTTTAGTGACACGGAATTTCTTTTAATCAGTTACTTATTATTTATGAATGCATCTAATCCTCAAACCTTCAAATTTTAGCTTTCGTTAGTTTCCCACCCCCTTTCTGCCCCCAAAACAAAGTAGAAGAATAGGCTATTAGGTGGAAGATTCTCACAGCAAGAAAAACATTCATCTTAGACTACCCCCACCAAAAACTCCGCTTTAACAAATTTCTAAGAAAGGGGAATCAAAATTTGAAAAGGGGAGAAATCATGTAATGCTTTGATGTAACTTGAGCAGCACATTGTTCACCTTTTGTATAAAATTTAGTACTTACAGCATCACATGGTAGCATGTAACAGGAACCGTCAACAAAAACATGATCCAGTGACCTGTTAAAAGGCAGAAAGCGCACAACAATCCCTGCCCAATAAACTCAGGAACGATGAAGTAATTAATCCTTGATGAAGCATCATATGGGTTGATAAAATCGGCTTCTAAGTCAGTCAGCATCAAAACCTTCAACCCAAAAAAGAAATAAAGAACATGTTTAGATTCATCGAAGCTAAAAATCAATCTGAACGTGAATCCTCTCTGACAGTTCAATCACATTGGAATTAAATAACGGAGCTCAGGCAAAGAAAAAAGTTTGAAATGGTAAGCGAAAGAAAAGTTAGATGAATACCTGGTAGAACGTTGAGGCTAAAAAAACGATGTGGAAAGGGAAACAAATGATAAGCCAAAAGAACAACTCCAAACCCATTATGAATTAACAGAGAAGCAGAGAGAGATAGGTCGAATATATTGATTGGAGGAAGCTGATGAAACCTCAACAAACAGTTGACAACGTTTGAGTTGTTGCCTTGTTGGAACACTGAACACGGACGAAGTGGTGAAGCCTCCACACGACAAGTTGCACATTACCTGTTTGATGTAGTTACAATTACAATTTTTTAAACAGCATTATTTTTAGCAGGATATCATGTCGTTTGAAGAAAAAAAGGAATATTTTACACATTTGAATGCAATTTTTTTTGTTTGAGTTTATTTACTCGTGTAGAAGAGCAGATTTAAATAGTAAGAAAAAAAAAAGTAGATATACATGCCAAAATCAGAGAAAGAAAATTCGCAACTGAAGGTGAATCCAATTCGAACCTATATTACTTCTTATTGAGGTTTGAACTTTCAGATTTCCAACCATTGATGGTGCTCTGGCTTCATCATTCTTCATCTTTCTTCAACTAATAATCATTAAACAAATTGTTAGGTATGAACACCACAAAACTAATCAGTTTTAAATTTTGTATTGACACCGCAACATTAAAATATTAACAACAATTTTTTTCGGCAATATTATAAGAAACCCTGTATTAATAAAGTTAACCACATAACTACCAATGACAAAACTCAAATAACAATTTATGATACCGACCTACGCTAACTTAAAAACCTAGACAATCGAACATTGTGTCATTTCATATAATAAACAAATTATGTTTAATTTTCATGTGAGGAACATTAATATTTACATTTTAGAACTCTTTTCAGGTGAAAAACATCATTTTGTTTTTCATATTGACATTATTTAATTTCAGTTAAGAGATTAGTTTGAGTTCAACTTCATTAAAATTAAAATAAATAACTTATTACACAGTTTAAGTAAATTTAAATTTGAGATGAATTTTGTTTTTAGTAAAATTGAAAAATGTAAAATACATTAGATACAGTAATCAATAAAAACTGAAATCCAAATATACTTAGCCGTGATGTTTAGTAAAAAAACAATAATATTAAGTTATATAATCTGATTTTACTTCTGTCAAATGCGATTGATTTTTAGCTAATGTTAATATTATTTTTTTACTATAAATAAAATTGATTTTGTTACTAGAGCTTTGCGTGACTAACTTTGGTGGAAAAAAAATTGCGTTAAGTTGAAAATTTTATATCAAACTATTTTCAAAGTAAACATGCACGCCTAAACAAATTCATTTCACACGTCCTTTTTTTTCATATGATATTAATTAAAGATTACCATACGATAGTTGGATTAACATCTAAAGAATATTTTCTATGTAAAAAATAGGTTAAAATCTTTTTTTATCCTCAAAGTTTTATAAAAGATTCAATTAAATTTATAATTTTTATTTAGTTCAATTTGTTATTTTACTTATTTTCAAATGATCCAATTAAACTATTTTTATTAGAATTTTTGTTAAAATTAAGAATTTTTTAAGTGACACGATTATATATATATATAATCTATATCTCCTCAGTATATTCAAAAAAATTGGATGTTTAATTGGAATGCACTTGTTAGGCTTGTGAGATACTTAAGAGGTTCAAAGGATTATGTCATTAAATATAGTGGATTTCCTGTTGTACTAAAAGTGTATAGTGATGCTAATTGGATCTCTGATTTAGATGAGACAAAATCCACTAGTGGTTTTGTATTCACAGTTAGATCATCCAAACAAACAATTATTGCAAGATCAACAATGAAATATGAGTTTGTTGCTCTTGAGATGACTGGTAATGAGGCTGAGTGGTTGAGAAACTTCTCAACAAACATTATACTAGGAATTAAACCAAAATTTGTATCAATACACTATGATTGTCAATCGACAATAACTATAACTAAAAACTAAAATTACAATGGAAAGAATAGATAAATACAATTGAGACACAATTTGGTGAAGCAATTTCTAAAGAGTTGAACTATTTCTATTCATTATGTAAAGTCATAACGAAATCTAGCATATTCTCTGACAAAACCCTGGAAAAAAAATGACATTAGAAACATCAAGGGGAATGAGGTTAAGCTAGTTGCAAACAAACAAGTGATGGAAATCCAACCTTTGTGATTAAAGATCCCATAAATAAATTTCATATGAGTAAAAATAAGTCACTTGTTACTTCTAAATTGATTTTAATCAATTATGTTCATTCGTGTAATGTGTGTGAAAGTGCTAAAGACTGCATTTATGAAAGATTAATCTTTGTTATTAAAATTCTATATGGTGAAAGAATTTTAGCTTAAACAAAAGTTTTAATGATTTTTATATCTCTTATGGGTGGTGTATGATTTGCAGCATACACTTGATGAAATTACCTATATGAGTGTCGAGTGGAACCGCTTGCATGATTTATAAAACACTCATGAAATATCGGACACACACATGTTTAGGAAGCGTAACACAACTATAATAACAAAAATTTTATATATATATATATATATATATATATAATGTAAACAACTGTTAAGGGGAAGACGAAGAAGAATGTGTTTAAAGGAGTGTGCAGGAATAACAATTGGCTGAATGATCCATTTCACGTCAAAACAGAGATAAAGAAGTGATTTAAAGAAACGTTAAGGCTGTGTTCGTTTGGAGTGATTTGGGGGAGATGATTTGGGGGAGATGATTTGAATGGATTTGAGTGGATTTGAGGGTAATTTTTTTATTGTTTTTTTGAGTGGATTTGTGGGTAATTGAGAGTGGATTTGGAAGTAAAGTTTGTGAGAATTAGTGTAGGATTTGATTGATGTGATAGATTTTAAAAATTAGTTTAATTGGTAGAAATTAAAGATTACCAAAATGCCCCTAGATATAAAAGTAATATAAAATGTTATATTTAATTGTAAATATGTTTATAAAGAAAAAAAAATTATGAATAAATTATAAAATTAATGTTTAAAAATTATAAAAATTAAATAATCAACTTATTTTTAATAAATTAGAAAATATAATATACTTACTTTTATTAAAATATACATTTTTTAAATTATAATATTAAAATAATTATAAAAAAAATTAAAAATTATAATATTAAAATAATTATAAAAAAAATTAAAAAATATATATCGCGCGTAACCGGTTACGCGTTCGCAAAAGGGGCACACACGACATTTCATCCCAAATCAGCGCAAATCTTCTCACATTCGCGGGTGACAAAAAATGGATGAATCCCGCAAATCAGTCTTCGCTTTTCCTCGCTCTCTCCCTCAAACGAACACGACGCTGCATCCATTTACTCGCTCTGTAATTCGCATGAACAGTAAATTCTTTTCATGCGAACACAGCCTAAGTGAAGGTGTACAAAGAAGTTGTTTCACATCTATGAAATGTGATGTGATATTTTTAATTATTTAATATAACAATTATTTATTGATGTAACTTTTTTCCTTCTAAATTAATTAATGTTTTCGATAACACTCTTCTCAAATTCAACATAAAAACCATTAGTTCCTAAAATACACGGATAAACACATTGTATAATATTCATGATTAATCAAAAGTATTTTAATAAGTCATAATTCTCACGTAAATCTCTTTTCAACTGTACACATCATTGAATTTGAAAAACATAAGTGGGCCAGTCAAATAGTTTAGCGTACCAATCACCAATTATTTTATGTGGTCCAGTAAACATGTAATTGAAATCTCTGTTCATAAAACTGTTCATAGCTTGACCCATAATCACAAAAACTTACTTGCATTTACTCTCATAGTAACAATTAATATATTATTATTATATTATATATCATTTTATTAATGATGATTATAAACCATTGTCGTTGTGACTAATTTAATTAAATTTGTAAGAAATACCAACGAGAATAACAATTAAATGAAACTGTGAAGTCTCCAGTGATAATTATTAATGTGTGTGATAAATTGTGAAGGATAATCATCTCTATGAGCCCAAGAATCTTACCATGAAACGAAACATCGTCTCTAAAATAAAACAAAGTAGTTGTTTACACCTGATAATGCCACATGCACTTAATGGTTTAGTAAAAATATTATTGTAAATATACATCATACACATTCAAATATCTTCAGGAACGAAATTAGATTATAGGAATATATCGCTAATCCATGCTATCAAATGCTAACAAATTCCTACAAACTGCACATAATTCCTCTCCACAATAAATCATCTCAAAGAAACTCCATGAAAGAAAAAAAATGTGAATCACAAGAGAGTACTAATATGCAACGGACTCTCATGTATAGAAAGAATGAATTAAATATATTATTGTTATTAATTAAATGATGGAATAATAATGAATTCATGAATTTGATGATAAAAAGTGAGAGAATAATTAAAATTAAAAATAATAATATTTTGTAGTCAGACATGTGTTTGATTTTGATTTTAGCTTAATTATTAAAATAATTTGAAGGACAGAAAGTAAGTTAAAAAAATCTTAATCAAATGGGATAGCAGTTTGAATCCCGTAAATGGATTTGCGGGATCTATAGCAGCATAGGCCCGTTTTTGGTTGGAACTGGAAAAAGTGAAAGAAGAGTCACAGGCGTGGTGTCCTTCTTTATACGATTTTCTGACACCAGATAAAAAATACGCTAAACTACAAACACCTAACTCATCATCATCACTCATTTTCTCACATCACAAATTAAAAGCAAATATTTGTATTCCGTTTCAAAATTTCAACCCTTTGCTATAATTGCTATGATTTAACTAAAACTTAAAACACAGTAGCAGGCACTCAGTTTCATTTCAAACACAACTGTAAACAAGATTACAGGACAAATGTGGCATGGTGTTTTTTTGGATGGACTCTGTTATCTTATTCTGAACTGTGAACCAAGATTGACTAAAGTTGACTGAACCCACTTGGAACATAATCGTACCCAAAATTTTGGCTTTCACAAGTATTTATTTAAGTATTTTAGCATAGTATAGGACGTATTTAAAGTAGAAGCAAGGACGGTCAGGGAAATTCAAATCCCACCTCGAGAAATAAACCAATTTCAAAAACTCCACCATTCTCATTCTCATTCTTCTTCTTCACCTTCTTTTTCTTCTTCTGTACTTCACTACTTGCCATAAACAACTAATGCTCTTTCACTAACCAACAACAATGCCAATGCATCATCTTCTTTTATCACTCTTTTTCTTCTTCGTTGTTCCTCCAGCCACCTCTCTCAACTCTGACGGCCTCTCCCTGCTTGCCCTCAAAGCCGCCGTGGACTCTGATCCCACCGGCGTCCTGAGCTCCTGGTCAGAAAACGACGCCACTGCATGCCACTGGCCCGGCGTGTCCTGCACCGGCGACAGAGTTACCCAACTCTCTCTCCCTGACAAGAGCCTCAGCGGTTACATTCCCTCTGAACTGGGATTTCTTAGCTCCCTCAAAAGACTCAGTCTTCCATACAACAACTTCTCCAACGTCATTCCTCCCTCTCTCTTCAACGCCACCACCCTCATTGTCCTCGACCTCTCTCACAACTCGCTCTGCGGTTCCCTTCCCTCGCACTTTCTCTCCCTCAAGTTCCTTCGCCATTTGGACCTCTCCTCCAACTATCTCAACGGTTCCCTCCCTCCTACCCTCTCCGATCTCACTTCTCTCACCGGAACTCTCAATCTTTCTTTTAACTTCTTTTCCGGCGGGATTCCGGCCACCCTTGCTAACCTGCCTGTGGCTGTGAGCCTCGACCTCCGCAACAACAACCTCACTGGGAAAATCCCCCAGGTGGGATCCCTGCTAAACCAGGGTCCCACCGCGTTTTCTGGAAACCCTGGACTCTGTGGCTTCCCTTTGCAAACCGCGTGCCCCGAAGCGCAAAAGCCTGGGATTTTCGCCAACCCTGAAGAGGGTTTCCCTCAGAACCCCAATGCGCTCCACCCCGAAGGCTCAGACCAGAGAGTGAAACCACACGGTGGCGGCTCCGTCGCTGTTCTTGTCATCTCCGGGCTTTCGGTCGCGGTTGGAGCGGTTTCTCTCTCTCTATGGGTTTTCCGGCGGCGGTGGGGCAGCGGCGAGGAGGGGAAATTGGGGGGGCAGAAGTTGGAGGGTGAGGTGGATGTGGGCGAGGGGCAAGATGGTAAATTCGTTGTGATGGACGAATGGTTTGAGTTGGAGTTGGAGGATTTGCTTAGGGCGTCTGCGTATGTTGTTGGGAAGAGTAGGAGTGGGATTGTGTACAAGGTGGTCGGGGTCGGAAGAGGGTCTTCCGCGGCGGCGAATGTGGTGGCTGTTCGGCGACTCAGTGAGGGTGATGCGACGTGGCGATTTAAGGAGTTTGAGTCTGAGGTGGAGGCCATTGCAAGGGTTCGTCACCCCAATGTGGTTCCTTTGAGAGCTTATTATTATGCCCATGATGAGAAGCTGCTTATCACCGATTTCATTCGCAATGGAAGTTTGCACACTGCTTTACACGGTATCAATTCGTGGTCTCTCTTTTTCAAATTCATTCGGGGTGCTTTAATTCTGCAATTAATTATCATATATGATGTTATCGTGGATGCGTTATTGTGGAAGTCACGTGTAATTTTGCAGCGTTTCTTGCTGTTCTTAAAATGGAACTAGTATATATGCTTAAATTTGCTGCAGCGTAGTTGCATAAGGCCAATGCTTAACATGCCCGCTTATTTTGAGTGTGCGACTTTGAATTGGTGATGGCCACCATGTGATGATGAGTTTAAATTCTAATTTTTACTCCTTTTTGAAAGTCAATTTTGTGATCATGATGATTGTACTGGGACATATGCAGGAGCTGGTGGATGAAACACTTACCTGTTCCTACTTTTTACTTTCACATGTGTCTTCTCTTTTTCTATCCTTTTGGTGGTGTTCCGTATTTCCACTACATATTTTGGGGGCCATGGTCATCGTGTCCTTTGTGAATTGTGCCTCTGCTCTTGATAACCAAAATCCCTTTTTTGTGTAATTTGTCCGTGCTGAGTTATTGCTTTATGCGGGTGAATACCTGCTATCATAGCTATGAGTGATGCTGGCAACACACTTTCCATCGGTGGTTATAACTTTTGTATGGCCCATTATCTTAGGAGGGTCCCCTTCTCCATTTACTGTCTAAACTAAACTTGAATCAATGATAAAAAGAGTAAATTCGAAAAGGTGTGTTGTAGTTTTCACTTGGGACAATTTCTCTTAATTGATCTCCTTTATTAGCTTACAGTTGTTTTAGAATTTCTTGTGAACATGCAGTAGCATTCTTCCATAATATCTTCACGGTCCTAGTTTTGTGCCAATAGTGATAGCTGCAAAAAAGTAATCATGCTTTATATTTTTGCATGAGGCCATTTGGGTGATTGAAAATCCCATGGACCACGGTCCCAATGCTGTGATTTTCATACCTCAGTGATTTGCCACGATGGATTATTGTCTTCTACCGATTCTAGGCTGCATCTACAGGTTTTCTTCTTGCATGTAATGCGGTGGTCCTCGAAGTAATGTGTATTGAGCATTATAACAATGGAGTCACTATCCATAAAATTTGATGTTAAAGAATGGATTTATTGTGACTCTACTGTAGCATCAGCAGTGTTATCTAGGAAAGATCGTTGGCACTGTTTGCGACATAGCAATCGAAATCTCACGTGATTATTGATGCTTTGCTTCTCATTTTTTTCATCTCATACACTGGTGGTTGTTGTGAGATCATTTTTAGTTTCCACTTTCTACTTAGGTTTTCTCAAGCATTTTCTTCTTTGTATTTGTTGTGTATGGTTGCAGGTGGGCCTTCCAATTCATTGCCACCATTGTCATGGGCAGCAAGGTTAAAAATTGCTCAAGAAGCAGCCAAGGGCTTGATGTACATACACGAGTTCAATGGTCGCAAATATATCCATGGCAACATTAAGGCAACAAAAATCTTACTAGACGATGAGCTCCATGCATACGTGTCAGGTTTTGGACTTTCTCGGCTTGGTTTGGGCCCGCCAAAGTCTATTGCAATGCCTCCAAAACGGAGCAGCTTGAACCAATCTTCTGTAACCACTGCAATGAGTTCAAAGGTTGCAGCCTCCTTTAACCACTACCTGGCACCTGAGGTGCGTATGGCCGGTGGGAAGTTCAGTCAGAAATGTGATGTGTATTCATTTGGCATTGTGCTTTTGGAACTTTTGACGGGTAGGATGGCAGATTTTGGAGAAGAAAATGATGAGAAGGTGCTGGAGAGTTTTGTGAGGAAAGCGTTCAGGGAGGAGCAGCCACTGTCTGATATCATTGACCAAGCACTCATCCCTGAAGTTTATGCTAAAAAGCAAGTGATTGCTGCATTTCATATTGCTCTGAACTGCACCGAACTCGATCCAGAGTTGCGGCCACGAATGAAAACCGTGTCAGAGAGCCTTGATCACATCAAATACAGTGAAAAACAAGAAAACCATGTATAGTTCTGGTTCTTGTGCTAGACTCTTTTCTTCTTCTTTCTTTGATGTGTTTAGTGAGGTTGGTTTTGTAACTTCCAATGTCTCAATGGAAAATGTTCCTTTCGTTTTCAAGGGAAATCATGCAGCTGCCCAATTTGATAGTTGTGTTACATATTAACTAGAATGTTTTGTCTCCTACGAAACATTCTGGTTAATATGTTTTAAAAATATGGTATCTAGCTAATAGTTAAGATTGTACTATACAAAAAAACTCTCACAGGTATCACTTTAATTTAAAATTAGTTTCGAAAATTAATTTGAAAGTGTTAAAATCATTGGACTTTTGAATGGTTAAGAGGCAATAATGTTGTAGTTGACAACAACCGGTCCAATCTTGAATAGTTGGTATTGCATGAGAAACAGAGAAAAGAAGGAAAGGTGACTAAGGAGTTGTTGATTGAAGACATGAAGTTGAGGATGCACCCCACCAAACTCACCAAATAATTCTCATTACCACTAAAACAACACAAACAATGAGAAAAAGCTTAAACTTGTATCATGGCATGGCTTAAGGGTGAAAAGTTTCTTTCTGGAATATATGCTCACAAGTTCTCTATATTCCGACACATGCTTAATGCAGTGTCTTTCTTTCGCTATTTGCACTTCTCAATAGCTTTAAAATAGGGCACCAGATATATAATAAAATGTAGGATTAAATTTTTATATCTATCTTTTATCAAATTCGTAGATTTTTTTTAATCTTTTTCCCCACAAGTTAAATTGGATGTAATTTTGATTTCCAATTTGTGTTATATATACCTTTAGTCCTTTGATTATTCATAACTTTTTTGCTAATTTGAACCTGACATATCAAATTGAAGAAATATGTATGGGAATATGTGTTTCTACTTGTCAACTTTTTACACGGTTACAAATGGTTACAATTATAAAAATTCTAGTGATAAGTAATATCTTGATCTACTTTAATATAAATCTTATCGTTTAAAGATTTAAGTCTTGTTACTCAAAGACTTGAGAGTTATGTGGTGAAACTTAAAAAATGCAACGAAAGTTTAAAAAATGAGGCATGAAATAACAAAAAACAAGCTACAAAGCTTTCTTCCATGAATAGCGAACAAGAGTAAAATAAGTTTAATATAAATTACGAATAATCAATTAAATCAAAAAATCTGAATTAAGAAACTAATAAAATATTTAACATTTATTATAACTTAATAAAGTATTCAAAATATATAAACAAAAAATAATAATTAAATGCTTACAATAATTTTTCATGTATTAGGATTTATAATATTTTTTATTTCAATTTAAAATTTATTTTAACTTTAATTTACATTTTTTAAAATTTATTTTTGCATTAAATTGTTTTAAAAAAATTATTTTATAAAATATCATCTAAGTATATTAATATAAAGTTAAATTTATTTTATCACGTCAATTAAATTTACTACAAAGTTTTCACTTACTGTCAACTTTTTTTTTTTCTTAATCCATATAACATCAATTTTCACTCTTTTTCCGTCTTATTTACTCTCTCGATCCAAATAATTGGACATAAAAAAATATGTAGTAACAGAAGAAAATACTATGTATTCAGATATGATTTATCACTTAAAATTAATAAGAAATATAATAATACAAATATGAATAAATATGTAATCTAAAACAAATTTACCAAATAATATAACAAAACCTAATATAATTAAGTAGGATGAAATAACCATTAATTGAGAAAATAAATGATAAACGAAAGATAAATCATTAAGAATATAAATCTTAGTTCTACAATAAAATTATCAGTTCATAAGAATACTCGGTTATAAAAAGAACTTATTAAAACATAAAATATGACAACAAATATGGAACTCTAGTTAAGAATGTCATCATCTTTCTTGACTAGAACAAAAACTTATTACAAAATATAATTAGATTATGATTTGATACATTTTTTTAACTGAAAAATTAAATAAAACTACAAATAATTTAAACTAAATAAAAAAATTATTAACAAAGTGACGAATAATTAAAAATTAAAAAAACAGAAATTGCGGGGAAAATATTAGGGATCAATATTGCAAAATTTGAAATAAACGTAAATTTTACCTCAAATAATGCATCGTTTGGACATACACTAATGTGCTTTTCTCTTATATATTAGAGAGAAAATATTAAAGGTGAGGTGAGTGATACTTTCTCTTCTATACTATGCTACACTAATGTATTCCACTCAAGTAACTGATAACCTTATTATTGTTTTAAAATATTATTTTATGTAGGCCAAAACATATTATATGCATGACATTTTATTGTAATTTATGAACTTTGGAAACGTCAAATCAAACTTGAAGTACAATTAATCATTTCGTGTTTGTAAAGTAAAAGGTAGTTAAATTAAGGTTTAATTGCTTCCTTTGTCCCCAGTTTGGTTGAATTGTGTCAAATTCATCCTCATTTTTAAAAAAGTTTCATTGTCGTCCTCACGTGGTGTAAAAGTGTCAATTGAATCCAAACATAGAAAAAATTTGTGTCAATGTAGTCATCTCCGTTAAATACACACTAACGGTATTAAATGACTGATTATTTGGCACTAACGTGGCAAATGAGTCACAGTAGTGTGGTAATGACGTGTGCACAAACTCTGGCCATGTGTTCCCCTCTTCTTCTGATACTTCCTCTTCTTCTTCTTCTCTTTTTTCTCCAGGGTACGAATATGCTTCCTCAATTTGAGAGTGAAACCAGAAGGCGTGTTGCTCTTGTCACGCATGTAGATAGTAGAATGCAATCTCACGCCACTCTCCATGAGCAGTAGAACCTTCTCGCTCTCCCCAGATTCCGAAACTCCACTGCTGTTCATCAGCTTAAACACGTAGGTCTGCAGAGAAGGAAAATGGAATCAAATCGTAGACGTTGGAGCACCGCATTCCAATGAAGCGCCGGAGGCATTTAACCTCGGCGGCTACATCGGCGGTGTTCATTCGCACCTTCACCATCTTGTGTTAGGGTTTTGATAAATTAGTGCGAGGGGGTAGAAGAAGAAAAGAATATAATTTTATAGTGTGTTTTGATTTAATTAATTAGAATGGTTTTGGAGAAGAAGAAGAGGGAAGAGCATGAATGTATATTATGTTCTGTATTTGGTTGCAGGGAGAGGAAGAGAGACAAGGGGAGGCTTTTAGTCTTACACTTTTAATTTTTGGTGGGTTTTGCTTCCCTCCCTCACTCCCTTCCAAGCCAATGCTCGGACAACACTAATTCCAAATGCGTCGCCGTCTTCCCTTCTTCTCCGGCCGCCTCCGCCATGTACTTCTCCCCAATACCACCAATCCTCTGCGGCCAATTTCAGTTTTTCCTATCCTGCACCCACCTCTCTCCTCCCCTCGTCGTTTCTCCTCTTCCACCCTCTCCAGAGACGATGGCGTCTCCCTCTGCTGTCAGATGTGGATCGACAACTTCCGCCACCCCGACCGCGTCGTCACCTCCATCTCCCCCCTCCTCCGCCGCTTCGACCTCTGGCTCCTTGCCTACCAGAAAGTCGCCACCGACGACACGGGCTCCTACGTCCCCCGCTCCTCCATCTCCACCTCCACCCTCCAGGACCTTCTCGCCCTTCGCAACGCCGTCCTCGACGGAAAATTCAAGTGGGGCGCCAGACTCAAGTTCTTCGTGAAATCCCCGCGAGACAAAACCGTTGCTGCTTATTTGTGGTATATAAAGGCTGATTTTAGTGTTTTGTTAGATGGGATGAAAGTGGGGTTGGTGATCAATGCTGTCATGAGGGATGTTAGGGATAAATTGATTGTTGATTTGATTAAAGACGCTCTGGTTACGCCGGTGGTTGTCACTACCCTGGAGAAAAAAGAGAAGAAGCAGAAGAGGAAGTATCAGAAGAAGAGGGGAACACTTCATGGCCAGAGTTTGTGCACACGTCATTACCACTATGACTCATTTGCCACGTTAGTGCCAAATAATCAGCCACTTAACACCGTTAGTGTGTATTTAACGGAGATGACTACATTGACACAAATTTTTTCTATGTTTGGATTCAATTGACACTTTTACACCACGTGAGGACGACAATGAAACTTTTTTAAAAATGAGGATGAATTTGACACAATTCAACCAAACTGGGGACAAAGGAAGCAATTAAACTTTAAATTAACCTATAAAATATGATTTTATTTAAGCTTCAAAAATATATTTTGTCAATGTGTATTTTTTTTTTTCTGTTCCTTTTGATCCTTTCATGTTTTCTTATTGCATTCCCTGAAGCTTAATGCAATGACATTTTTGTCCTTTATTCTCCTTCTTTCCCTACCCAGCCCATGTACTGGCGACACCCCTTCACCTCCGTAGACAGCCACAGCCATAGTCACTGTCGGAGCTACTACCGCTAGAGCGACATTGTCCTCTACCACCGTGAGTTATCCAAAATAAACATTGTTACCTCCAAAAGCATTGGCAAGAGAAAGGAAAAGGAGACTTGTCGCCACCTATACCCCCCACATGGAATTCGTGTTCAAGAGAAAAAGAAGAAAAGGTGAACCGTCACGAGTGCTTCAAAATGCAGAAAGCAGGATTAACTATTCTAAAATTTTAAATATATTTTGGATTGTATAATTTAAAATGTAAAATTTTGCTTCAGTAATTTAAAGTATTAAATTTTATATTTTGAATTATATAATTTGAAATGTATTATAAAATTTTATATTATAGAAAGTATAATACAAAATAAAAAATATTATATTTTTCATTTTGAATAATGTAATTTGAAAGATTAATTGATTACACAATCCCTAACGTAAATTAAGAGACAAAAACCATTATTTTTATATATTTCATTATGGGTATAATAGGTATTTCGGAGAAACTATAGGAGCTCCGCAAGGAAACATGGGAGTGCAAGAAACAATGTCCATGAATTGATGGTGATCTTCTTGTTTATGGGCATACCAATGGGTGTAATATAAATACATTTGGGCCGTTCTAGTAGCCCAGTTTTAGGCCTTTTGAAAATATATTCGTAGACCAATTTGTATCGTAAACAAATAAGCAACCGATGCTGTAATGGACAGAGATAAAAAGAAAAAGATTACATAAATTGTTATATGAATAAAATAAAATTTACTTTTGTTCTAGCATCAAAGCATACACAAAAAAGACATCTGATACTAATATTTCATATATTTAATTTATACATATATACGAGACTAATAAAGTAGTTGTTAAAAGCTTCATTTATATAAGTTGAATTAAAATAATAGTTATTGAGTAAGGGTCCATGCAAATTAAAATAATATTTATTGAGGATAAGGTATCTAACTTACCTTTCATATCTCCTTGTTAATTTTTTTCTTTAAAAAGGCATACTTCTCTCCCTTTATACACTTTTATAAATATTTAAGTGAAGTGACGATACATTTGCTTGTAAACTTATTAGCTAATGTTATAAGGCACAAGTGACATAAACAATACTTGAAGAGAAGGAAACTTAATTTTTGAAAAGTATAAAAAAGATGAAAAAAATAAGTAAAGTAAGAAGAAAAAGAAAACGGATTCAGTGCTCACGTGTGTTTGTTTCACTCCACACATACAGAGAGTAGCTTTTAACATAACTTAAATTTTGGAGAGATTTGAAGTAAATGCGTGCCCCTGTTCTGTACCTCTCTACCTTTTCTCCTTTTTTGGCCTTTTTTGGTTTCTTTTCCTCTTTTTCTTTATCATCACACGAGGTACCACGGCAGAAAGAGACACGACCACCACCGTTTCTATGTTCTAACGTTAAAACTCAGGTTATTGCCAAAAACATCACAAGAACAATAACGAATGTGAGAGGCAAAAATAATAGTTAGATAGATATTTTCATGTCCTTCATGTGACTTTGGCGGCTTCTTAATAGAAAATCTAATCCGAGTTAAAAAGAAGTAATAATGATTAGTGTAAAGGTATAAAGTGGGGATTAGATTCTATCCAAGTTGTTTTTCTTCAAGGTGTTGAAATTCTTTGGGTTGTATAGGATTTTTGGTACCCTAAGAATTTGTTCCATAATTGACTCCACATACACATGATTGCCCATATTCATCTATGATGAGACAGATAGAGATGGAATTGGATCTATGCGTTATGCAATGTTCTGCTTTATTCTTCCCCAATAAAAGAAAAGGGAATGAAGCTCAAACCTTTTCTTTCTCTTGCACTATTAGGAAAATATCTTCAAAATCATATTCCATGTCTACTCGATTTTTAGTTTTCACTTTTTTTTTTCATTAATCTACATAGGAGTGTATGTATTTTTTTATATTAAATTACATCCGTGTTGCATTGCTTATACAATCGAAGAAAAAAAGTTTTAAATTTTTAAGTAAATACTAAAATTACCTTCGATGAACAATTTCTTTTATAAGTTGTAGAGAGAACATTATTTTTTCTTTTTTATATACAGCACTTGTTCTTTTCCTTTTTCAGCATGTTTATTGGAATTTGTTTAGCTTTTTGTAGAGAAAAAAAATATCAATAATTAAAGTTATTTTTATGTCTTAATATAAATATGTAAAATAATTAAATTAAATTGTGTCTAAGCTCTAAATTATTTATTGATATATTTAATATATAAATTATATGGTCTCAATTAGTTTATATATTTTTAAAAGAGTAGTGTGTTTAAGTGGGAGATGAGAATCTGTTTCTGTGAGGGGAAAAAAATAGTAAACAAACTTGTCATTTATTTTTGGGCTTTTTTAAAGAAAAAGGGGAATGGAGGGGTGAACTTTGTAAGCAGGGGTTATAAATAGATGAGTAAATAATAAATCCTTCCTTTTTACTAAGTATTTGATGACTATAAATTGAATCCTAGAGGTGACCAACGAGTTATTGACTCTAAACTTAAATTAAATTCTAAACTCATCTACAACATGTGATATAACTAAGTGAAAAGGACATTTCATAGGTAAAGGAAAACTACTTTTATCTTAACTTGTATTGTTACATTAAGTTAATAATATATGCTTGGTTGAAAAGTTAGAATTTCAAAAATTACATTGTAATTATATGCACTCTGATTGAATTTTGGAAATTTTGAACAAGTTTGATAGTTTTGTATTCTTGAAGAAGGTGAATGTGTAATTAATTTAAGAATTGTTAAATGTTTGAATTTTATCAAGAGCAATTGTATTTCATTATACTTATAAATTCTAATACTTTTTTGTACTTATTCTTGTCGAACCGAGGTATTCCCATAAATATATTACTCTTTTAACTAGACTGAAACATATCAAGTAACTCTAGTATCCATTATTCTCTTTTTTCTTCAAATAATAAGTCTTCTTCGTTGTGGATGTCAAGTTGTTCTCTTTCGATGAGGATGACGTGACCTCGACAAAAAAGCTTACAAAGACAGTATGACACTCAAGTTAGTAACTAATAAACAAATAGTGAGATTGTAATAAATGATATCATTGACATACCCTGTGAATCAAAACTATTTATAATACCTAAA